>NC_048565.1:48565541-48921375 GCF_013265735.2 Oncorhynchus mykiss
GCTGTAGCCTACTAGTTACCCCACATTAGCTAAACATGTGTATACTGTAACTTACGACACTGCACTGTATATGCGTGTATTACTAGCACATATGTAAACATAATGTTAGGCTGAATTGGGAACCGATCTCTCTTATCTGATTAACTGTCTGTTAATGGAGCCAAATGTCTGACGTTAATTTACACAGTGACTCAACTTTCATAAAAGTTGTTCAGGAAACCTAAACCCGATGCTAAACCTTAAAACTTCCTTCAAAGATTATGTTTTCACCAATCGCGAAAAGAGCTCGTGGAGCTGCTCTTTATTGTACTATCGCAAACAGACGTGTGTTTCACCATTAAGGATTCCAGCTCGAAATGACAATAATATACAATGGAATATGAGGCCTATATAAATTCAGCCACAACTTTGTTCCATCACAAAACCTGAGCGCAACCTGTCCGGTGAAGTTCATTAAGAATATTATTACATGTAACAAACAGTTACATGACCGACAGCATGGACAAGCAAGTTAATGTTTCCTGACATTTTCGGGCTACTAAACAACTATGGATTTATTTACCACAAGTCGCAAAGACAACAGAAACTCCCTCCACTATTCCAACATCATTAAATCACCTATGCTTAGTCTAATACAGTGACAACAATACCAAAAACTATTTAGTCCAATCAAAGTAAGCTAAAAATGATGTGGCTGTTCATGGTTCTGATTTGTGTGTGTGTGCAAGTAGAAAAAACATTTTGACTCACCATACTTGTAGAGAAACACCAATGCGATCCACCTCTTTCATGTTGACAAAACGGTCTATGACAGTCATACAGTACACACTTTTATTTTTGTTGTTGTCCTAGGCTAAAATGCCTGCTCGCTAGCCTAACTTCCTTTCATGGGCAACGTTTGCTAGTTAACATTAGCCTTCAACATCTAGCTACATATTTCACTTCCATCCTCTCAGTCCAGTGGTACAATGTATGAATTTATGGTTGGATCAGAATTGCCATGATAATCATTGGCCAGTACGGCAAATTAAGTAAAACCACAAGTACAAATCCCTGTCTCCATCCAAGGCTAATTTAAGAAAGGGGAAATTGTATCTAGCTAGCTAGCTAGCCACCGGATGACACAAACAACACGAGATGCAACAATTCAGGTTGTTTCTGTCATCTCTTGATGCGATGTGCCAAATCCACACTGCCTTCCCTTGACACTTTTGTTTTGGTGCACCAGGACCATTCACAGTTGAGCTCACTCAGTTTAGCTGTTATTTTATACTTTCTTTTTTTTATCAAGGGAGGCTAAATGCTCGCTGGTTTCCCTTGCATTCAATCCTAAGAGCGGCAACAATGTCATACTCTTTATGACCAGACAGCATCATGGCCTACACATACAGAGGTGAGATACATTCAGCCTCTTGCGATTTGAAGTACATTTATGAAAACACAGAGAGATGAAAGACTTTTTATTTTTTTCATTTTTTTTTTTTTTTTTAAATGGCTTCCCTTGGTAGGCTGCTAGAATATCTGTCTTCTAGATCTTGTATCCCTCGTAGATCTCCTTTAGTGGATCTTACTTGTAGATCTTGAAACTTGTTTCAGCTTTACCATATTCCTTTAATTTCTTCTCTCCTTTTCTGATACTCTTGCGTGTCATCTCTAATGTTTTCTTCCAAAATATCTGGGTAATTCAGTTCAAATCCTGTCGTGGAGAATTGTAACAACATTTAACACTTACAAGAACTTGTGAATTCAATAAAGGCTTTTAATACAAAATATCAGAAGCCGAGCTGGTCCGCGGAACACAACCTTCCCTAAGCTCTGGCTCTGTATTTATGCACATACAACATATGAGTCCATCCCACATGCAAATGAAGTTATTTCCCTCAGTCCATCTGCCACCATTATATCCCAATCTGTGCATCCTGCTTGTTCACGCCCAATAACGCCCATATCTGCTTTCAGTTAAGTTATAATAGTGGCAGGACGTCTTCATGACCCAAAAATAATACATGCCCATCTTATGCTATGGGCCCCTTATGTTTAGCTTGGTGTGTTCTTTGGTATGTCTGTCCTTATTAGGACTCATAGACTATGTGTGTCTTCTGACATTCCTTCAGCATCTTCATGTCCTAAAAAGAATACATGCCCATCTTATGCTATGGGCCCCTTATGTTTAGCCTGGTGTGTTCTTTGGTATGTCTGTCCTTTTTAGGTCTAGTAAACTATGTGTCTAGTAGACTATGTGTCTCTCTCTCTTCTCCTGTGGTCTGATGTAAATCTTTGCTTGACAGTATTATGTTTGTCCCTATATGTACCGTTTGCTCCCACAATCCCTGTAACATAAACACAGCAGTTCACTTGAGTTACATTTGAGTAATTTAGCAGATGCTCTAATACAGAGCTACGTACAGTAGTGAGTGCATAAATGTTCATACTGGGCCCCCGTGGGAATCAAACCCACAACCCTGGCGTTGCAAGCGCCATGCGCTACCTACTGAGTCACACGGGATCAGTTCTAGGACACAATCTAAGCCAATCTAATGCTATGAGCCTGGTTAGTGAGGCTATATCATATCTATCAAACCTAAGAGATATTCAACAGATCAGGTTCGTGGTGAAATGACTCCATGAAGCCTGATTCAACACTCACCAATCAGTGACAGACTCATCAGTACTCTCTGTATCTGCCCACTCCTCGGAGTCTGAATCCTCTGTCTGTTGTCTCGCCCTCCTCATTGCCTCACTCGCTCCTATTCTCTTCTCTGTCCGTTTCATTTGCTCTCTCTTCTCTCTTTCTTTCTTCTCTTGCTCCTTTCTCATTTTCTCTTGCTTCTCTTTTTCTTTCCTCTCCTGCTTATTTTTTATTTTCTCTTTTTCCTTCAGTTTTAGTTTAAGCTCTCTATTTTTCTCCTCCTGCTTTTGTACCTTTTTCTCAACTTTTTCTTTCTTTTTCTCAGCTTCAGCTAACTTTTTCTCCGCTTTTTCGTTATCCTTCTCCTCTTTTTTCAGGCGATTCTTCTCATCTTGTTCTCTTTTTTTCTCAGCTTCAGCTAACCTTTTCTCCGCTTTTTCGTTATCCTTCTCCTCTTTTTTCAGGCGCTTCTTCACATCTTGTTCTCTTTTTTTCTCAGCTTCAGCTAACCTTTTCTCCGCTTTTTCGTTATCCTTCTCCTCTTTTTTCAGGCGCTTCTTCACATCTTGTTCTCTTTTTTTCTCAGCTTCAGCTAACCTTTTCTCCACTTTTTCGTTATCCTTCTCCTCTTTTTTCAGGCGCTTCTTCTCATCTTGTTCTCTTTTTTTCTCAGCTTCAGCTAACCTTTTCTCCACTTTTTCGTTATCCTTCTCCTCTTTTTTCAGGCGCTTCTTCTCATCTTGTTCTCTTTTTTTCTCAGCTTCAGCTAACTTTTTCTCCACTTTTTCGTTATCCTTCTCCTCTTTTTTCAGGCGCTTCTTCTCATCTTGTTCTCTTTTTTTCTCAGCTTCAGCTAACTTTTTCTCCACTTTTTCGTTATCCTTCTCCTCTTTTTTCAGGCGCTTCTTCTCATCTTGTTCTCTTTTTTTCTCAGCTTCAGCCAACCTCTTTTTCCCCTTTTCTTCTTCCTTCTTCTCCTTCTCCAGGTTATTTATCCTCTCCTGTTCTTTCTTTTTCTCTTCCTCAAGTCTAGGTTTCTCCACCTTTTCTTTTTCCTTCCTCTCCTTCTCCCAAATTCTTGCCATCTCTTTTTCTTTCTTTTTCTCTGCTTCCAATCTCAGTTTCTCCTCTGTTTCGTTTTCCTTTTTCTCCTTCTTCTGGTTCTTTATTCTCTTCTTTTCTTTCTCAAACCTAAGATTCTCTTCCAGTTCTTGTGCCTTCATCTCATTCGCAAGGATCTTCAGCCTCTCTTTTTCTTTCTGTTTCTCTTCTTCCCATTTAAATTTCTCCTCCTTT
Source organism: Oncorhynchus mykiss (assembly GCF_013265735.2). Classification (NCBI taxonomy): domain Eukaryota; kingdom Metazoa; phylum Chordata; class Actinopteri; order Salmoniformes; family Salmonidae; genus Oncorhynchus; species Oncorhynchus mykiss. Next base: position 48,569,467 of record NC_048565.1, read on the forward strand.
TCTTTTTCTTCCCTCTCCTTCTCCAGGTTCTTAATAGTCTCTTTCTCTTTCTTTTTTTCTTCCTCCAACCTGATTTTATCCTCCTTGTCTTTTTCTTTCCTCTCCTTCTCCAGGTTCTTAATCCTCTCTTTCTCTTTCTTTTTTTCTTCCTCCAACCAGAGCTTATCCTCCTTGTCTTTTTCTTTCATCTCCTTCTCCAGGTTCTTAATCCTCTCTTTCTCTTTCTTTTTTTCTTCCTCCAACCAGAGTTTATCCTCCTTGTCTTTTTCCTTCCTCAACTTCTCCAGGGTCTTCATCCTCTCTTTTCCTTTCTTTAGCTCTTCATCAAATGTCTCTGCCAATCTTAAGTCCCTCTCAGCCTTTTCTTTTTTAATTTCATCTAGACATTTCTGGCTCTCTTTCATATGTCCTATCAGCTTGTTCTCCTCCTGTTCTACCCTCTTTTCCTGATCCCCAATACACTGTTGCTTCTTCGTCAATTGCTCCTCACCGTTACCTGCTTTCTCTTTCTGACCTACATTCTGCATCTTCATCCATTTTCTCTCCATCTCTTTTTCCACAGCTTCAAGTATCTCAATCCGATCCAACTCCCTCTCATTTTCTATTGACTTCATCATCTCTATCATGTCCTGCTCCGTCTTCTGTATTATATTTGCTGGAGACTTCCTCTGCAACTTCTTCCATTTTCTCTCCATCACTTTTTCCACCACCACAAGTATCTCCGCCTGATCCTTCTCCCTCTCCTCTTCTATTGTCTTCATCATCTCCTCAATCTCCTTCTCCTGTCTCAAAGCTGGGTCTGAGGATGCGTCTGTGTATAGCCCCTCGAGAATAGCAGGTGGCAACGGCAGAGGGCGTTTGGGAGGAGAGAGATAAGGAAACCAATGTGTTATAGGCATGGGAGGATCAACCAGTGGGGGTAGGACAGGAGAGCGTCCATGGAGTCTCTGTCCAGCTGGGAGGACACCTGAGCTGCCTGTCAGAGACACACTCTGGTAGTACTGATGCCGTCCTGACGTAGGCTGGCCAGCGGGGGGCACTGGAATGGGGAATTCCCAAGAAGGTTTCATGTAGGTTGAGGAGTCACCCACACCATTTATGTTCTGTCGCATAAGAAACAGAGCAACATTAGGTAGTTATAGCATGTGCATCTTTGTTAAATGGCATAGAATTAACCGTATACTTGTTCAAGCTACATTACATACATTCAACCGATTAAACAAGACAGGATATATACTGCAGCTATAATATCGTGGAATTAAGACAAATATCTGCAGGGCTTTTCTTCTGGCTCCATTGAACTTTTTCAATGTCAAACTTAATTTAGACCCTCATACCAGGCCACTAGGTGCTCAAACGGGGCGCTCTTATGTCTGAAGTCATGTCCTCTCACCTCCTCAAGCAGCTCTCCCAGTCTCCTCATCTCTGCCCAGAGTGCCTCGGTCTCCACGTCTACCTTCTCCTCTAGCCTTCTGACGACCACACAGAGTTCCTGGTTGTCCTTAGCCTGCTTCCATTTGCTGTACTGCAGCATCTCCTCATGCTTTTGCTGTTTCTTCTGGCTCTTTTTCAGCTGAGCCATCATGGCTTCCCGGTCACTCTTCATGACTTTGATGGCCTCCCCAATCAGAGTCACCTTCTCTCTGAGGAGACCCACTTTCTGAGACTTGGTGGGCTGCCTCTGAACAAGATGAATGTATGAAAGGAGATGAAAACCATGTTTTAGTACCAAATATTTTAACATACAATTAATTACATAGCAATGACGAAGTTTGAACTTATAAAATTGAGAAATAGCAATTCATTGAACATCAAATAAGTTACATGAAAAAGGAAGCTCCTACTTACAGTAAGGAGTTGTACTCTCTTTGGACCAGGCAAACAGAAACAGTCCATGATGACTGTCTTGTATGTGGACAACTTGATGGAACAAAACAAAACAAAGCAATCAATGCAATATAGCCTAAATCATTCAGGATATTTTTTTAGCTTAGACTTGACAATTATTAGACATATTAAATTGGTAAATATCTTATTCGAGAGATGGTACATACTTATTCGAGAGATGAAATGGCCAATATTTCACACATTTCACAGTTCATTTTGGATCATCCGTATGCTTCAAGTCCTTTCTTTATGAGTAGCCTTATCGGTTTGCACTCCAACACAAAGGTTAGAACATACGACGAGAATTGGAATGCAATTATGACATCATTTTATTATGATGCTGGATACGGGGTTTTGAAAGCGATAGTCAATGAAAACGCATCCCCCTTAGAATTAGAATGTTCATTATAATTCTATGTACATACCTCATTATGGCATCACAGCAATTAATAGGCAGCGTCATGCCATAATCAATAAAATGGCACCCAATTTAGACCAATAGTATGTGAGTTTCACATACAATAATATTATAATGGCCAGATTATGCCCTCTTGTACTGTCGGTCCACATAGATGTAGGCTAGGCCTGAACAATGGCCTACACCTCACAATAATGTAATAATACTTTTTCTTTCCACTTGTATTTTGTATTTATATTGATGTGTGTATTTTCTGTAATGTACAGTGCATTCGGAAAGTATTCAGAACCCTGGACTTTTTCCACATTTTGTTACAATACAGCCTAGTTTTAAATTGATTAAATCGTTTCCCCCCTAGTCAATCTACACACAATATCCCATAATGACAAAGCAAAAACAGTTTTTTAGAAATGTTTAGAAATGTATATAAAACAAACTTTAATATCACATTTACATAAGTATTCAGACCCTTTACTCAGTACTTTGTTGAAGCACCTTTGACATCGATTACAGCCTTGAGTCTTCTTGGGTATGACGCTACAAGTTTGGAACACCTGTATTTGGGGAGTTTCCCCCATTCTTCTCTGCAGATCATCTCAAGCTCTGTCAGGTTGGATGGGGAGCATCGCTGCACAGCTATTTTCAGGTCTCTCCAGAGATGATAGATCGAGTTCAAGTCATGGCTCTGGCTGGGCCACTCAAGGACATTCAGAGACTTGTCCGGAAGCCACTCCTAAGTTGTCTTGGCTGTGTGCTTAGGGTCGTTGTCCAGTTTGGAAGGTGAACCTTCGCCCCAGTCTGAGGTCCTGAGCGCTCTGGAGCAGGTTTTCATCAAGGATCTCTTTTTACTTTGCTCCGTTTGTCTTTCCCTCGATCCTGACGAGTCTCCCAGTCCCTGCCACTGAAAAACATCCTCACAGCCACCACCATGCTTCACCGTAGGGATGGTGCCAGGTTTCCTCCAGACGTGACGCTTGGCATTCAGGCCAAAGAGTTGAATCTTGGTTTCATCAGACCAGATAATCTTGTTTCTCATGGTCTGATAGTCTTTAGGTGCCTTTTGGCAAACTCCAAGCGGGCTGTCATTTGCCTTTTACTGAGGAGTGGCTTCAGTCTGGCCATTCTACCATAAAGGCCAGATTGGTGGAGTACTGCAGAGATGTTGTCCCTCTGGAAGGTTCTGCCATCTCCACAGAGGAACTCTGAATCTCTGTCAGAGTGACCATCGGGTTCCTGGTCACCTCACCTTCTCCCCCGATTGCTCAGGCCAACTCTAGGAAGAGTCTTGGTTCCAAACTTCTTCCATTTAAAAATGATGGAGGCCACTGTGTTCTTGGGGACCTTCAAAGCTGCAGAAATGTTTTGGTACCCTTCCCCAGGTCTGTGCCTCGACACAATCCTGTCTCGACCTCATGGCCTGATTTTTGCTCTGACATGCACTGCCTTCGGTGGGACCTTATAAAGACAGGTGTCCAATCAAGTGGATTTACTACAGGTGGACTCTAATCAAGTTGTAGAAACATCTCAAGGATGATCAATGGAAACAGGATGCACCTGAGCTCAATTTCGACTCTCATAGCAAAGTGTCTGAATACTTATTTAAATAAAGATATTTCTGTTTGTTTTTTTTAAACTTGTTTTCACTTTGTCATTATGGGGTATTGTGTGTAGATTGATGAGGCAAAACAAATATTTAATCTATTTTAGAATAAGGTTTGTAACGTGACAAAATGTGTAAAAAGTCAAGGGGCCTGGATACTTTCTGTAATTCAGGGATTATCTGTAAAAGAGACCTGGGTCTCAGTATGACTCCCTGATAAAATAAAGGTTCAATATTAAAATCATAAAAAAAAAAAATCTATAGCCTATTAGTGCAGTCACATTCCATTCAAGACACTCTCTCTTTCTTCGCCATTTATTTATTGAATAACTTTCAACCCCAACAAGCTTGAGCCATTTATGAGCCATTCATATGAAAGTTATCCAATAAATAAATGGCGAAGAAAGAGAGAGTGTCTTGAATGGAATGTGACATTGACAGTTTTAACTCAATCTCTTCATTCAAATATCATTACTGACAGTTGTGGCTGCTTTGCGTGATGTATTGTTGTCTCTACCTTCTTGCCCTTTGTGCTGTTGTCTGTGCCCAATAATGTTTGTACCATGTTTTGTGCTGCTACCATGTATCAGGTATGAAAGTAAAACCCAGATGCAGACAACGTTGAAATAACAATGGTTTAATAGTCCAACAGGGGCAGGCAATAGACAGGTCAAGGCAGGCAGGGGTCAGTAAACCAGAGGTGGGGCAACGGTACTGGACGGCAGGCAGGCTCAGGGTCAGGGTAGGCAGAGGTCAACAATCCAGAGGTGGGGCAAAGGTACAGGTCGGCAGGCAGGCTCAGGGTCAGGGTAGGCAGAGGTCAACAATCCAGAGGTGGGGCAAAGGTACAGGTCGGCAGGCAGGCTCAGGGTCAGGGTAGGCAGAGGTCAACAATCCAGAGGTGGGGCAAAGGTACAGGTCAAGGCAGGCAGGGGTCAGTAAACCAGAGGTGGGGCAACGGTACTGAACGGCAGGCAGGGTCAGTGTAGGCAGAGGTCAACAATCCAGAGGTGGGGCAAAGGTACAGGTCAGCAGGCAGGCAGAGTGGTCAGGCAAGCGGGTTCAGAGACAGGACAGGTAAGGTTCAAAACCAGGAGGGTGAGAAAAAGAGAGACTGGGAAAGCAAGAGCTGAGACACAAACACGCTGGTTGACTTAACAAGCTGGCAACAGACAAACAGAGATCACAGGTATAAATACACGGGGGATAATGGGGAAGATGGGCGACACCTGGCGGGGGGTGGAGACAATCACAAAGACAGGTGAAACAGATCAGGGTGTGACACCATGTTGTGTTGCTACCATTTTGTTGTCATGTTGTGTTGCTACCATGCTGTGTTGTCATGTGTTGCTGCCTTGCTATGTTGTTGTCTGGTGTCTCTCTTTATGGAGTGTTGTCTCTCTTTTTGTGATGTGTGTTTTGTCCCATATTTATATATTTTACATTTTTTTATTTTTAATACCAGACCCCGTCCCCGCAGGAGGCCTTTTGCCTTTTGGTAGGCCTTCATTTTAAATAAGAATTTGTTCTTAACTGACTTGCCTAGTTAAATAAAGGTTAAATAAAAAATTTAACACACAACCAAGTTACTGTTTTGATGTTGCTTGTAAGAGATGTTCTTACATATCCCACATTATTATTGAGAAAAAAACAAAACAAGAATTCAAATAAAAAATAGTTGTTTTTAAGTCCTTACAATACAAAAACGTAACAAAACAAGTTTTTATTTTTATTTGTTTAACTATATATTTTGATTCATACAGCCTTCACAGCTGCAAATATGAACAGACAGTGATTCACAGAATGACTGAATCAGTCTCTCTCTCTCCCCATCCCCCCTTCCAGTCCCTGCTGCCGTAGGCGAGGTGACAGTCAGTAACAACGGTCGTATGGACTTCCTCAGTGTGTCGTGGCGACCAGCCCAAGGCGACGTGGATAGTTACCTGGTCACCCTGAAGGACCGCGAGAGGACCGTCCACACCCTGGTCGTGTCCAAGTCCAGCCCTGAGTGTGTGTTCAAGTCCCTGGTGTCTGGACGGCTCTATAACATCTCCATCGTCTCCCGCAGTGGAGTCTACGAAAACCACACCATCGTGCAGGAACGCACACGTAGGTCTACCGCGTCTACCTGTTTGTCTGTCTGAAATACTTCTCGTCTGCTTGCTTTGCTGTTCTATTCAATTCAAGTGTTCTTCAATTCTATTCTATTATTTTCCTCTTCCCCAGAGCCCTCTAGTGTCCAGAACCCCACAGCGATCCACTCGGCCAGGGATGACTACCTAAAGGTGTACTGGCGCCATGCGGCAGGGGACTTTGACTACTACCAGGTGGTCATCAAGCACAACAACATCTTCCACCAGAACAAGACGATTATGAAGAGCCAGAACGAGTGTGTGTTCAACGGCCTGGTGCCCGGGAGACTCTACACTGTCATCGTCAGCACCTGGAGCGGGAAGTATGAGACCAGCGTGTCCACGGACGGAAGGACCTGTGAGTGATACGAATAGTATAATATGTTCTATCTCTCTTTTTATTTCTAATATATAATATGTGCATAGCATAGTGGTGTTTGTAATAATAATTAAGCTAGTTACACTCATAACTGTCTAATTTTGGTGAAACAGTTTCCTTGAGCATGCTTATTTGAACCCTGCCTCTCGCCACCCTCTGTCCCTTTGTATGTGTTGTACGTTGAGTTTGTATGCTGCAAAATGCATGGCCTCTGAGAACATCACAGTTGATCTATTTCAATCTCGAATCTGTCTGTGACAGTCCCTGCGGCGGTGAGATCACTAGCTCTGGCTGGGCGGGGCACGGAGGACCTCCGTGTCGCCTGGCTGGCTGCTCTGGGGGATGTGGATCACTACGAGGTGCAGCTCCTCTTCAACGACATGAAGGTTAGTCCTCCTGGTCCGGTCTACAGAAGTACCTGGTTAGTCTGTCTTCATGTTTAGAGGGCTTTTAGGACCTTCATTCTGTTCTTATATTTTCTCCCTGCTTTATTTCTATTTATCTTACCGATTTTCATTATGTAAAGTGACTTTGGGTGTTTCTAAAAAAAAGTATAGTCATTTAATATAGCAAAATGTATTAACAATGAATGTATTATGTATTATTATTATGAAGGTGTTCCCGCCCATCACCCTGGGCAGCAGCGCGGGGGCGTGTGTCCTGTCCTCCCTCACCCCGGGACGCCTCTATAAGATCCACGTTTCCACCTTCAGCGGACCCAACCAGAGGGCCCAGTTCATAGAGGGCAGGACAGGTGAAACCTTTGCTTGTTTTCTTTCAAAATGCTTGTGTTTGATTTGTTAGCACGTTTGGGACTACTCCATTGGTTGAGTTGAGTTAGCAAAACGGGACACAGCAAAATGTCACAGAATCGAAAACAAATCGACCACAAGCAAAAGATAAACTGACAACAGTATTCATTTCCGTTCCATTTCCACCCCCTTTCTCCCTCTCCTGGTTCTTCTGTCTCCTTCTCGTCTTTTCTCCCGATGCTTGCAGTTCCCAGCAAGGTCAAGAACATCCACGTGAGCAACAATGGGCAGAGCAACAGCCTGAAGATCAGCTGGACCCCGGGGCAGGGTGACGTGGACAGCTACTCTGTGTCGTTGTCACTGGACGGGCCAGAGGGACGCATGCTGGAGACGCGACCCGTACCCAAACACCCAAATCAGCTGGGATTCAACTCCCTGCAGCCTGGGCAGCTGTACAGTGTGACTGTAAGGTCTATCAGTGGTATACTGTTGAACAACAACACGGCCAGCGGACGCACCGGTGAGGAGGCTGCATAAGGACTCATAACACATTCTTTACTCGTACACTGCATTCATAAGCAGTGCATTAGCATTTCACACTGTATATTTGGGTGTTCTGGTGGTGGACTGGGAAGGAATAGTGATCTCTCTCACTGGTTCTTGGCTATCTATAATTTGAAATCAGTCCATTTGACTGAACTGATTGGTTCTGCTTCTTTTTTTTTTTACCCCCTAATCGCTGTTGATTGGTCAACAGTGATGCCTATGTGCAATTTGTATCCCTTAGGAAATAAGTCATCTGACCTCAATGGGACTACCTGGTTAAATAAAGGTCAGAAACAATCAAATCGAAACTGTCCCCTCTCTCCTCAGTCCCCTCTGCAGTGACGGGCCTGCAGGCTGACAACAGACACACCACCTGCACTATTCAGGTGAGCTGGCAGGAGGCCCGGGGAGTGGCGGACGGCTACAGCCTGCAGCTGCTGGACGACAGGGGACACCTGGTCACCAACAGGTATTATTATTTGTGTATTCTATTGGCATTCTTGTATTTATTCTATGAACCACTCCAATTGTATTGAATTGAGTGGAATGGAATAGAATTGAATTGAATTAAATTGTACAGCTCCCAGGCCTCCTCTGGGTCCACTCTGCTCCAGCACCACTTCGACGGCCTCACCCCGGGGAAGAGGTACCACGTCCTGGTCCACACCACCAGCGGAGGGGTCCGCAGTGAGGGGGTCACCGCTGAAGCACGCACGCGTAAGACTGCATGGATTTATTCACCAAGTCCCTTGAAAAAAATGTCCAGTGGTATTATGTGCAGTACAGAAGTGCTCAACCCTAATCCTGGAGAGCCATATGTTATTTTCTAGGAAGTTGTTCCTTCTCACTGTGCTTCCTTCTCACTTGCTCTTCGGGGTCTAGGTCAGGTTCTGGTGAAGCACATTGTAACAACTGATGATGAGAGAGGGTTTTGATAAATGTGATTTAAATTTGATTGAATAATTCATCCCCAGGTCCGGCAGCGGTTAGCGACCTCTCCATCCAGGCCAACAGCAGCAGCAGCCTGTCCTTCCACTGGTCTCCCCCAGAGGGAGAGTTGGAAGGTTACGACCTCTACCTGTACAATGGAGACGACACCCTGTACGACCGGCGCAGCGGCCAGCCTAACACGCTGCAGGTCTCCTTCCAGGGCCTGAGGCCTGGTGCCCCCTACAGGATGGTGGTGTTAACACGCAGCGGAGAGCAGACCAATGACTCAGCTATCTGGGCCAGGACTGGTGAGAGAGCTACAGATGTAGGATCTTAATTTGACCAGCATTGTCGCAGCAAAATAATCCTGCAGCAACAGTATTTGAACGTTTAGTCCATTCACACTTTTCCAACAATTTTATGTTGCTTGATTGGTGGTTAGTCTTATTAGCTGGCCAAAATGAGGCTGCATGAAAAGTGGAATCCTGTTAATGTAACTGTGTGTTAGTGTGGGTTTTCAGTGAATTTATGTAAATCCTGCAGCGCAGGACAAATCTCAGCAATGACAGGGTGATCAAATTAAAATCTAACATCTGTGCTCTCTAGTGCTGAGGAGGGGTACTGTCGGTCTAGGGTATGATAAAGACAAATTCTTACTTGAGATAAGATGTGAGTTTCACATCACGTGATGGCACATACGTAAGGTGTTTCTTTCACATAAACTATGTGGTAAACAAACAACTAAGTGCTAACTGTATCCGTCACGCTCACTGACATTACATCATGACTTGACATCTGATTTTTTTCCACTCCTCCTCGTCCTCCTCAGTCCCAGCTGCAGTGACGTCTCTGCAGGCCCGAAGTCATCCCCAGGCGGAGGAGCTCCGGGTGTCGTGGGAGCGTGCAGAGGGGGAGCTGAGCGGCTACCTGCTGTCTGTCTACAACCCAGATGGCTCCCAGCAGGCAGAGGAGGCTCTAGGGCCCGACGCCACGGAGTATGCCGTCCCCACGCTGATCCCCGGGCGCCTCTACCATGCTGTCATCCTCACCCGCAGTGGAGAGCTCACAAACAGGGCCACCACTCAGGGCAGGACCGGTGAGTCCTCTCTTACTAGATGATTGTCAATGAGTGTAGAGGGGGAATTAGTTGAGTCAGTAAAGAGAACATATGGATGTACAGAAGAAAGAGCAGCTTTCTTGAGGGCTGTCCTGATATGTCTTGATGTTTAACAATTACCATATATTCTACACTAAAATCTGTTTTTATTGTACAGTATTTGCTTGGATGTTCATCAAATTGCTTATCTTTGCGTTGTTATCATCTCTTCAGCCCCCAGACCCCCTACCTCTGTGTCATTCGGCGGGGTCACCAACACTTCCCTGGAACTGACCTGGAGTGGTCCTGCAGGCAGCGACTACGATGACTTTGACCTGCAGTGGGAACCGCGGGACCACCTGTTTGTGTTCAACCCCTACCACACCCGGACCTCCGGCAGCCGCATCCTTAAGGGCCTGTACCCCGGACGCTTGTACAACTTCAGCCTGCGTACTGTCAGTGGGGCTGTTGGTGGTGTTGGTGAGGATGGGAGCCCTGCCTACAGCCTGCCCATCCACAAGAGCATCCGAACCAGTAGGTGGCGCTATACTGTACACTGTTTGGTTGCAAGTATTGCAAGACTAAGAAGATGTCGAGTCGTTGCTTGGCTAGAACAAACTCCTGTGCACACTACAGACACAGATAAAAGCAGGTGCCAAATGTTTCACCGGATGTATAAGCATCATCAAATATGGGGAGGAGAGGAAGCCCAGTGGCCGATAGTGGGAGAATATTGAACGAGATGGAATTGAGCGGACATTCTGCTCATTTTCTCACAAAAGAAAAGCCCAATATCAAAATAGTTTTCTGTTCCCAAAACTAGAATCAGTTACGGACAGAGTGCACAATGTTTTGTAGATGCGACCCTTTGTTAAAGTTTTTAACAATTGTGTTGTTTACAAGGAGTGCAAGGGCGAGTTATTGCACACGCGCACTTTACAGAGAAAGTGTTCCCTAGCGGAAATATAGGATCTCGCTAGCTCATGCTAGCTCATGCTAGCTCATGCTCTGCCCACCTCCTTGCTTTTTGTCTGCCCACTACGTTTCATTTACTCCCATTGAAAACGGCACAGATTAACTATCTTGAGTTAGTTATAAATATCTTTGACCCATTTGACCTCTGTAGTAGAGAGACTATAGTTTTTTGGACCCCTGTTCTTACCTCTGACGCCCTCTACAATTTATCCCCTCCATAGAGCCAGAGCGTGTTCAGTACCTACACTGCCGCCCCCAGAACTCCACCTCCATCTCCTGCTCCTGGGGGCCCCCGGAGGCCGACTGTGACTCCTACACCATTGAGTGCCTCCACCAGGACTCCCGCACCCTGGTGTACTCCCGGCGTACGGGCCGCGACAGCACCCTCTACCACATCACCCAGCTGGAGCCGCACAAACGCTACACTGTCTCCATCAAGGCTATCTCCGACAGCATGACCAGCGAGGCCGCTGAGGATAGCGTGGTCACCATGATCGACCGTGAGTGCCAAAGGGGTTGTGTTTGGCTTGTGGTCACAGTGACTGTGTGATGATGACCACAGGGAGAGATGCGATACGGTCAACTCTGTATGGCTAAATGACAGCCAAAGCCATTGACTTTGAGTATGGTCTCACTGCTGTCTCCTCTAGTTATTTTGTGGTCCTTATAGGTCACTTTAACCAGTTATAAACATGGTTCGAAGGCCACTATGATCCACTGTGGTGTGAAGCTGTTGTGGTCTGATATTCTGTGGACTAGGATTCTGCTAGTCCATGTATGTTCCCGGCTAACAAGGTACATTCCAGTACAATCCTAGCTGTTCTATTGCTATGTTTCTCCCTCCAGGCCCTCCCCTCCCTTCCCTCAGCACCCGGGTTAACAACAGGGCTGCTCTCATCACCAAAAACACCATCTTCTTCAAGTTTAACTGCAGCTGGTTCAGTGACATCAACGGAGCAGTCAAGTTCTTCACAGTGGTGGTGACCGAGTCTGAAAGTAAGCAGAATTAAGGTTGAACAATATAGACAAACCTATCGCCTGCCTGCCTGCCTGCCTGCCTGCCTGCCTGCCTGCCTGCCTGCCTGCCTGCCTGCCTGCCCGCCCGCCCGCCCGCCCGCCCGCCCGCCCGCCCGCCCGCCCGCCTGCCTGCCTGCCTATCTCTGTGTCAGTATCTATCTCTATCTCTGTGTCAGTATGTCTCTCTATCTCTCTATCTCTGTGTCAGTAGGTCTCTCTATCTCTGTGTCAGTAGGTCTCTCTATCTCTCTATCTCTGTGTCAGTATGTCTCTCTATCTCTCTATCTCTGTGTCAGTATGTCTCTATCTCTCTGTCTCTGCGCCAGTATGTCTCTCTATCTCTCTATCTCTGTCAGTATGTCTCTATATCAATTCAATTCAATTCAATTCAATTCAAGGGCTTTATTGGCATGGGAAACATGTGTTAACATTGCCAAAGCAAGTGAGGTAGACAACATACAAAGTGAATATATAAAGTGAAAAACAACAAAAATGAACAGTAAACATTACACATACAGAGGTTTCAAAACAGTAAAGACATTACAAATGTCATATTATATATATATACAGTGTTTTAACAATGTACAAATGGTTAAAGGACACAAGATAAAATAAATAAGCATAAATATGGGTTGTATTTACAATGGTGTGTGTTCTTCACTGGTTGCCCTTTTCTCGTGGCAACAGGTCACAAATCTTGCTGCTGTGATGGCACACTGTGGAATTTCACCCAGTAGATATGGGAGTTTTTCAAAATTGGATTTGTTTTCGAATTCTTTGTGGATCTGTGTAATCTGAGGGAAATATGTCTCTCTAATATGGTCATACATTGGGCAGGAGGTTAGGAAGTGCAGCTCAGTTTCCACCTCATTTTGTGGGCAGTGAGCACATAGCCTGTCTTCTCTTGAGAGCCATGTCTGCCTACGGCGGCCTTTCTCAATAGCAAGGCTATGCTCACTGAGTCTGTACATAGTCAAAGCTTTCCTTAATTTTGGGTCAGTCACAGTGGTCAGGTATTCTGCCGCTGTGTACTCTCTGTGTAGGGCCAAATAGCATTCTAGTTTGCTCTGTTTTTTTGTTAATTATTTCCAATGTGCTAAGTAATTATCTTTTTGTTTTCTCATGATTTGGTTGGGTCTAATTGTGCTGTTGTCCTGGGGCTCTGTAGCGTGTGTTTGTGTTTGTGAACAGTGTCAGTATGTCTCTCTATCTCTGTGTCAGTATGTCTCTCTATCTCTCTATCTCTGTGTCAGTAGGTCTCTATAATTGCTGAATGTACAGTAGGTTGATTTCTTTGAATTACTGTAATCATGGATGGATGTGATTGTGAATCCCCCCCCCCCCTCCAGACAATGAAAACATTCAACCAGAGCAGCACCACCCTCTACCCTCCTATCTGGACTACAAATTGAACAGTTCCGTCAAGGCCTACCAAACCAGCTACTTCCCCAGTCGCTGCACAGTGGGATCAGACAGCGAGACCCAGAGCTTTGCGATCAGCCTGGGTACGGGTATGGACACCCTCGGGGGGACATGTGACCACCTACAGGCCCAGGACAGGGAGCAGGACCCAGACAAACACAGAGACCACCCTTTCTGTGATGGCCCACTCAAACCCAAAACTGCATACAGGTATAGTACAGGGTTCTGCCTAAATCAATCCAGTTTCCTCCCGCAGTCTTGGCAGATCTGTCGTTTCTTTGTTGCTGATTTCTGCAAGTAGGAATTTGCCCCGCTGTGTACGATGATGTCATATTGCCCGCAGTTTGTTTTTCTTTTATCTGTCGTTGATCAAATTGGGGCCTTAGAGTGTAATTCTGTAACACTTTATTTGGATAGTCCCAAGTAGATAGTTTGTAGATGTTCAATGACTCAACAACATTTCAGCTAGTGTCATACAGTGGGACTATACTGGGTGTCTTGGTGGGCTTTCTCTTCTCTCTAGGCTCAGTGTGCGTGCGTTCACCCAGCTTTTTGACGAGGAGCAGAGCAGATACACCCCGCCCCTCTACACAGACACTTACCTGTCCCTCCCCCTGGTCACAGAAGCAGGTGGGAAACTATTCACACACAACTCTGATTGGTTGATGGTGTATGATGCCGAGGTGTGATTGATAGTTAGTGAGAAATGCTTATGAGTGATTGGTCCTCTATGAGAAAGACTGTTGATTGGTTGTATATTCCTCTCATAGAGCCCCTGAGCGGTGTGATCGAGGGCATCAGTGCCGGCATGTTCCTCATTGTCATGGTGGTGGGAGTCACTGCACTGCTCATCTGCAGACAGAAAGTTTGCAAAGTGTGAGTTCCTGGCCCTCCCTGCCCCATGTAACCTACTCACACACTTTGACCTACCTATACACTGCATACCAGCGTGATATTGCACTCTACGTACACTCTACATACGACACTTGTGATTACAGTAGTGTGCAGGAGCGGCGGGTGGTCCGACTGAGCATGAGGAGGGAGAGGCCCACATCAGGAGTGCACATGGGCGTCAGGGGGTAAGAGGAGGAGCAGTCTGTGATAAGTTCTAATGCATTTAATTTGTTACATATATAAAATATCATGTGTTTCCTGGCAGGATAAAAACTCACAAAGAAATTACCATTAATGCATTTGAGCCAATAATACCTTTATCTCCCTTTTTTTTTTCCAGTAACCGTCGTATTTCAAGGTATGTTTTAAATGCTTCGGTTATTGTTTTCACCCAATTACTGTTAAGTCCATTTTGGTTCGTCTTTTGCTCCACTCTGTTTGGCTCAAACCTTTTTTTAAATCTGTTGATCCTGCTGCAGCCCCGTCAAGATCATGCACTTTGAGTCCCACTACACCAAACTCCAGGCTGACTCCAATTATCTACTGTCTGAGGAGTACGAAGTAAGACTGGATAACATTCACTGTCCGTTGGGCATTCTCAATCACATATAATAGCATTGGAGTACATTTACAGGAAGTCGGAATAGTCCTATTTACTTTACTTTAATAAAGAAAACAATACAGACGTGTGTAGATGTATTTTCCTGCTCTGACACCTACCTTTTAATTTAAAGTGTTTTAAATAGTAGATTGATTATGACATTTTATTAAATGCATACAGTATTTACAGTGGCAAGAAAAAAGTATGTGAACCCTTTGGAAGTAGGTGGGCTGTGCCTTTTTTACTCCACACATAGTGCTGTATGTTCCTTCCAAACAACTCAACTTTAGTTTCATCTGTCCACAGAATGTTTTGCCAGTAGTGCTGTGGAACATCTAGGTGCAGTTTTGCAAACTTCAGACATGCAGGAATGTTTTTGTTGGACAGCAGTGGAATGGTGTCCTGCCATGAACACCATTCTTGTTTAGTGCTTTATGTATCGTAGACTCGTCAACAGAGATGTTAGCATGTGATCTCGCAGTCATCTTTGCAGGACGGACCCTCCTAGGGAGAGTAGCAACAGTGCTGAACTTTCTCCATTTATAGGCAATTTGTCTTTACCGTAGACTGATGAACATCAAGGCTTTTAGAGATACTTCTGTAACCCTTTCCAGCTTTATGCAAGTCAACAATTCTTTATCTGAAGGTCTTCTGAGATCTCTTTTGTTTGAGGCATGGTTCACATCAGGCAATGCTTCTTGTGAATAGCAAACTCAAATTTTGTGAGTGTTTTTTGTAGGGCAAGGCAGCTCTAACCAACATCTCCAATATTGTCGCATTGATTGGAGAAGTCATTAGCCTAGGCGTTCACATACTTTCCCCAACCTACACTGTGAATGTTTAAATGATGTATTCGATATAGACAAGAAAAATACAATAATTTGTGTGTTATTAGTTTAAGCACACTGTTTGTCTATTGTTGTGACTTAGATGAAGATCAGATCAAATTTGATGACTAATTTATGCAGAGCTCCAGGTAATTCCAAAGGGTTCACATACTTTTTCTTGCCACTGTATGTTCAGTAGGTATCTTTGGTAAACCTAACGTGTCACTTCCTGTGTAAGGACCTGAAAGACGTAGGAAGGAACCAGCCCCTGGACACAGCCCTACTGCCAGAGAACAGGGGGAAGAACCGATACAACAACATCCTTCCCTGTGAGTCAGATGCACAATGCGATTTCACAGGGTTCGAATACATAGACAAAAAACAAGAAAAAAACAAACAATTTAGAGATTTCTTTCTTTTCAATATGACAACTAAATTGCCAACTCAATGTCTTTGTGCATGGCCTGTGTTGTGTAGACGACTTGACCCGTGTGAAGCTGTCCTATGTGGATGATGATCCGTGCTCTGACTACATCAACGCCAGCTACATTCCTGTAAGTTATCCAAACAAACGGACAAATCCGAACCAACCTTCACTCTGGTAAAATCCCCTCTGTTGTGTGGGGTGGGGGGCTGGAGGTGGTTGGGAGGGCTGGGGTAGGACTGGAGGTGGTTGGAAGGGCTGGGGTAGGACTGGAGGTGGTTGGGAGGGGTGGGGTAGGACTGGAAGTGGTTGGGAGGGGTGGGGTAGGGTAGGGCTGGAGGTAGTTGGGAGGGGTGGGGTAGGGCAGGAGGTAGTTGGGAGGGGTGGGGTAGGGCTGGAGGTAGTTGTGAGGGGTGGGGTAGGGCTGGAGGTAGTTATGAGGGGTGGGGTAGGACTGGAGGTAGTTGTGAGGGGTGGGGTAGAGTTGGAGGTAGTTGTGAGGGGCGAGGTAGGACTGGAGGTAGTTGTGAGGGGTGGGGTTGGACTGGAAGTGGTTGGGAGGGGTGGGGTAGGGCTGGAGGTAGTTGGGAGGGGTGGGGTAGGGCTGGAGGTAGTTGTGAGGGGTGGGGTATGGCTGGAGGTAGTTGTGAGGGGTGGGGTATGGCTGGAGGTAGTTGTGAGGGGTGGGGTAGGGCTCGAGGTAGTTGGGAGGGGTGGGGTAGGGCTGGAGGTAGTTGGGAGGGGTGGGGTAGGGCTGGAGGTAGTTGGGAGGGGTGGGGTAGAGCTGGAGATAGTTGGGAGGGGTGAGGTAGGGCTGGAGGTAGTTGTGTGGGGTAGGGCTGGAGGTAGTTGTGAGGGGTGGTGGAGAGCTGGAGGTAGTTGGGATGGGTGGGGTAGGGCTGAAGGTAGTTGGGGGGGTGGGGTAGGGCTGGAGGTAGTTGGGAGGGGTGGGGTAGAGCTGGAGGTAGTTGTGAGGGTGGGGGAGGGCTGGAGGTAGTTGTGAGGGTTGGGATAGGGCTGAAGGTGGTTGGGAGGGGTGGGATAGGGCTGGAGGTAGTTATGAAGGGTGGGGTAGGGCTGGAGGTAGTTGTGAGGGGTGGGGGAGGGCTGGAGGTAGTTGTGAGGGGTGGGGTAGGGTTGGAGGTGGTTGGGTGGCCTGCGACACCATTTTTATATAAAATTATTTAGATACCCCACCATGTAAAAGTAGTTCAATGTGTAATCAATGTTACTTTTTGAATTTGGGCTATGACAGTCTGTTACAGTCGGACAGTACTTTTTTTTGTTGCAGTATTTCAATCTGAAGATGCATCAGAAAGGAATTGGGAAGTTCAATAGATCATCAGGCAATAATGTTGTATGATCTTCTGTGTAGAAAAGAACATAATCATTGAAGATGTTCTTTTTCCCCCAGTCTGATTTAGTGCCTAGGATTGTCCACTCGGTTCTAACGGCTTGTGGGCATAGTAGAGGGAAACAGTACGGACGTATGTGTTCCTTAGAGTCATATATGTCAGGGATGGGGTCATAATATTTTGTATCTTCCTTAAACTATTCAAAAGATAGAGAAACATTTGTAAGAAGAAAACAGAAACCACTCTGTTCATTAAAACCGCCTCTACCAGAGGTTACTTACGTTACCCAGGTTCTATGAACCAAGCGCAAATGTTCTCTTAGGACCCCATTTTCCAATCAGATGGGGTCGCGACCCCTAGTTTGGGAAACCCTGCCGTAAACTCAGTTCCTCGGGGCAGGGTTGATTGATTGATTCTCAGCCATGTTCCTCAATTAGTATACCTGGGATTTACTACTTACTACACTCCCTGTGGAGCATAAGGCTGCCTGCCACAAGCTCATGCCATGCCAGACAATCCTTTGCAGCTTTTTTAGCTGCTTCATTAAACTTAATAATAAGGGTCAGGTGAAAAACGAAATGTCAATTAAATCTCTTCTTGTTTCAGGGGAACAACTTCCGTAGGGAGTACATCGCCACTCAGGGCCCACTTCCTGGAACCAAGGATGACTTCTGGAAGATGGTGTGGGAGCAGAATGTCAATAACATTGTCATGGTGACGCAGTGTGTGGAGAAAGGCAGGGTGGGTAGAAGGAGTTGCCTTTTTGCTTTGTCCGGACCAGTGCTGCTATCATGTTCTGTTGAACAACATGTTATTACAATGTTACTATCTACGCGTCTTTGTGTGGTCCTTCCAGGTGAAGTGTGATCACTACTGGCCCTTTGACCAGGAACCTTTGTATTATGGAGACCTCATAGTCCAGATGCTGTCTGAGTCTGTGCTGCCAGAGTGGACTATCCGGGAATTCAAGATTTGCAGCGTGAGTGTGCAGGACACTGATTCTGGAAACTGATTTTTTTTTAAATACCAGGTTCTTTTCTTCAAAGTGATATATTGTGTGTTGGCCTTAAATTCAGTTTCACATATAGTAGTGATTGTTTTTTTTGATCATATTGAAATACAGTGGGAGTAGTGAACTATATATGTAGTTAAATTAGTAATTTATCTACATTTTGCAGTAGCTTGTTGGTAGTTCAACTAAATTCAAATCTAGGTAGTGTTTTCGGTAGTTAATAACTTTTTTGCCATGTAGTGGCATGGCTAACTACTTTTGCAAAAATATAAGCAAATATGGGTGAATCGGGCAATAATTTCAATATTTTGCAGTATCAGACCTGCCTAATTCTCACTTGAAATATGTTGTTTTGTGTTTAATAGGCAAAATTTCACATTCTGTTAACATATGACCCAAAAATGATCTGTTCTTGCAATTTGTAGTCTATGACATTTCAGATTTACTGTATATATGATAATGTTTCACAAAGTAGTTTGGTTGTAGTGAGTAACTTGAGTTAGCTAAGTAAATTTTTTCTGAAGGGTAGCTTTAATGTAGCCTAACATCTTCCAGTGTGAAGTATTTGGCAGCTTGTTAAACCATATTTTCAGAGTAGCTTCTCCAACACTTGAAATATGACCATAATTGGGTGCAGCTAATGCTGTCTTGACGTATCATTATGTGACAGCACATACAGTAGGTAAGTAGCGAGCGGTGTGTAGTCAGCCTCTATTAAGTCTCTCTTTCTGACTGTGTCTTAACTCCCATGCAGGAGGACCAGTTGAACTACTCCAGGGTGGTGCGTCAGTTCCACTACACGGTGTGGCCCGACCACGGCGTCCCAGAGACCACCCAGTCACTCATCCAGTTTGTCAGGACCGTCAGGGACTATGTCAACAGGACCCCTGGGTCTGGGGCCACCGTAGCTCACTGCAGGTGGGTCACTGTCCCAATTCCCTAGTCTCCCATTCAAAACAAAAACTCCATAGGACACACTGAGATATAGTGTCTCGTCTTTCCTGAAGAGACAGTATAGTTACAGCCTGCAGTAATGACCAGAGTTAAGGTTAATTCCATTTCAATTCAAAAGAATTTGACTGAAATGATGTTGACAAATTATATTTCCCCTCTCTGTTTAGGTAAGGTAACTAAACTGTATTTGCCCTCCAACCTTTTCTCTCTCTCTCTCTCTCTCTCTCTCTCTCTCTCTCTCTCTCTCTGTCTGTCTGTCTGTCTGTCTGTCTGTCTGTCTGTCTGTCTGTCTGTCTGTCTGTCTGTCTGTCTGTCTGTCTGTCTGTCTGTCTGTCTGTCTCTCTCTCTCTCTCTCTCTCTCTCTCTCTCTCTCGCTCTCTCGCTTTGTCTTTCTCTCGCTCTCCTCTCTGTCACAGTGCTGGTGTGGGCCGTACAGGGACTTTCATATCCCTGGACAGAGTCCTGCAGCAGCTGGACACAAAGGACACAGTAGACATCTACGGAGCTGTCTTCGACCTGCGTCTCCACCGCTCACACATGGTGCAGACTGAGGTGAGACGGGTGTGTGTTTGTGTGAGATACAGTTTTACAGTTTTACTCTGTGTTACTCTGTGTGTATGTGCAGTTGTGTGTTAACTCCAGAACCTGTGTTATGTAATAACACATCCTGACATTGATATATATGGGTATGTTTCTTTTCTTCTTTTCTTTAAAGTGCCAGTATGCGTATCTCCACCAGTGTATGAGAGACGTCCTCCGAGCCAGGAAGCTTCGCAGTGAGCAGGAGAACCCCCTCTACCCCATCTATGAGAATGTCAACCCTGACCCCCAAAGAGGTAAGCCCTCACATTCCTTAGAACTCTCTGTACTGCAGTTCATATCTAGAAGACATCACAAATTACCTATCCTGTCAAATATTAGCCTGGTGCCTGGTCCAGTCTGTTTGTGCTTAGCCAACTCCTGTCTGGGTTAAAGTAAGATAATACAGTATTCATATGCCATTTAGCAGACACTTTTATCCAAAGTGTCTTACAGTCATGCGTGCATGCGTTTTACATATGGGTGGTCCCGGGAATCGAACCCACTACCCTGGAATAGCAAACGCGTAGGACATGGCAACGATAGTAGAGATTACTATAACACTTACAGTTATACGACCAGGCTACTCAAGCTACCCATTTCAAACACAAAACGCA
This sequence comes from Oncorhynchus mykiss, assembly GCF_013265735.2. Lineage (NCBI taxonomy): Eukaryota > Metazoa > Chordata > Actinopteri > Salmoniformes > Salmonidae > Oncorhynchus > Oncorhynchus mykiss. The sequence continues at coordinate 48,589,884 of NC_048565.1, forward strand.
GCTACACACATTTAGGAGGTTGGAGAGCTGGATGACATCACAAATTATGTTTTTTGTTTTGTTTTTGGCCTACAGATATGGTGTATGCCAGACGTTAAAGAGTGTCAGGACTACTGAAGGAGAGAACTGTTTGTACTTTCACTAGTATAGCACTGCAGGGACACATGTTCTACTATTTCTGTTGATTGTTCTTTTCTAGATATTATGGAATATAGAACACTTTATAGATATTAAATGATATGAGAATATATATTAACATTATTGTATATACTTGCCTTATATCTGTGTGTTTGTATATATGCTTTACATTTGCATCCTTGGCTTTCGTACACAGTGTGTTCATTTTGTTTGTTAAGCTGCCATTTATACATTATTACGTAAAAACCTGTAAAAAAAAAATGTCAAAAATCTGATACTGCATAAGTAAAAATGATCTAACAGTATTCACATATCTACAGTAAATGTACAGGCTATTGCATCTTTCACAAGTCACATTTTTCTCAAATGTTAGACAAAAATGCTTTCTGTTTGAAATTATACTTATTTTCATAAGCACTGAAATCATTCAAAAATATCTGAAATATGTATGTAGATAAACCCATTGCACATTTATTTGTGGATATTGTACAGCCCGTGCGATATATCGCTTGAATAGAAAACTAGTCATGTAAAAGGATGACCATATGAGTTATGAAAGCACACCGTTTATGTTGTGTAATCCATATATGTAGCCTGTAAGATGATAATGATTTTTGTGTATATTTTATGTATTTTAAAACATCGTTTGATGTATTTTAAAATCATGTCATGGAACTACAAATCACACACATCTTACAATGTGCAAATCCACAACTCACACATTGGCAAACATGATTGTAATCATCTGAGTGATTGATGGATTCTGTGAATCGTTACACAAATGATAGTAGTTACTGTATGCAGTTTCCCATTTTGCAATCTAAGTAGGCCTAGAAACGTATCAAGACGAGGGCATTAATATATTATTTGAGTGTTTCAATAAAATACTTAGATAACTAAAAAAATAATTGACAATTATTTATTCATATAATACATTTATTATGGAGTCATGATTTGGGAGATGATGACCCAAGAGCCCCCCCCCCCCCCCCCCCCCCCAAATCATCGCGCATGCGCAGTGGGCTGCATATTCACCACATTGAAAATGTTTGCCTGAAACTCTCGGAAGTTTAGCCAAGAAGTTGCTGTGATTTACTTAGCTGCAATAAAGACGGTGCCACTAAAATAACCTAGCTTATTTTTTTGGGGGTATATATATATATATAGAAAGAGAGAGACATAAAGGATTATACATGGATTTATATCAATTTACATTATATTGTGGTCGAAAACATGAATGGTAGCCACCTTTGGAAGAAGTTGTGATTTATTTATTTTTTTGGCGCTCTACTAGCTAACAACGCAGAGTAAAGATGGTGGAGTTGAGCTAGCTTCGTATGAGATAGCAGAGCTAGCTAGCTAGGTTGCTATCGTTTGTGTCTGAAAAGTTTGGAAGAACTGCCCCCTTCCGTTTGCCATACTCGTAAGTATTCCAAAAATGTGTTAGTTAAGACAACTTGCATTCTATGTTTTTTTTATTACTAATTCGCTAGCTAACTAGCGTGGCTGCTAGCAATTCACGAGAGCTAGCTACTGTAGTTAGCTAATGTTAACCTACTGGCTACAGTAATGAATGTGCTAACGGTGAAGTTTCGTAGTTAGTCAACCACGTCTGACCAAGGAGATTAAGTTACTAACGTTAACATTATCTAACCATTTGAGGAACTAGCTAGCTATAACGTTAACTATATATTTTCATATCTATAAAGCCAGTTAAACCAAAATCTTGTATTCGGAATATAATGCTTTGGCCCAAGCTACTTCTAGAGTTAGCCAGCGGAATTCGGTAACTTTAGCTAGCTTGTAACGACGTTAACTTTCCTTACTAGCTAACATTGTCTTATTTACATCCATTGAGGCCAACGCTAACCTTTTAACTTGCCAGACACAATAGCTAGCTAACGAACTCCAGTTGTATAACAAACTAGGTCGTCCAGCTACCTAACTTGGCTGACTGTAAATGATCTGTGTGCAGGCCCACATCTTATGTTGGCAGAGCAGATAAAGAAAACATGAGTGCTCGGAAGATGGAACCAGGGATACTGGAGGTTGGATCTAGGTAAAAAAAAATATATATATATATTTTACTTTATTTAGCTACAACTCTTCCTATGATGTCTTTTCACTCTTATATGATGTCCATTCAATCATATTTAAATGACCTTATGATCCAGACATCAGATGGTGCTCTGAAGAAGCCATGGGTAGCTGTTTAAGCTGTCCAGAGAAGGAGTCAATCCCAGATAATCATCAAACCAAATTTAAGGTGAGTCTCTTGATCCATTACAACAAACATACTTCAACGGTGGATCATTGCTGAGCCCATATTCTACTCCCTAGTTATGACAGATTTTGCGACATGTCAAAATATGGAGACCTCTCACCTGAATGAATGGGAGATATTTGTTGCATAATGAAGACCAGCTTCAATGCATTGCAGAGTACACATGTTTGTGTCGACTGACACAGTGACCATTGTGTAACGTTATTGTTCTGTTGCCAGGTGATAAACGTGGATGACGATGGGAACGAGCTGGGCTCGGGCATGATGGAGCTGACAGAGGTAGAGCTCGTCCTCCACACCTATCGCCGTGACGACGTCAAGTGGCCCTACATGTGCCTGCGTCGCTATGGCTACGACTCCAACCTCTTCTCCTTCGAGAGTGGCCGCCGCTGCCAGACGGGACAAGGTAAATTAATAGAGCTTTCCATTCCGCACAATTATTGATTTCACGTATTTCATTCATTGATTTTTGTCATTTTCAAGGGCCGCTCAGCGTATGTCGCACCATTGACATTGAGGTCATTTAACAGACGCTCTTATCCAGAGCGATTTAAAGGAGCAATTATGGTTACGTGCCTTGCTCAGTGGCACATCAACATATTTTTCACATAGTCAGCTCTGGGATTCGAACGAGCGTTCTGTCAGTTACTAGCCCAACTTTCTTAACCGCTAGGCTACCTAACTAACTTATGTGGTGCCCCAGCTTCCTGGCCATTATTATACATTTTTACATTTTAGTTATTTGGCAGACGCACTTATCCGTAGCATTAATCATAAGGGAGCTAGGTGAGACGACCACATATCAGTCATAGTAAGCAAAACATTTCCTCTATAAAGCAGATATCAGCAAAGTCAGTGCTAGTAAGAAAAGACAAGTGTTAGTGCCAGAGGCAAGGGTGTTAGTATTTGTTTTTTGGGTGGGGGAGGGTTAACCGTTATAAAAAGCACGTCAGAATACATTGAATCACATCTGCAACTAGGTCATTAGGCCCCAACATCAGCTTTACTGTTATATCGACTTGAACCAGTGAAATATTGATTATGCTGCAATGCTAATGACACAATTGTCTGTGTGGTTATTTTTTGACTCCATCCATGCTTTCAAAGGGATGAGGTCTGGGGGGGGGGGGTACTATGGGTTCTGGGGTTCTGGTAAGTCAGGCTTGCTGTGTTCCCGTGCTGTGATAATGATGTAATAATGTGATTACCAGAAATGTTAGTCATAGAAATAGAATCATAATGGCTTCATTGACTTAAATACGGCAATAGAAGCCCACTCTCGTGATTCTATTTCTGTGGTGACAGTATTGATGCCTGTGTCTGACTCTGTGTGGTGTTGTGCTTGAGGGAGTTGGAGTTTTCGGGTTTGGTCCCGCATAAGTTGTGTGTTCTGTTCTCTGTGCAGTGTGACTAGTCTCGGTGATAGGATCCTGTGTAGTTTGTCCCTGATCTGATGCCATACCTATGGTTGTTCCTATGTGTTCCTTCTTGACGTATTACTACGCTTCCTTTTTATCTCTATGGCTCTGTTGCTTTCACCTATCCAGTCCCTTTACATCATTGATTACAAGGCAGGCAAGGGCATAGGTGGCAAGGACAAGTTGAAAGAGCCCATAGATGTACAAAACTTTGTTAAACGTGAGTGCGTGAGCAGTGCTGGTAATGGTTGTTTCTCAAAACGTCTATATTGCAGTCGTGCTGCCCAATGTGTGGTTCCTGAGTTGAACATCATGATGAGCTCAGCGGCGCAACCGCACTTTTGACTTTTCTTGACTGCGTTTGACTGTGCCTTCAGGGATCTTTGCCTTTAAGTGTGCTCGGGCGGAGGAGATCTTCAACATGCTGCAGGAGGTGATGCACAACCACAGCATCAGTGTGGTGGAGGAGGCCGTACTGGAGACCAACCAGCAGGCCACACATACTCCTGCCGGTAATCCTATATTCATCCTACAACTAGGGCTTGCACAGGCCCCATAATGAATACTTCTACCAACACTTGCAATGACCTGAGAAATGCCTGTTCCTGTCCCTAGAATGTCCATTGCCTCATATGGCTGTCACACTCTCAAATACCTAACTCTTTCATTACTGAGCCTTCCTTCATTAGATAACTGCTATAAAAAGAAAAGGCTGAAGTCTTGTCTGTCAGTCAACCCTTTCATTGTCCCCACTGACCCCCAGTTCTTCGCTTATGTCTATTCAGCTCTGGGCTACTCTGTTCCCACCGTGCACAATGGTGTCACCCGGATCCCTTCGGTGGGCGACGCCCCCTCGCACCCCTCCACACGCCACCCATCTGTGGCCAGCACCCGACTGCCCTCGGTGGGAGAGGAGTCTACACACCCCCTCCTAGTGGCTGACGAGGCGGTGAGAGAACAACTCTAACACCAAATGCCTGGCGAATTTGAGGGAATATAATAAGGCCTGCCCTGCACACTGAAATACTCCCAAAACGTATAGCTTTATTGATAAAACTACATCTCCATACAAATGTTTGGGTCATGTTCAGTAGAGCACATTTTGAGATATCCTAAAGAACACACCCACTGTGCTACTTGTGACATCCATGGGAAATAATGAGTTGATGTAGAAGCTGCTGAGTTGGGGTGATAACGATGTTCTATTAACCCTGTCTCCTGATCCGTCCACAGGTCCACACTTATGTGAACACCACAGGCCTGCTGGATGACCAGCCCAGCCCTCTGACTGCTCCAGCCCCTCTGGACAGCCCTGGCTCAGCCCAGTCCCAGTGCCCCCCTACACCACCACCTCCGCGGGTAGCCAGACCAGAGCCCCAGGCCCAGCTCCAGGAAGAACCCCAGGTACTGCTGGAGTCCCAGGGGGTACGCTTCGTGCTGGGGCCCACCCCTGCGCAGAAAAAGATGGCCAAGGGGAAGCATCAGACTGAGGATGGAGATGAAGAGGAGGCAGGGGAGGACTCAGAGTCCCCGGAGCCTGGAGAGGGAGAGACCAACGGCCACACAGACATGGAGGCCCCAGCCCCACCAGAGGGCCAGCCTCAGCTGTCCTCTACACACTCCAATGGCTCCTCTGCCTCTGTCGGGGCTCCAGCCACAGCCCCTCGCCGCCATCTCTTGCCCCCCGTGACCCCCGACACCCTGCAGAATGTCAACAACTCAGCCCAGCGGCGCACGGCCCTCCTAGACTACGAGAACCTCCCAGCCCTGCCGCCCGTCTGGGAGACCCGCAAGCCCAGCAACGAGGAGGAGGAGAACAACAGTGGACCCCGTGGTGGAGGAGGCCAGGGGGGGCTAAAGATGTCCTCCCTCAACGGCTACAACCACCACAGCCTCCTCCACCACTCCTACTCCCATCCCCTGTCAGCCCACCCCCCTCTGTCAGCCATGGAGTCCTCCCACAACTATGTGAACACAGAGAATGTGACTGCCCCCCTCAGCGCCCGCTGTGCCCCCGACACGGCACGCCGCCGCAGCGACGGGCCCATCGTGTTCAACTTCGACTTCCGCCGGCCGTTGGGTCAGGAGCATCCCAAGACGCTCAACTACATCGAGGTGGAGATGGAAACTACCGCCTCTTCCTCCGCAGCCTCCAAGGGTGCGTCCTCAGACACCAGCAACCCCCACACGCCCCGCACCCCAACCTCGCCGCCTCTGCCTACCACCCCCACGCGCCGCACCGAGCTCTACGCCTTCATCGACATCGAGCGCACCGCCGCCATGTCCAACCTGCAGAAGGCCCGGCCGCATGACGACGGGTCACTGAGGAAAACGCGGCACAATAGCACAGAGCTTCCCACCAAAAGCACTGTCTGACTATTACCTGATCCGCCTGGCACCTTTTTCTACCATTTACCCCTTTTTTAAATATGAAACAAATGGGAAGGCAGCCTGTACAGGGGCCTTTGTTAGAGACACAGACAGAGAAACACGTGACGGAGACATTGGAAATGCAAAGAGACTCCAGAAAGCGGTCCTAAAATGAGATATAAACAGACTTGATTGGGGTTACCTGTAAGGGAATTCAGGTAGACCAAAGTAGGTACTTACTTGCCATATACCAATTTATTCCTATGGTAATATAATACCTCTTCTCCTTCACCCATTCTACAGTGCATTTGGGTTGTTTATTATGTTAATAAGACTGGACTGCATTCCTCCTCACCCACCGTACAAATCAGTATTACTGAACAAAGCATTCCATTTAGCCTTTTTATGATTCACTACATGCTGCTGTAATTTCAGTATCTGAGGATTACATGGTACACTTCATGTTTGACTATGTACAGTAGATTCTGGCACAATAAATGTCTGTTCTGTTTGTATTTAGCTGATCAATGCTTCCCCCCCTTAACTTTAATCCTAGATGATCGAGCACTAACTAGATATGAAGGTATGACATGTATTCTATCCAAATTATACAAGGTTTGATATTGTGGGTATGGGCCTCCTTATATAAATGACCCGATGTGGTTTGATATCCCTCAATATTTTAACAAATCAGATGACATCTAATATACGCTACTGGTCAAAAGTTTTAGAACACCTACTCATTCAGGGGGTTTCCTTAATTTTTACTATTTTCTACTTTGTAGAATAATAGTGAAGACATCAACACTGAAGTCATGTAGTAACCATAGTGATATATCTAAATATATTTGAGAGTCTTCAATGTAGCCACCCTTTGCCTTGATTACAGCTTTGCACACTATTGGCATTCTCTCAACCAGCTTCACCTGGAATGCTTTTCTGAAAGTCTTGAAGGAGTTCCCACATATTCTGAGCACTTGTTAGCATGCTTTTCCTTCACTCTGCGGTCAAACTCATCCCAAACCATCTTAATTGGGTGGAGGCCAGGTCATCTGATGCACCACTACATCACGCTCCTTCTTGGTCAAATAGCCTTTGCACAGCCTGGAGGTGTGTTGGGTCATTGTCCTGTTGAGAAACAAATGATAGTCCCACTAAGCGCAAACCGGATAGGATGGCGTATCTCTGTGGTAGCTAAGTGTGCCTTGAATTCTAAATAAATTGGACTGTGTTACCAAAAAAGCACCACCTCCATGCTTTATGGTGGGGAGATCGTCTGTTCAAAGACACCAAAAATCTCAAATTTGGACTCCAGACCAAAGGACAAATTTCCCTTGTTTCTTGGCCCAAGCAAGTTTCTTCTTGGTGTCCTTTAGTGGTTTATTTGCGGCAATTTGACCATGAAGGTTTGATGTTGAGTTACTTGAACATCCTCTGCAGCAGAGGTAACTCAGGGTCTTTTCTGTGGCAGTCATAACGCTTGGTTTTTGCGACTGCACTTGACATTTTCCATATTGACGGTTGTTTCTCTTTGCTTATTTTAATTGTTCTTGCCATAATATGTACTTGGGTCTTTTACCAAATAGAGCTATCTTCTGTATACACCTACCTTGGCTCAAACGTGTTAATTGAAATGCATTCCAGGTGACTACCTCATGAATCTGGTTGAGTGTGCAAAGCAAAGGGTGGCTATTTGAAGAATCTCATATTTTGGTTACATGATTCCATCTGTTATTTCGTTCTACAATGTAGAAAATAAAAACCCTTGGATGATGTCCTAAAACTTGAATGGTAGTGTACGTGCAGTTCTAATTTGTCTCAGCCTTAATATGTTCTACTTGCTAGGAACATTGGAATGCCTTTAAGCTAGACTCTGCAATATGACAAGTTAACTAATGTAAGCATGCATTGAAGGTTGAGCCAATGGTGCTCTTGTAAGATTTGAATACTTCCCTGCATACATTCAGAGAAGTTGAGACACGGGGTTCTTGTTGATTTATGAAGGAAGTTGCCCTGCTGTGTTTCATGTCGCTGAGTCTACCTTCAGTGTGTTCAAATACTAATAAAATGGCATTTAGGACAACTTCTCAATACCAAGGAAAACTTTAATTGCATTACAATTTACAACAAACATGATTGTAAAAGTTCACAGGCAGCAAAGTACAAAAGAACATGTTTCAATATGATTACAATGTAAAAAATACATTGTCTCCAGAGGTGAAAACACCTTGAATTGTTAGTTGGAACTCAGACAATATATACAGTACATTTGAGCAACAAGCAGGTAAGATGCACTCTTTTCCTGAACTCAATCTGGTGAGGTTCATACAAAGTGTTTATTTGAACCTTAATACAAAAATAGGTGTATTTATCTTCTTCCAGAGTCATGACAGTAAGCGCACCATATGGAGGGGCAGTGCTATGGCTCTTTCAATTAGTCTTCCCTTGATTCATCACATTCTTTCCAATACGGTTAAGGTGAGGAGGAAAGATTAATTGAGATTGAGCCTGTGTTCTGACTGAGGTGCTACTGGGCCTGGAGTCTTCGCCTTGTTGTCTGGTCCACCAGTTTGTGGTAGTCATTCAGCTTGTCCTGCAGTTTGTTGTATATCTGAGAGGACAGTCATAAGAAGCATGGTGATTCGTGTTAACATTTAAACTGATGACAGTCATTTAAAAACAGTATTTTAAATGGACTTACACTGGCATTAGTCTGGGTCTCGTTGAGCGCCTGAAGAAGCTGGTCGATGGAAGTGTATGGGAGCCACACCAATGATGCTGTAGCAGAGAGGGGCCTCTGTAACACACACCATTAACATCTCAGAGAAACACAAGGACAAACATTTGGCTTTAATCTTATCAATCCCTATTACATTTTAGAGATGAGAATCAAGTTAACTCAAATGGGTAAAACAATTGCAAGTGATTTATGCTGTAATGTGGGGTCCCCCCCAACAAGTGAAGGAACTCAGTTCAGCTTTCAGTTTGCCTTTAAAATTGTATTAGTACAATGTACAATTACAGAAGTGGGTAGTGCATCAGTTTTCCTCATGTCAGTCATTTCATAAATAGCTCCTGGGTATGCAATGTCCAGGGGGTTGCGGGATGTTCCCCAATGCTGGAAGTGGGCCAGAGTGAAACAGTTTGGGAACAACCCCTGCTGTAATGTACCTCAATGCCGAAGTACTGGTGTCCCTTCCCCAGGAGAGCATCTACGTACTCCAACACCAGCTCAGCTGCTTCCTCCAGCAGGTCATAGTTCAGGTAGAGCCGTAACAACGCTGCAGCGTCCACGCCCTGAGCAAACAGGCTTATGTTACAATACAAGGGAGCAAATATATACATTTACAGGATCTAATTATTTTCGGAAAATGTGTCTTGCATCATCTCAAACGGCACAGCGTCACATTTAGTGCAATAGTAGCACAAATACTGCGCTCTCACCTTGTAGGTGTTGACCATCCAGTCCGGCAATGGTACACCGTGTGACAGCAGCTTGTTGATGACACAGCGATGGTGCTGAGCATTCTGTGTGGGGTGCTTCTCCAGGTAGGAGGCCAGCAGGCGCCAAGCCTCATCTGTCGCACTGGAGGGGAAAGTACAACTATTTATAATTTTTTCACTCGCACGATTTCGCTTTGGCTTAATTGGTCAATTTGATCTTTTTATGATGAATAATATTCTCAACAGCACCACAGTGGAATGACCAACCAATTTGTACTATGAAGTGGTCAAATTTAAAACAACCAACCTTGACTCTTTGGTTGTGATGATGGTAGACAGCTGATTGGCAGCCAGCCAGTTCCAGGCTTCATTCTGACTCTCCTCTCCACCGTACTGTAACTTTATACACCTAAAAAAAAAAATAAGCTAGCATCACACCGCTATGAACCAACAGGAATAAAACCCTTGTATGTGCATGTGAGTTCAGACAAGGCACAACTGCTTACTTTTGTCTTGATCACTACAGACTAAATACAGTGCATTGGGATAGCATTCAGAACCCTTGACTTTCTCCACATTTTGTTACGTTACAGCCTTATTCTAAAATGGATTAAATTACGTTTCCCCCATCAATAACCCATAATGACAAAGCAAAAAACTGTTACATTTTTGCAAATGTATTAATTTTAAATTATTATTTACACATACAGTACACGCCAAAAGTTGACACCTAGTCATTCCAGGGCTTTTCTTTATTTATACTACATTGCAGAAAAATAGTGAAGACAAACTATGAAATAACACAGAATCATGTAGTAACCAAAAAAAAGTATTCATATATTTTATTTGATGAAAGCTTTGCACCCACTCTTGGCATTCTCTCAACCAGCTTCTTGAGGTAGTCACCTGGAATGCATTTAATTAATTAGGTGTGCCTTGTTAATGGGTTCAGTTGTGTTGTGACAAGGTAGGGGTGGTATACATAAGATAGCCCTATTTGGTAAAAAAACAAGTCCATATTATGACAAGAACAGCTCAAATAAGCAAAGAGAAACAGTCCATTACTTTAAGAGATGCAGGTCAGTCAATCAGGGAAATTTCAAGAACTTTGAAAGTTTAAGTGCAATTGCAAAAACCATCCACCATGACTGGCGCACGTGAGGACCGCCACAGGAAAGGAAGACCCAGAGTTAACTCCGCTGCAGAGGATGAATTCATTAGTTTACTGCACCTCCAATAGAAGCCCAAATAAATACTTCAGAGTTCAAGTAACAGACACATCACAACTGTTCAGAGACTGTGTTGCTACAAAGAAACCACTACTAAAGAACACCATTTGGGCCAAGAAACGAGAGGACATTAGACTCTGGGAAATCTGTCCTTTGGTCTGATGAGCCCAAATGAGATTATTGGTTCTAACCGCCGCGTCTTTGTGAGACGCAGAGTAGGTGAATGGATGATCTCTGCATGTGTGGTTCCCGCTGTGAAGCATGGAGGAAGAAGTGTGATGGTGCTTTGCTGGTGACACTGATTTATTTATAATTCAAGACACAGTTAACCAGCATGGCTACCACAGCATTCTGCAGCGACACGCCATTCCATCTGGTTTGCGCTTAGTGGGACTATCATTTGTTTTTCAACAGGACAATGACCCAACAGACCTCTAGGCTATGTAAGGGCTATTTGACCAAGAAGGAGAGTGATGAAGTGCTATATCAGATGACCTGGCCTCCACAATTGGGTTGAGGTTGGGTGATTAAGATGGTTTGGGATAAGTTTGATCGCAGAATGAAGGAAAAGCAGCCAGCAAGTGCTCAGCATATGTGGGAATGCCAAGAGTGTGCAAAGCTGTCATCAAGGCAAAGGGTGGCTTCTTTGAAGAATTTCAAATAAAATATATTTAGATGTTTTAAACATTATTGGTTACTACATGATTGCATGTGTTATTTCATAGTTGTGATGTCTTCACTATTATTCTTAAATGTAGAAAATAAAGAAAAAACATTGAATGAGTAGGTGTCCAAACTTTTGACTGGTACTGTAATTATTCAGACCCTTTGTTATGAGACTCAAAATTGAGCTCGGGTGCATCCTGTTTCCATTGATCCTCCTTGAGCTGTTTCTACAACTTGGAGTTCACCTGTGGTAAATTCAATTGATTGGACATGATTTGGAAAGTCACACACCTGTCTACATAAAGTTCTCACAGTTGACAGTGCATGTCAGACCAAAAACCAAGCCATAAGTTTGAAGGAATTATCCGTAGAGCTCCGAGACAGGAGTCGAGGCACATACCTGGGGAAGGGTATCAAAACATGTCTGCAGCTTTGAAGGTCCCCAAGAACACCGTGGCCTCCATCATTCTTAAATGGAAGAAGTTTGGAACCACCAAGACACTACCTAGAGCTGGCCACCCGGCCAAACTGAGCGATTGGGGGAGAAGGGCCTTGGTCAGGAAGGTGACCAATAACCTGATGTTCACTGACAAAGCTCCAGAGTGGAGATGGGAGAACCTTCCAGAAGGACAACCATCTCTGCAGCACTCCACCAATCAGACCTTTATGGTAGAGTGGCCAGGTGGAAGCCACTCCTCAGTAAAAAAGGCACATGACAGCCAGCTTGAAGTTTGACAAAAGGCACCTAAAGGATTCGCAGACAAGGTTCTCTGGCCTGATGAAACCAAGACTGAACTCTTTGGACTGAAAGCAAAGCGTCACGTCTGGAGGAAAACTGGCACCATCCCTACGGTGAAGCATGGTGGTAGCAGCATCATGCTGTGGGGATGTTTTTCAGTGGCAGGGACTGGGAGACTAGTCAGGATCGAGGCAAAGATGAACAGAGCAAAGTACAGAGAGAACCTGGATGAAAACCTGCTCCAGAGCGCTCAGGACCTCAGACTGGAGTGAAGGTTCACCTTCCCACAGGACAACAACTCTAAGCACACAGGCAAGACAACACACAAGTGGTTTCAGGACAATTCTCTGAATGTCCTTGAGAGCCCTAACGTAAACACCATCGAACATCTCTGGAGAGGCCGGAAAATAGCTGTGCAGCGACGCTCCCCATCCAACCTAAGAGCTTGAGAGGACCTGCAAAGAAGAATGGGAGAAACTCCCCAAATACAGGTTTGCCATGCTTGTAGTGTCACACCCAAGAGGACTCACGGCTGTAATTGCTGCCAAATGTGCTTCAACAAAGTACTGAGTAAAGGGTCTGAATACTTATGTAAATGGAATGTATTTTTAAATCAATTTACAAATTTTTCTAGAACCCCGTTTTTGCTTTGGCATAATAGGGTAAATAGTTTTTTCCCCCCATCAATGTAATCAAAGGCTGTGATGTAACAAAATGTGGAAAAAGTCAAGGGTTCTGAATACTTTCAGAATGCACTGTACATGCATAACTATGGCATTTACGTAAATCATGCAATGTCAACGAGAGATATGCGTATAAATTCAAGTCACTCCGTAGCGTTCAGACTGCCCTAACGAAGCTAGCAACTTACTTGAAGGCGAGCCCCTCGAAGATGGGTGTGAGGGACAGTTTGAAGGTCTGGCATAGTGAGAGGGCACAGTCAAACAGTCCTGTTTGAACCAGCAGGGACACCATCTCTACTGCAGAGGCACTGCCTGCAACACCACACACAGTCCTCTATTAGATTTCTGGCATTAGATTGGGGGAAATTGTGAAGAGATTAGTTGCCCTACAGGAATAAATGATCATTTAAAAGAAGCGCCAAAGGCTACAGATAATTGACTATAGCTTACTGACTGACATTTCACCTTGGCATGGTTCCCTTCATACATTTGAAAGAATATTGCGTCAGTGTTGTACCTGCGATGGCAGCGGACGGCGGGTGGTGCTGAGCCAGGTTGAGGCGGCTACGGGCCAGGGTGTACTCCTTCTGAAGGTCCTTCAGCTCCAGGATGTCGATCTGACCACTCACTGCAGACACACAGATCAATCGACTTCAGAACCAACTTCACTGTCATACACATTTCACAACCCAACAAAGAGTAGCAAAGACGCAAAACAGCTACGGCTGTCGTGTCTAGTCTCACCTGGACCAGTAGCAAACTCTCCGTCGTAGTTCCTCTTCGGTGACGCGCCAGGCCTCTCATACACCGCGCCAGAGGACGGCTGTACGATCCAGGCGTAGTCAGGTCTGATGAGTCGTAGACAGTTGAGGGAGGCCAGGTAACAGTTAACCTGTTTCTGGAGACCTAGCTGGGTCCTCACCTCCCTGCCCAGACGCATGCCGTACTCAAACATCACTGTACCCGCTAGAAGTGAGAACACAGTTATATAGACGCACCATACAGCGAGAGGGACAAACACACTGGACGGCGATTCAAAATACCATCACCCTCCTTTTCGAACCGCTACTAACATTAATTCCCAACTACCTTTCCTGTAGTTGTGTCTGTTGATGTGGAAGGCGTAGAGCAGCTCGTAGTAGTTGTGAGACATCAGGTCCACTGCTCTGGCCCTGGACTCTATGATGCCGACCACCTGCAGCCAGAGGAGGACACACGGGGAGGGTCAAACACAGATCTAATACAATTATCTAGTGTGTCCATAATGGGCTCTGACCAAATGTAAAGAGAAAGTGTGTGTGTGTGTACCTCGTCGTGCAGGTTGACGTAGGAGAACTGGACCAGATCCTGAAGTTGAGAGCGTTCACAAAGAACCACCACCAGCTGACGCAGACAGTCCAACTGCCTGCTGGAGTCAGGGTTCTGTGTGAGGGCTTCGTAGGCTTGGCTGTTGTGTCCCAGGTCCAGGTGGTGCTTGAAGATGCGGGTCCACAGGGCAGCCTGACTCCTGGGGTCGTTGACGGCCTCCGTTATGGCCAGAGTGGCTAGATGGATGACCAGCTCTGGTAGACCAACATCCTCCAGTAATCGCAACACCTAACACACACACACACAATTAAACCTGCACACATATCCACATTGTGTTTCAAAGAAGGCTTTCCAATCCATAGTTTTGTTGTCACGATACCAGAATTTTGACTTCGATACCGGAGGCAAAAAAAAACAAAAAAACATATCAGCTTTGAAATCAGCATATTATGGTTTGCATATTACCACAAACAAAGTACTATGGGTAGTGAATAGATTTTCACTTTAGCTGTAAACTAGCAAGGAAAGTTAGGCCTACAAAAGCTGGAAGCTTCGAGTATCTTCTTGAATTGTAAAGTGTTCTAGCTTGTATGGACATTGTTAATTACGGTTCACAAAACAATTTCTACATGCCGTGTTGTATTATTAGTAGCGTGTTAATTTCGGTGCAGCATGAGCAGAGAGCTCACATGATGCAGCCCAGACTCCCAGTGCAGCATGAGCAGAGAGCTCACATGATGCAGCCCAGACTCCCAGTGCAGCATGAGCAGAGAGCTCACATGATGCAGCCCAGACTCCCAGTGCAGCATGAGCAGAGAGCTCACATGATGCAGCCCAGACTCCCAGTGCAGCATGAGCAGAGAGCTCACATGATGCAGCCCAGACTCCCAGTGCAACATGAGCAGAGAGCTCACATGATGCAGCCCAGACTCCCAGTGCAACATGAGCAGAGAGCTCACATGATGCAGCCCAGACTCCCAGTGCAACATGAGCAGAGAGCTCACATGATGCAGCCCAGACTCCCAGTGCAGCATGAGCAGAGAGCTCACATGATGCAACCCAGACTCCCAGTGCAGCATGAGCAGAGAGCTCACATGATGCAGCCCAGACTCCCAGTGCAGGCTAAGTGGAGAGCTCACATGATGCAGCCCAGACTCCCAGTGCAGGCTAAGTGGAGAGCTCACATGATGCAGCCCAGACTCCCAGTGCAGGCTAAGTGGAGAGCTCACATGATGCAGCCCAGACTCCCAGTGCAGGCTAAGTGGGGCAGGCACAATGCGCTCGTGCCATAAGGGGGAAAATCGCTGATACAGACTTGATCCATGACACATTTGACAGAAGTACAAAAAGTACTAGTACCAAGACGTTTTTTTTTTTATGTTCCAGTATCGAAAAAGTATCAAAGTGTCAGTATACCATGCAACACTAATCCATAGTAACCTTGTTGTAGTACTGTAGTCTTGAGGCGGCTGTGACCTCCTCCTCCTCAGCTCCTGTCAATCTCAGCAGAAACTCCTCTTTCTCCACCTCTGTCGCTGCCTCCTGAAAACACTGCAGTGCCTGGTGAAACAAGATGACAGGACAGGGGGTAAAAACAAAAAAAACACAGCTACAAACATGATTGAGATTAAAACACAACAGATACAGTAAGCACTGAGGCTACAGGTCGAAACGCAGAGGATACAGTTACAGCCACTGCCCTTAGAACTACAGAAAATTTTATTTCAGAATGGTATGCTCAAATTCACTAAAAATAAAAATAAAGAAAACACAGAAACACACACCTTCTGTCCCTCTCCGTTGGCCAGGTAACACTGGCCCAGCATGAAGCGGCAGGAGCCCACGTTCACCTGACACCAGGGCCCAATGAGACGCACATACTCCTGGAGAGAGAGAGTGTGAGAATGGATTCTATTTCAAATGTATTTGTAGGATTTTCATTCAAATCTGCTTTGACAAACAATCAATACACACATATTTATTGTTCCAATTGGGAAATTGGTTATGCAGTCAGGGGAGAAAAAAACAACAACAACCTAACATTACACTGAACAAAAATATAACCGCAACATGTAAACTGTTGGTTCCATGTTTCATGAGCTGAAATAAAAGATCCCAGACATTTTTCATATGCACAAAAAGCTTATTTCTCTCAAATTTTGTGCAAAAATGTTTACATCCCTGTTAGTGAGCATTTGTCCTTTGTCGAGATAATCCATCAGCCTGGTCGGCAACACCATCTGTTGGGAACACTAAAAGGCCAACTAAAATGTGCAGTTGTCACACAACAATGCCACAGATGTCTCAAGTTGAGGGAGCTTGCAATTGGCATTCTGACTGCAGGAATGTGCACCAGAGCTGTTGCCAGATAATTGAATGGTCATTTCTCTACCACAAGCCACCTCCAACATCGTTTTGAGAATTTGACAGTAAGTCCAACCGGCCTCACAACCGCAGACCACATGTAACCACGCCAGTCTAGGACCGCCACATCCGGCTTCTTCATCTGTGGGCTCGTCGGAGACCAGTCACCCGGACAGCTGATGAAATGTTGGGTTTGCACAACCAAATCATTTCTGCACAAACTTCCAGAAACTGTCTAATGGAACCTCATCTGCGTGCTCGTCGTCCTCAACAGGGTCATGACCGGATTGCAGTTCGGCGTCGTAAATGACTTCAGTGGGCAAATACTCACCTTCGATGGCCACTGGCACGTTTGCTCTTCCCGGATGAATCCCGGTTTAAAATGTACCGGGCAGACGGCAGACAGCGTGCATGGCGTTGTGTGGGGATATTGAAAATGTCACTGTTCTTCCATAGTCTGCATACTCACTAGACATGTCACCCACTGAGCATGTTTGGGATGGTGGATCAACGTGTACGACAGCGTGTTCCAGTACCTGCCAATATCCAGCAACTTCGCACAGCCACTGAAGTGGATTGGGACAACATTAAACAGGCCACAATTAACAGCCTGATCAACTATGCGACGAGATGTGTCGTACTGCATGAGGCAAATGGTGGTCACAACAGGCGCTCATCTGTATTCCCAGTGAAATCCATAGATTTAATTGACTAATGTCCTTAGATGAACTGTAAAATCTTTGAAATTGTTGTTGCGTTTATATTTTCGTTCAGTATATTATGTGAGGGTCGTTGAGTCTGTGGGAAGTTTTTCACCTGCAGTTGTGTGTACTGGCAGTTGCCCATCAGACATTCAGGGAACTGGAAGCCTGGATTGTTAGGCCAACTAGAGTGTGTGTGTTAAGGGACAACTTCTTCATAAATATACAGTACGCCTCATCGCAACTCTGAGGTTAATAATCAAAAAACTTGCCTAAAGCATATCAATCTTAGCCTAGCGTACGCTAATGCCTGTGAAATAGAAGAAACACCTAGCATAAAGCACTCCAACTCCAGTCTAGCTGCGTTTGAGGATAAGAAAAGCTTTGCCTGAAGCATATATCGACGCTAGGGCTAGCCTAGCGGTGTGTGTGTGAGGATACAGTTGCTGAGCCAGCAAGGTGACCACGCTGGAGACCATTTGGGGCCAGTGGAGTAGAGCCGTGCTCTGCTGCTGGGAGTAGATCTGGGTGACGATGGCCTTCCGCGCTACGCTCTGGTAGAACAGCTCCACCACCGTCTGAGGGCTCAACACTAAAGGGGGGTGGGGGACAGGGGGTGGAAAGGATTTAGTGCGTGTTTGAGATTGACTATGTTGCGGTCAGACTTTTATTAACCACTCATTATGTGATCAAGATGAGTGGTTTTGTGCCTCGCTGTGATCCCCTCAAACACACCTGATCTGTTGCTGGCCAGGGCTGGAGAATCAGACAGCTCTAAGACTGAAAGGTGCTGCAGGTTGGCATCTCTGGAGAAGAAAAATCAAGTAACATTTTAGTCTCTCTGAGGAACCCGAAAACTACAATTTGGCCCTCATATAACGCTGACGGTAGTATCTGTATAGCGTGGGTGTGTGTGTGCGTACATAATGTCGAGGGGCACGGCAGTGGCCAGGCTCTGGCTGATGTGTTTGAGGAGATAGTAGGAGGAGAGCAGGTGAGAGGAGCGGGGGATTAGGTCCTGTTGTAGCTGGAGCAGCTGATCCCCTCCAGCCAGGAACACCTGGAAAACACACACACACGTTTTAAGTCAAAGGAGTAGCTTGAGATGTGAATGACTGAAAGTGGGTATGGTAGGAGTCCAAACGTCAAGAAGAGTATGTACGATTGGGCACAGTGTATGTGTGTACGTACATTGTCTCCGAGGCGTAGGTAGAGCTGCTGCAGTATGAGTAGGTCCCTACAGAACAGGACTCTGGTCATGGCCATCTGGCAGACAGCCTGACAGATAACAGCCACTGCCACACTGCTGCCATACAGTTGGGACAGACTAATACGCACTGACAGGCCTGCTGGGACACACAAGCGAGACACATGCACGTAAAGAAACAAAACGCGCACACACACACCAATTTACACTTGAACCAGTCCGATTATTTTCATTTAGAAGTCTGACCGCAGTTTGAACACAGACTAAGGTCAAACAGGATTCAGCAAGTTTCTACTCAAATAACAATAGGATCAAAAACCTAAGGGCTGATAAAACAGACATCGCATAGCATTATCTAGGGCTAATCTGTGCTGAGATATTAGCGTTGGTAGGTCTAATATTATCTAGGCGTTTACCTGTGGTGAGAGGTCCCTCTCCTCCTGGCTCGGAGTCCGTCTCCAGGTCCATCTCTCTGATCAGTGCAGCCATGGCCGACACCGGGTTACGGATGTCCTGCAGCTTGTTCTGAATGTCCTCGATCACATTCTCACTACGATGGGAATGAAAGATGTGTAATGGTCAGTCACACAACACAGCAATGCCTAAATGTGTAGGACCCATAGGAGGTCAATAAGGTTTGTTGGTTGACATTCAATTCATGAGAATCGAAGATAGAAAAATGGCCAATGAGAATTTGTCAATTCATTGACTTTCAAATTTACCTCCATAAACGGTACATAGGCATTTTGGAAAAAAAGGTAAACTGTTGACGTGTGTGTTTTGTACTGACTTGTCATTGGCCAGTAGGTTCTCCAGCACCATCTCTGCAGCCCTCTCAGGTGACTGTAAATGTTCCAGGGCCTTCTCCATCTCATAGGCCATGTCCCCCGGAACCGCGTCACTCACCAGCCTCAGACACTGCACCAGCTGCATCACGTCACGAGCAACTTCTGGGTCTGGCCATAGGGAAACATGGTAAAAGGGGGAACCGGGGTCAGTGGGGAGCACAGACGAGCCAAAACATAACTAAACAGAAAGGGAAAGGATGAGTCTAGGGAGGTGTTACGGAACTAAAATGTCTACCATACAAACAAAACCAACTTGGTACTTTGAGCCAAAATGGCTACTTTAAATACAGTTGACAAAAATAAACCCAGTGAGTAAAGTGGGTAAAGAGCCCTCTGGATCTAAAATGGCTACTAGGTCTATACATAAAAGAACCAGTAGACAGAGGAATGAGAGAACCAGTCAGTCCCAACGCGATAATGCATAATATGTAAGGGCTTGCAAAATTGACCAATCACTGCACTATTTCTGCACATTAGAGGTCGACCGATTCTGATTTTTCAACGCTGATACAGATTATTGGAAGCCCAAAAAAAGCTGATACTGATTAAATCAGCCTTGTATGTATGTATGTGTGTGTATATATATATATATATAATGACAATTACAACAATACTGAATGAACACTTACTTTAACTTAATATAATACATAAATAAAAATCTATTTAGTCTCAAATAAATAATGAAACATGTTCAATTTGGTTTAAATAATGCAAAAACAAAGTGTTGGAGAAGAAAGTAAAAGTGCAATATGTGCTTTGTAAGAAAGCTAACATTTCAGTTTCTTGCTCAGAACATGAGAACATATGAAAGCTGGTGGTTCATTTTAACATGAATCTTCAATATTCCCAGTTAAGTTTTAGGTTGTAGTTATAGGAATTATAGGACTCCCTCTCTATACCAGTTGTATTTCATTTACCTTTGACTATTGGATGTTCTTATAGGCACTATAGAATTGCCAGGCTAATCTCGGGAGATGATAGGCTTGAAGTCAAACAGCGCTGTGCTTCAAGCATTGCGAAGAGCCGCTGGCAAACGCACTAAAGTGCTGTTTGAATGAATGCTTACGAGCCTGCTGCTGCCTACCACCACTCAGTCAGACTGCTCTATCAAATCATAGAGTTTATTCTATTATAATTAACACACAGAAATACGGGCCTTTGGTCATTAATACGGTCAAATCCGGAAACTATCATTTCGAAAACAAAACGTTTATTCTTTCAGTGAAATATGGAACCGTTCTGTATTTTATAGAACAGGTGGCATCCCTAAGTCGAAATATTGCTGTTACATTGCACAACCTTCAATGTTACGTCATAATTATGTACAATTCTGGCAAATTAATTACGGACTTTGTTAGGAAGAAATGGTCTTTACACAGTTCGCAACAAGCCAGGCGGCCCAAAATGCTGCATACACCCAGACTGCTTGCACTGAATGCAAGAGAAGCAACACAATTTCCCTAGTTAATATTGCCTGCTAACATAAATGTCTTTTAACTAAATATGCAGGTTTAAAAATATATATACTTCTGTGTATTGATTTTAAGAAAGGCATTTATGGTTCGGTACATTGGTGCAACAGTGCTTTTTTTGCAAATGCGCTTGTTAAATCATCCGTTTGGCAAAGTAGGCTGTGATTCGATGATAAAGTAACAGGCATCGCATTGTTTATTCGCAACGTAGGACAAGCTAGTTAAACTAGTAATATCAACCATGTGTAGTTAACTAGTGATTATGTTAAGATTGATTGTTTTTTATAAGATAAGTTTAATGCTAGCTAGCAACTTACCTTGGCTCCTTGCTGCACTCGCATAACAGGTAGTCAGCCTGCCATGCAGTCTCCTCATGGAGCGCGATGTAATCGCCATCCAAAAATGCAGATTACTCATTGTTATGAAAACTTGAAATCGCCCCTAATTAAATCGGTCGACCTCTACTGCACATAACAGTCAAATCACAATAACATCACATAAAACTGACCCATCACCGCAGTACAAAAAGCACGCAAAATGCCACGCAAAATGTCAGAATTGCCGCAGTCAAATCAAGCATTTCACCCGCAAATACCACAAACAAATCCCGTGAAATCCTGGAGGGACTGACCAGAAGCGGAGAGTAAAGAGAGTTTGGAGAAAGGTCTTTACCTTCACTGACAGGCGTATCCTCCTCTGAGAACAGGTACTCGTCAAAGGACAGGTACATGTGGTCCACAGCAAAGCAGGGCAGCAGGAATGACACAAAGCCCTTGAATAAACACAGTCATTCACTGATTGACAAAAATCCGGGAAAGTAATCCAGAAATACTTTTAATAGAAACTGAGTCCCCTTAGTCCCTTTTGGGATAGATGGTCCTGAAGAAACTACGTAGAAAACATAAAAGAAACAGACACGTATAAGAGAGTTGTGCGTGTTTGAAGACATGGAGCAGTATGTGTGCGCGCCTCTCCTTCCCGTACCTTCTTGAGCAAACAGACCATGTGTGTGTGTGGGTTGAGCAGTAGGCCGAGCGGAGTGGCCAGAGCCTCCTGGTACTGCAGACAGCAGGCGTAGAATTTAGACCAGAACTCCACTTGCAGCTGCCTGTACTCCTCCTGGCTAAACTCAAACTCTGTCACACTGCTCTGCAGCTACATCGGGGGAGAGGGGAATACATATTGGAAACGCAGCAGAAACCAGTCAATAAAATAAAAAGTCTGCAGAAGGGAGGAAAAGGGGAGAGCGAGAGAGAATAAGCAAAGAGCTGGTCTAGCTTACCTCGTTCTCCACCGCCACCGTCACTTCTTTCTTGAGGGTCTCCCAGGGGAGGTCAGCGATTCGCTCTGTGCCTCTCCTGTAAATCTGTAAGGCTTTGACTATAGCAGAGGCAGTGAATCTCAGGGGGGAGAACAGCATGTCCAGGTAGGTCTCCTGTCATAACACAAAGACAAATTAGCTTGATAATAAAGTGTAGCGTTATTCTTGTGGCGAGGCCCAATGTTGACAATATGGAAAAAGAGGATACTTGTTCGGGAGAGTTGATCAATTGTAGGGACGTGGATCTCCCCTTTCAAGATGATTCAAATCTAGTAACATGGGCTCCGATGAGATACGCTTTAGTTTGAAACGATTTGGTTTGTTTAGAGGATCGAATCAATGCAATTCAGTTCGCTGCGAAACAATGCATAAACACATGAATTTTCCCTTCTAAATTAAAATATGTTGCTGATGGAGCTCCTGAGCTGGGCCTCTCTGAACTAACTTCTCCTGTGTGTGTTTGTGTAAATTATGTCCATGGTGTACGTGAAGGGAAAAGGGGATAACCTAGTCAGTTTTACAACAACGCGTTCAACTGAAATGTGTCTTCTGCATTTAACCCTCTGAATCAGAAGGGGGGGGGGCTGCTATAATCGACATTCACGTCGTTGGCGCCCGGGGAACAGTGGGTTAACTGCCTCGCTCAGAGGGCTCCCGCGTCGGCCATGCAGTGCGGCTAACGAAAGTGATTATAGCCGTTATGGCATCATCAACTTTCCCCTGTACATCTAAAAAAAAAAACGGACATAGACTGGAATACACGTCCGTTTAAACCTGGAATACACGTCCGTTTAAACCTGGAATACACGTCCGTTTGCGATATTACAACAAAGAAGTTATTGCAAACAAACAGTTTTTCCCCCTCGGACATCATTGCACACGCGATAGAAGAGCACAATACGTGCTGTAATGATTATTATTTTATTTTTTTACCATGTTGAGCAACGCTCCTCAACTCTAAGACAAAAACAATAACGGTGGTGTGGCGGCCAGTGGCGCCGCTTTCTCCTAAAGCGAAACTATTACTGACGGTGAACCTGAACAATCATAAATAAAATCCTAAGTAAGCACGGATCAGCAGTTATAACTTCATGAGTTGTCTCCAGTAGGTTACTTTTATTCCGGTAAAACAACGCATTTCAGAACAAGAACCCAGCAAATCTGATTGGTTATCACTAAACTCATAAAAGCTAATATTGCGCAAGCCATTTTTACAAGCAGTTGAATGCTGAAGGTGCCGCGAAGCTGCGCAATTTTTTTTATTCAACCGGCAGTTCGTAATGTCTCAAACCGATTTTCTGACCAATGCATGGTACATTTGGATCCGTTTGGGGTCCCGCAGACAGATGCACTCATCTTAAACATTTGAACCGGGGACAGATGCGTATTGGTGAATCGTTACACCCCTAATCAATTGCAATGATGTATGGATAGAGGGCAAAGTCATACATCTTTTTTTTGTTGATTAATCAGTACAAATCACAATTGAAATCAGCGGTGAATGGAGTGATGTTGTCTTACCCTGGGGTCCTGGTCTGCGCCGATGTGGACCTCCTCCTCGGGGGCAGGCTGCACAAAAACCTGGTTCCACTGACCTGCCGTGGAACTGAGACATATCATAAAGGAGGTTAGATAAGAAAAAAGAAAATAGGAGTGTGAAATGAACACACTCCAAATAATATTATTTTGGATATATTAATATACACTTTATTAGGTACACCCATCTAGTACCCGGTCAGATCCCCCTTTGCCTCCAGAACAGCCGGAATTATTTGGGGCATTCTTCAAGGTGTCGGAAACGTTCCATAGGGATGTTTGTCCACGCTGACATCACACAGTTGCTGCAGATTGGACGGCGGTACATTCATGCTGCAAACAGTCCGTTCCATCTTATCTTAAAGATGTTCTATTGGGTTGAGGTCTGGGGGCTGACAAGGCCACTCAAGTAAACTGAACTCGCTGTCATGTTCCAGGTCATGTTTTTCCACTCCTCAATTGTCCAGTGTTGGTGATCTCGTGCCCACTGGAGCGCCTTCTTGTTTTTAGCTGATAGGAGTGTAAATCCAGCGTGGTCGTCTGCTGCAATAACCCATCTGTGACAAGGATCGACGAGTTGTGCGTTCTGAGATGCCCTTCTACACACTGTTGTACTGCTCCGTCATTTGTCTGTGACCCGCCTGTTAGCTTGCACGATTCTTGCCATTCTCCTTCGACCTCTCATCAACGAGCTGTTTTCGCCCTCAGGACTGCCGCTGACTGGATGTTTTTTTTTGTTTGTCACACCATTCTCAGTCAACCCTAAACACGGTTGTGCGTGAAAAGCCCACGAGTGGGAAGTTTCTGAGATGCTGGATCCGGCTCGCCAGGCACTGACGATCATACCGCATCCAGTCTCTTAGGTCACTGGCTTTGCTTCGTCGAAATGCTGCGATGCCAGTCTGCCTGCACTATATAAACAAGCCACGTGACTCCCAGTCTATAGGAGCGACCCGGGGCGGCAGGTAGCCTATTGGAAAGAGCATTGGACTAGTAGCCGAAAAGTTGCTTGATCGAATCTCCGAGCTAACAAGGTAAAAATCTGTTGTTCCGCCCCTGAACAAGGCAGTTAACCCACTGTTCCTAGGCCGTCATTGTAAATAAGAAGTTCTTAACCGACTAGTTAAATAAAAATACATTTTCGTGAACCTAGAAAACTGGCCGTTGAGTGTATAAGCACGATTTTATTTATTTATTTCACCTTTATTTATTATTATTATTTTTTAAATTTACCCCCTTTTCTCCCCAATTTCGTGGTATCCAATTGTTGTAGTAGCTACTATCTTGTCTCATTGCTACAACTCCCGTACGGGCTCGGGAGAGACGAAGGCTGAATGTCATGCGTCCTCCGATACACAACCCAACCAGCCGTACTGCTTCTTAACACAGCGTGCATCCAACCCGGAAGCCAGCCGCACCAATGTGTCGGAGGCTACACCGTGCACCTGGCAACCTTGGCTAGCGCGCACTGCACCCGGCCCGCCACAGGAGTCGCTGGTGCACGATGAGACAAGGAGATCCCTACCGACCAATCCCTCCCTAACCCTGACGACGCTAGGCCAATTGTGCGTCGCCCCACGGACCTCCCGGTCGCGGCCGGTTACGACAGAGCCTGGGCGCGAACCCAGGGACTCTGATGGCACAGCTGGCGCTGCAGTACAGCGCCCTTAACCACTGCGCCACCCGGGAGGCATTTCACCTTTATTTAACCAGGTAGGCTAGTTGAGAACAAGTTCTCATTTGCAACTGCGACGTGGCCAAGATAAAGCATAGCAATTCGACACATACAACAACACAGAGTTACACATGGAATAAACAAAACATACAGTCAATAATACAGTAGAACAAAAGAAAACAAAAAGTCTATGCACTCACTGTATAAATGAGGTAAGTTAAGGAAATAAATAGGACATGGTGGCGAAGTAATTACAAT
Source organism: Oncorhynchus mykiss (assembly GCF_013265735.2). Classification (NCBI taxonomy): domain Eukaryota; kingdom Metazoa; phylum Chordata; class Actinopteri; order Salmoniformes; family Salmonidae; genus Oncorhynchus; species Oncorhynchus mykiss. Next base: position 48,615,545 of record NC_048565.1, read on the forward strand.
ATAGCAATTAAACACAAATGGTAGATCGGCAGAAGATGGATGTGCAGGTAGAGATACTGGGGTGCAATGGAGCAAAATAAATAAATAAATACCCAAATGATAACCTAAGTGTAATACTCACTGTTCAAAGTTGATGTATTTCACCACGGTCTGGTTGGTATCGTCAAGCCACAGGCCCCAGATGTCCGTTGAGGTCAGAGCAAAGTCCACCAGTGTCTCCTGAACACAATACAGGAGATCAGTCAGCAGTCAAAACAGTCCATTACTGATGAGATTTTCCTTTAAAATATTATCCTACCTACACACACATTACAGCTAAATAAAATCTGTCTCACCCCAACAGAGTCAACCCGCCTCCCTCCACGTACCTGTGTGGCAAAAAGAGAGGAGATGTGGTCCAGGCTGTAGCGATTGTTGTCCGTGGCCACCAGCTGCAGAACAGTGAACTGTCCCCTGGAAGGTACAGCCAGGTATACGGCCAGACACAGCCCCGTAGAGGGGGAGAAGGCTAGCCGCAGCCGATGGCCCTGCCCTGGGGAACCCTTCACGCCACGGCACGCTGGCATGTACTCCAACATGTCAGTCTCCATCAGACACACCTGGTCCTGTAGGAGGGAGGAGAAGGGACATCATGTTTGCAAAATTCCTTTTTTTAGGTATCAAAACATTAAAATGAAAAATTAAGCTTAACATCCTTCCTCTAAAGGACATTTCTTGGCAAAAACACAGGTATGCTTCTGAACTGCTGCTAATGCAGACTGACCACAGTATCTCTACGGGACTGACCCTATAGGACCACATGCGTAGTTTATGGTCCTGACACAGAGCGAATATGAAGGTGTCGTCCTCCAGTTCCCTTACTGCCAGACTCAGGGCCAAGTCTCCAGGACTCTGCTCACCTCTGGATGGGACACAGGAGCACAGGGAGGGTTACACACACAAAAAAATAAAAAATAGAACCAGTGTTGCTTTACACAATGGGGCTATTGCACGGACCCACACTCAACCTATTCATGGACAACAACATGATTTCTAACCTGATTGCAGTTGGCATCCAGCCAGCGAGTCTCTGCATTACAGAGCTCCTCTTCAGCTCCAGAATGGTTATGCTACCCTGTGTGTCATGTGGGGGCAGTGTGATGACCAGGATGCCCCCAGCAGGTGATGCCAGGGCATAGTGGGCCTCTCCCTGGTGGCTGAGCCAGGCTGCCGAGGCGGAGGGGCCTGCTGTCTGGCCTACGGGGCTGGGGATCGCCGCGCTGTGGGCTGGGTCCTGAAGACTCAGCTTCCCCACGTCTGTGAAGATAGACTGCATCTGGAGCTCGGTCACCAGCTCCTGTAGAAGAGAGGCGAGGAAGGAGAAAGCATATTTGTATTAAAATCTAAATTGTATGTTTCACATGTTTCGTGAACAGGTGTAGACTAACTTGGTAAATGCTTACTTACAGGCCCTTTCCACCAATGCAGAGAAAAATAGAAAGATCATAACACGAGGAATATAAATACACAATGAGTAGTGACAACTTAGCTATATACACGGGGCACCAGTACCGAATTGATGTGCAGGGGTACAAGGTCATCGAGATAGATATGTAGTCTATTTTTAGGGCCTTCCCCTGAGACAGGGGAGCAGAGAGCTCAGCCCCAGTGATGTACTCTGTAGCACCTTGCGGTCTGATGCCAAGCAGTTGCCATACCAGGCGGTGATGCAACCTGTCAGGATGCTCTCGATGGTTTAGCTGTAGAACATAGAGTATCCAAGGGCCCATGCCAAACCTTTTCAGCATCCTGAGGGTGGGGGGCGTGCTTGGCCCTCCATTTCCTGTAGTCCACGATCAGCTCCTTTGTCTTGCTGATGTTGAGGGAAAGGTTGTTGTCCTGGGCTGGCACCACACTACCAGGTCACTAACCTCCTCCCTATAAGCCATCTCATTGTCCCCGAGGGGCCCCCGTGTAGAGGCACAGAGTGGCGGATGTGTTGTTGCCTACACTCACCACCTGGGGGCGCATGTCAGGAAGTCCAAGATCCAGTTGCAGAGGGAGGTTCTCTGTCCCAGGGTCCTGAGCTTAGAGAGCACTATGGTGTTCGAACACTGAGCTGTAGTCAATGAACAACATTCTCACATAGGTGTTCCTCTTATCCAGGTGGGAAAGGGCAGTGTGGAGTGCAAGAGAGATCGCATGGTCTGTGGACCTGTTGGGGCGTTATGTGAATTGGAGTGGGTACAGGGCGTCTGGGATGATGTGTTGATGTGAGCCATGACCAGCCTTCCAAACCATTTTATGGCTACAGATGTGGGTGCTCTGGGGCGGTAGTCATTTACAGGTTACCTTGGCGTTCTTGAGTACAGGGACTACTGAGGCCGGTTTGAAACCAGTTGCACAGGATACCGAAACTTTTGTACTTTGATACTAGAACATGAAAAACAGTTTGGTAGTCGAATTTGTTAAGTTTCGGTACTTCTGTTAAATGTGTCTCACGGATCAAGTCTATGAGCGCAGTCAATGCCCCACTTATAGCACACCGTGCCTGCTGCACTTAGCCTGCACTCGGAGTCTGGGCGGCATCATGTTACCTCCCTTCATGCTGCACAGAAGTTAACACACTTGAATAACGGGACACAGCACGTAGACATTTTGAAACGGTTCTCAAAACAATGTCCATACAAGCTAAAATACTTTACAATACAATAAGATACTGGTAGCTTCCAGCTTTGCAGTCAAACTTCACTTGCTAGCTTACAGCTGAAGCCAACATCAATTCAATACCCCTAGTACCTTGTTTGGGATAATATGCACACCATAATGCAAAACATGCTGACTGCCATCAAAACTTTTTTAATTCACTTAAATATCAGTTTCTCTCACCTCTCCCAAATATGATCTATTACCTCAGCGAACTGACTGAATAGGGCTCCGACGGGCTGCCCCCATCTTGCTTCGTGATTGACGTTATTACTGGTTAAAGAGACAGCGTGCACTTTTATAAAATAAAGCTACTTCTATGCAAATGTTGTTGCTCAGTACAATGAAATAAATCCCAAATGGAAGGGTTACAGATTGTCATGGGGCTACAGATGTCAGCCAAAACAAGCTCAGTAACTCAATGCATGCACATGGTCTCACCTGTATTGTGATTAGGCCAAGGCTACATCTTGATTTAGCCGTTTTACCAAGAGATTTACCACTCAAATTACCATTATGTTATGCAGTTTGGTAAAACTAAGTCAAATGTATTGTATGATTGTACAATGAATGCATACATGGCGGTCTGAAAATGTTTTACATAAAAATATAACGTAATGATATTGAACTCAAAAGATTACCAATGATTGAACAGCGCAGTAGCTGAGTTTATCCACCTGGACCAAGTGCAATTCTGTGACTTTGGCTAATATGATTTTTAAAAAAAATGTTTTTACCATGGTATCGTTTTGGTATTGAGTAAAGTGACTGTACTAAGTATTGTGACACTAAACCCAGTATTGAAGTAAAAATGCTGGTATTGTGACAACCCTACACATTTTATTTTAGGAATACCAGACAGGCTCAGGTTGAAAATGTCAGGGAAGACGATGATCAGCGTGTGATCTGAGTACATGTCAGGGTACTCAGTCTGGCCCCGAAGCCGTGTGAATGTTAATTTGTTTAAAGGTCTTACATCAGTTATGGAGAGCGAGATCCCAGTTGTCTGGAACAACTGGTGCTCTCATGCATGAATCAGTGTTGCTTGCCTCAAAGCGAGCATAGAAGGCATTTAGCATGTCTGGTAGGTTCGCGTCACTGGGCAGCACGTGGCTGGGTTTTCCTTTGTAATCTATGATAGATTGAAAGCCCTGCCACAGCCAATGAGCGTCAGAGCCAGCATAGTAGGATTTGATCTTAGTCTTGTATTATCGCTTTCCTGTTTAATGGCTCGCCGGAGGTCGTAGCGGGATTTTTTTAGAAGCATCTGTATTAATGCCCCTATCCTTGATGGAGGCAGCTCAAGCCATTAGCTCAGCGCGAATGTTGCCTGGATTCCATGGCTTCTGGTTGGGATATGTACGTACTGTCATTGTGGGAACGACGTCGTTGATGAACTTATTAATGAAGCCGGTGACCGATGTGGTAAACTCCTCAATGTTATCAGATGAATCCCTGAACATATTCCAGTCTGTGCTAACGAAACAGTCCTGTAGCTTAGCATCCGATTCATCGGACAACTTCCGTATTGAGCACATCACTGGTACTTGGCGTTTTAGTTTTTGCTTGTAAGCAGGAGGATAGAGTTTAGAGGTTGACCGATTAATCGTAATGGCCGATTAATTAGGGCCGATTTCAAGTTTTCATAAAAATTGGAAATTGGTATTTTTGGGCGCCAATTTGCTGATTTAAAAAAATTCTTATAATATATATATTTTTTATATACACCTTTATTTAACTAGACAAGTCAGTTAAGAACACATTATTATTTTCAATGACGGCCTGGGAACGGTGGGTTAACTGCCTTGTTCAGGGGCAGAACGACAGATTTTCACCTTGTCAGCTCGGGGGAACCAATCTTGCAACCTTACAGTTAACTAGTCAAACGCAATAATGACCTGCCCCTCTCTCATTGCACTCCACAAGGAGACTGCCTGTTACGCGAATGCAGTAAGCCAAGGTAAGTTGCTAGCTAGCATTAAACTTCTTATAAAAAACAATCAATCATAATCACTCGTTAACTACACATGGTTGATGATATTACTAGATATTATCTAGCGTGTCCTGCTTTGAATATAATCTGACTGAGCATACAAGTATCTGACTGAGCGGTGGTAGGCAGAAGCAGGCTCGTAAGCATTCAAACACCACTTTTGTGCGTTTTGCCAGCAGCTCTTCGCAATGCTTAAAGCATTGCGCTGTTTATGACTTCAAGCCTATCAACTCCTGAGATGAGGCTGGTGTAACGGAAGTGAAATGTCTAGCTAGTTAGCGCTCGCTAATAGCGTTTCAAACGTCACTCGCTCTGAGCCTTCTGGTAGTTGTTCCCCTTGCTCTGCATGGGTAACGCTGCTTCGATGGTGGCTGTTGTCGTTGTGTTGCTGGTTCGAGCCCAGGGAGGAGCGAGGAGAGGGACGGAAGCTATACTGTTACACTGGCAATACTAAAGTGCCTATAAGAACATCCAACAGTCAAAGGTTAATGAAATACAAAACGGTATAGAGGGAAATAGTTCTATAATTCCTATAATAACTACAACCTAAAACTTCTTACCTGGGAATATTGAAGACATGTTAAAAGGAACCACCAGCTTTCATATGTTCTCATGTTCTGAGCAAAGAACTGAATTATATTGCACTTTTACTTTCTTCTCCAACACTTTGTTTTTTCCTTAAATTTACTTGAGGCTAAATTTATTTTATGGATGTATTATATTGTGTTAAAATAAGTATTCATTCAGGATTGTTATAATTGTCATTCTTACAAATATATATATGGTTTTAATTTTTGGATTATTATCAATTTATTTATTTATTTTTTAAAATCAGCCGATTAATCGGTATCGGCTTTTTTGGTCCTCCAATAATCGGTATTGAAAAACCTCTAATAGAGTTATGATCAGATTTGCCATAAGGCGAGGGAGACCCTTATATGCATTTCTGTGTGTGGAGTGAAGGTGATCCAGAGTTGTCACCTCTAGTTGCACAGGTGACATGCTGGTAAAAATTTGGTAAAACGGATTTCAGTTTCCCCACATTAAAATCACAGGCCACGAGAAGCGGCGCCTCTGGATGTGCATTTTCTTGTTTGCTTACAATGCAGTGGTTTGAGGGAGTGCCTAAGATCGCGCTGCGCTGTCAACCAAATAAAAACATTTCTCAAATTATTTTCCCAACTCCACCCCTGCTTCGGACATACTTTTCATGCATTTTGGTTTAGAAACGTTATGAAAAAAGGTTTTTAAAAGAGGGACTTACACTGCGGTACATGCGTGTGGGGTGTGGCAGCACCAGCCGGTGCACGGTCTGATTGGTGACAATGAGGATGATGACATTGTTGAGGGTCTCCTGGATGTGGACACCTCCAGGCAGCAGGTGGCAGTGTGTGATCTTGAGTTTAACAGCATTGTTCAGTAGGTTGGTGTCCAGAGACTGCTCCACCAGCTGAACTGTGTCCCCAGAGGTGGACCTGGAGAGAGGACATAGATGAGACAGCATGCCAATTCCAATTAAAGCCTCAAGAAGCTGTGTGTGTTTTACATGTCAAATTAAATCGGCATTGACACATGGCTAGCCCGGGTCAGTGCCAGCTGCATCGTGTGGCTGGCTTCTCAGTCTGGAAACTGTGTGATAGAACCCTTGTCACATACAGTGGTCCTCCAAGATTAGTCTAGGACAGAGTCTGGCAAGAGAACACAGTCTGGCTATAGATTTAAATCAACGCTGGTATGTTGTCAAAGAACAAAAAAACAAACAGAAGAAGTATATGATAAGAACATTCAGACAGACAAAAAAAACAGACATAAAGTGCCTTAAGGTGTTGAGCTACCGTGAGCTGCAAGAACAGCTTCAATGCACCTTGGCAAAGATTTTACAAGTGTATGGAATTCTATTGGAGGAATGGCTCAGGCACCGCTCCAGAATCTCCAATAGGTGTTCAATTGGGTTGAGATCTGGAGACAGACACATGCTTCCTTTAAGCACACTTTACTGCTTTGCAAGTCACAGAGATCTCTTCTTCTAGCCATGGCAGCAAAAAAAAAAGAGAGGCATTTTTATACACTATGGGATGTTTACTGCTTAATTAACTCCGGAACCACAGATGTGTGGAAACTTTCAATATACTTTGGATCCCTAATCTCCTCAAATGTTAACTTTATTTTGGCAGTTACCTACAGACATACATAGCACAACTCACCAGTGTATGCATCTGTTGCTTGTGATGGACAGGAGTTTTCCACTCTCCTCATAATGAAAGCCTCCTGCACTGTCCGGGTATTTTACACCGCCAGGAAGAGCATTCAGACCTGTTGAGAAACCATACATGACATCTGGTCAGTTCCAATAGAATGTTGCATCGTGGCTTTGCTTGTTGACAGTCTCAAACTGTTTTGGTCTGACACAGACAGGTGGTTAAACAACTTGCTAGGTTTGTTGGGACTGTGCCGGAGTCCAGACTGACCAACAACTTTCTGTGTCCAATAACTGCGGTTGCAACGTTAGCGGTCAATGAAAGAGATATAAAAAAAAAGCAGAAATCTATACATATCCTATACGAATGTGTCAATATAAAACCAATAGTTAAAACATTGCCTTTCAGAATCTGGAAGCCATCGCTACAGTATGCTGTAAAACGAGCAGACCGTGGTCAAAAGCGGTTAGCTAGCTAACAACCTGCTTATGTTACGCGCGAGGATACTGATAATTTTAAATAATTTCGGCATACGGTGTAGATAAGCGAGGTATCTAGCTATACATTGGGGTTGTGGTGCTCGGGTCCAACAAACTACACCTGCAGAGGACACAGTTACCTTGCTTGCTAGCTTATTAGCACAGACAACACGCCTGCTCCGTGGATGTCAGTAGCTAACGTTAGCTAGCTAACCAACCCATTGAGCTAGCGCGTAAGCGGCCCTAATGGTGAGTCACTCACGACCTCACTACAGCGTGTGTCACAAAAATCTTTCATATCAGTGAATAGAAAGCGGAACAATATTTTAATATTCATAAAGTTTTACCGAGGTTTACAGTTATCTCCCGGAATCTTGGTAGGGTTTCCCTCTCAAATCCACATATCTCTATAAAACTCCTTTCCAAGACCGCCGCCATCTTCACCGCATTGAGTTCTGGGATTGAATGACCGCCTTCTGGCCTTTCAAAAATTTAAAGCTGTAGCCACAGATAGAAAAGTGAGTGGGTTAGTTAAAAACATTTTTGCTGTAGCTCTCGAAAGACAAGAGAACCTCTCTTGCTTCTCTCTCATCATCAAACATCGCTCTCGTGTTGCCTCTGTCATGATAAAACATCATAGTCACGTTTCAGCACCCCCTGAAAAAAGTTTGGGGTCACTTAGACATGTGCTAGTTGCAAAATGAATAGGAAATATGGTCAAGACGTTGACAAGGTTATAAATAATGATTTTTAATTGAAATAATAATTGTGTCCTTCAAACTTTGCCTTCGTCAAAGAATCCCCCATTTGCAGCACTTCGTCAAAGAATCCCCCATTTGCAGCAATTACAGCCTTGCAGACCTTTGACATTGTAGTTGTCAATTTGTTGAGATAATCTGAAGAGATTTCACCCCATGCTTCCTGAAGCACCTCCAGCAAATTGGATTGGCTTGGTGGGCACTTCTTACGTACCATGTGGTCAAGCTGCTCCCACAACAGCTCAATAGGGTTGAGATCTGGTGACTGTGCTGGCCACTCCATTATAGACAGAATACCACCTGACTGCTTCTTCTCTAAATAGTTATTGCATAGTTTGGAGCTGTGCTTTGGGTCATTGTCCTGTTGTAGGAGGAAATTGCCTCCAATTAAGCACCGTCCACAGCGTATGGCATGGCGTTGCAAAATGGAGTGATAGCCTTCCTTCTTCAAGATCCCTTTTACCCTGTAGAAATATCCCACTTTACCATCACCAAAGCACCCCCAGACCATCACATTGCCCCCACCATGCTTGACAGATGGTGTCAAGCACTCCTCCAGTATCTTTACATTTTTTCAGCATCTCACAAATGTTTTTCTTTGTGATCCGAACACCTCAAACTTACAATTGAAGACAGAAGTTTAGATACACCTTAGCCAAATACATTTAAACGCAGTTTTTCACAATCCCTGACATTTAATCCTAGTAAAATTCAGTCTTAGGTCAGTTAGGATCACCACTTTATTTTAAGAATTTGAAATGTCAGAATAATAGTAGAGAGAATGTTTATTTCAGCTTTAATTTCTTTCATCACATTCTCAGTGGGTTAGAAGTTTACATACACTCAATTGGTATTTGGTAGCATTGCCTTTAAATTGTTTAACCTGGGTCAAATGTTTCAGGTAGCCTTCCACAAGCTTCCCACAATTAGTTGGGTGTATTTTGGCCCACTCCTCCTGACAGAGCTGGTGTAACCGAGTCAGGTTTGTTGGCCTCCTTGCTCGCACACGCTTTTTCAGTTCTGCCCACAAAATTTCTATGGAATTGAGGTCAGGGCTTTGTTGTCCTTAAGCCATTTTGACACAACTTGGGAAGTATGCTTGGGGTCATTGTCCATTTGGAAGATCCATTTGTGACCAAGCTTTAACTTCCTGACTGATGTCTTGAGATGTTGCTTCAATATATCCACATAATTTTACTTCCACATGATGCCATCTATTTTGTGAAGTGCACCAGTCCCTCCTGCAGCAAAGCACCCCCACAACATGATGCTGCCACCCCCATGTTTCACGGTTGGGATGGAGTTCTTCGGCTTGTAAGCCTCACCTTTTTTCCTACAAACATAATGATGGTCATTATGGCCAAACAGGTTTATTTTTGTTTCATCAGACCAGAGGACATTTCTCCAAAAAGTATGATCTTTGTCCCCATATGCAGTTGCAAACCGTAGTCTGGCTTTTTTATGGCAGTTTTGGAGCAGTGGCGATAGAAATAGATACTTTTGTACCTGTTTCCTCCAACATCTTCACAAGGTCCTTTGCTGTTGTTCTGGGATTGATTTGCACTTTTCGCACCAAAGTGCGTTCATCTCTAGGAGACAGACCGCTTCTTCTTCCTGAGCGGTATGACGGCTGTGTGGTCCCGTGGTATTTATACTTGCATACTATTGTTTGTACAGATGAACGTGGTACCTTCAGGTGTTTGGAAATTGCTCCCGAGGATGAACCAGACTTGTAAAGGTCTACAATTTATTTTCTGGGGTCTTGGCTAATTTCCTTTGATTTTCCCTTGATGTCAAGCAAAGAGGCACTGTTTGAAGGTAGGCCTTGAAAAACATCCACAGGTACACCTCCAATTGACTCAAATTATGTCAATTTTACCTATCAGAAACTTTTAAAGCCATGACATAATTTTCTGGAATTTTCCATGCTGTTTAAAGGCACAGTCAACTTAGTGAATGTAAACTTCTGACCCACTGGAATTGTGATATAGTGAATTATAAGTTAAATAATTTGTCTGTAAACAATTGTTGGGAAAATTACTTGTGTTATGCACAAAGTAGATGTCCTAACCGACTTGCCAAAAGAAATTTGTAGAGTGGTTGAAAAATTAGTTTTAATGACTCCAACCTACAGTGGGGCAAAAAAGTATTTAGTCAGCCACCAATTGTGCAAGTTCTCCCACTTAAAAAGATGAGAGAGGCCTGTAATTTTCATCATAGGTACACTTCAACTATGATAGACAAAATTAGAAAAAGAAATCCAGACAATCACATTGTAGGATTTTTAATGAATTTATTTGCAAATTATGGTGGAAAATAAGTATTTGGTCACCTACAAACAAGCAAGATTTCTGGCTCTCACAGCCTTCTTTAAGAGGCTCCTCTGTCCTCCACTCCACCTGTATTAATGGCACCTGTTTGAACTTATTATCAGTATAACAGACACCTGTCCACAACCTCAAACAGCACACTCCAAACTCCACTATGGCCAAGACCAAAGAGCTGTCAAAGGACACCAGAAACCAAATTGTAGACCTGCACCAGGCTGGGAAGACTGAATCTGAAATAGGTAAGCAGCTTGGTTTGAAGAAATCAACTGTGGGAGCAATTATTAGGAAATGGAAGACATACAAGACCACTGATAATCTCCCTCGATCTGGAGCTCCACGGAAGATCTCACCCCGTGGGGTCAAAATGATCACAAGAATGGTGAGCAAAAATCCCAGAACCACACGGGGGGACCTAGTGAATGACCTGCAGAGAGCTGGGACCAAAGTAACAAAGCCTACCGTCAGTAACACACTACGCCGCCAGGGACTCAAATCCTGCAGTGCCAGACGTGTCCCCCTGCTTAAGCCAGTACATGTCCAGGCCCGACTGAAGTTTGCTAGAGAGCATTTGGATGATCCAGAAGAAGTTTGGGAGAATGTCATATGGTCAGATGAAACCAAAATATAACTTTTTGGTAAAAACTCAACTCGTCGTGTTTGGAGGACAAAGAATGCTGAGTTGCACCCAAAGAACACCATACCTACTGTGAAGCATGGGGGTGGAAACATCATGCTTTGGGGCTGTTTTTCTGCAAAGGGACCAGGACGACTGATCCGTGTAAAGGAAAGAATGAAAAGGGCCATGTATCGTGAGATTTTGAGTGAAAACCTCAGCAAGGGCATTGAAGATGAAATGTGGCTGTGTCTTTCCGCATGACAATGATCCCAAACACACCGCCCGGGCAATGAAGGAGTGGCTTCGTAAGAAGCATTTCAAGGTCCTGGAGTTGCCTAGCCAGTCTCCAGATCTCAACCCCATAGAAAATCTTTGCAGGGAGTTGAAAGTCTGTGTTGCCCAGCAACAGCCCCAAAACATCACTGCTCTAGAGGAGATCTGCATGGAGGAATGGGCCAAAATACCAGCAACAGAGTGTGAAAACCTTGTGAAGACTTACAGAAAACGTTTGACCTCTGTCATTGCCAACAAAGGGTATATAACAAAGTATTGAGATAAACTTTTGTTATTGACCAAATACTTATTTTCCACCATAATTTGCAAATAAATTCATTAAAAATCCTACAATGTGATTTTCTGGATTTTTTTTCTCATTTTGTCTGTCATAGTTGAAGTGTACCTATGATGAAAATTACAGGTCTCTCTCATCTTTTTAAGTGGGAGAACTTGCACAATTGGTGGCTGACTAAATACTTTTTTTCCCCACTGTAAGTGTATGTAAACTTCGACTTCAACTGTAGATTGGTCTGTCCATAACATGTTTTTCCAATCTTCCTCTGTCCAGTGTCTGTGTTATTTTGCCCATCTAAATCTTTTATTTTTATTGACCAGTCTGAGATACAGCTTTTTCTTTTCAACTCTGCCTAGAAGGCCAGCATCCCGGAGTCGCCTCTTCACCGTTGACGTTGAGATTGTTATTTTGCGGGTACTATTTAATAAAGCCGCTACTTGAGGACTTGTGAAGCATCTGTTTCTCAAACTAGACACTAATGTACTTGACCTCTTGCTCAGTTGTGCTTCCCACTCCTCTTTCTATTCTGGTTAGAGACAGTTTATGCTGTTCTGTGAAGGGAGAAGTACACAGCATTGTACAAGATCTTCAGTTTCTTGGCAATTTCTCACATGTAATAGCCTTCATTTCTCAGAACAAGAATAGACTGACAAGTTTCAGAAGAAAGTGCTTTGTTTCTGGACATTTTAAGCCTGTAATCGAACCCACAAATGCTGATGCTCCAGATACTCAACTAGTTTAAAGAAGGCCAGTTTATTGCTTCTTTAATCATAACAACAGTTTTTAATGATCAACTAGCCTTTTTATAAACCTAGATTAGCTAACACAACGTGCCATTGGAGCACAGGAGTGATGGTTGCTGATAATGGACCTTTGTACGCCTATGTAGATACTCCATAACAAATCTGCCGTTTCCAGCTAATAGTCTTTTACAACACTAACAATGTCTACACTGTATTTCTGATCAATTTTATGTTATTTTAATGGACAAAAAAACGTGTTTTTCTTTCAAAAACAAGGACATTTCTACGTGACCCCAAACCTTTGAACGGTAGTGTATATATATATATATATATATATATATATATATATATATAAAAAAGTTTAAAAAAATGAAATATGGTAATATCTCATTTATGTAAGTATTCACAGCCCTGAGTCAATACTTTGGAGAAGCACCTTTGGCAGTGATTACATCTGTGAGTCTTTCTGGGTAAGTCTCTAAGAGCTTTCCACACCTGGATTGTGCAATATTTGCCCATTATTCGTTTTAAAATTTTTCAAGCCCTGTCAAATTGGTCGTCGATCATTGCTATAACAACCATTTTCAGGTCTTTCCATAGATTTTCAATTTGATTTAAGTCAAAACTCTACCTCGGACATTTTTGTTTGTCCCATATGTGTGCTGCCAGCCTCCGGGACCTGCCGGTCATTGAGCATGGTCTGCAGTCCTTCGGCCAGCTTCTCCTGTATCAACTTTGTCAAGCGCACCAACCACAGACACTACCTGTATGTCCCTCAACAGGTACGTACACCATATAATTAAATATAGAATCGTAGGGCCTATAATTATAGGACCTTTATGACGTACACAACCAGGCTGAGTTAGGACAATTCAGTGAGACATGAAACTGTGTAACAGGGCATGACATATGTACATATAACAGTGTGTGTGAGTGCATGTATGTGTGTGAGTGTGGTGTGTTTGTGTGTTTTTTATTGTGTGTGTGTGTTGAGTGTGACAGATACATTCAAAACCAATTGCACTGTTATCACTAACTGTCCAACCAACCCACTCATGTATATATTATTTTTTAATAATAATAATAATAAATAAGAATTATAAACAGGACAATTCATAGGGGGCAAGTGCCCCTGTGCCTGCTATGGGCATGACGCCTCTGCCCGTCTCAACAGGCTGCCCCAGTGTTAAACACACATCTTGTGTTTCTGCACTCTCTCATGAGGATGCGTTGGTTCAATAAGCCGACATCTAAACATTTATTGTATGTTTGTTTAATTATTTTAAAAGTCTTAATGTTTTTTGCAGTGTGAATACCATTGGTGGGTTCAAATAGTATTTGAAATAATTTCAATGGAACCAATAATAATAATAGTTTAAAAACTGTAAAACCTGCCCACTTGGTACTGTTGGGAGATTAGACCAACAGCTCAAAGTATTTGAAACATTTCAAATAGTATGAACCCAGGTCTGACAAATGTCTGTGCCAAACAACATTTTTAACACTGCCTTGCCGCTAGGCTACCGAGGTTCGAACTGCTGTCAGTCCCAATACCGACCACAAGGGGGCGAGAAATTACCACAGAGCTGACAGTGATTCCATTTATGAGTATACCACTCTATCGATTCAATTCAATTCAAGGGGCTTTATTGGCATGGGAAACGTGTGTTAACATTGCCAAAGCAAGTGAGGTAGATAATATACAAAAGTGAAATAAACAATAAAAATGAACAGTAAACATTACACTCACAGAAGTTCCAAAAGAATAGAGTATTTACAAATATCATATTATGCATATATACAGTGTTGTAACAATGTACAAATGGTTCAAGTATAAAAGTATACAATGGTGTTTTTTCTTCACTGGTTGACCTTTTCTTGTGGCAACAGGTCACAAATCTTGCTGCTGTGACGGCACAACGTGGTGTTTCACCTCTATCATCAGACTCCCGAACTCCCACATTGAAATGGGCCTGAATCCAGAATATATTTCAGTGCATCAACATTATAGACACTGTCTACCCAGATATATTTAACAGGACATCACCATACCTGATTTTAAAAGCTCAAACTGTTGAAGTGTTTCAGTTTCACCTTTTAATATATGCACAAGTACAGTGAAATGCCTTTCTTGCAATCTCTAAGTGTTTGCATGGCACAAAATCTAACCTGCGTGACTTAATGTGAGCCCTTAAGTGTTTGCACTTCAATCAGACACCAACAGTAAGTGTTTGGTTGTGATAAAGAGCTGACTAGATGGATCAGTAAATCTTCATTACCTGCCAAAGCCAAACAGAGGCTATCACTTGCTGTGAAAGTGTAGGCTATTACCCTAACATAATTGCAATTATAAGTTTGATGGCTGTCTGCATTCTGGCTTGGATCCCAACAGACATTCTTCACAAACACAATTCTTCCATTGTGACCTGATCTACTTTGACAACAACAAAATAAGAAGACGCATTCTAGTTCAAAAGGTTTGGTCGGAAATGCTAAATCGAGTCAAAGTCAAATCTGGTGAGCTTTGTGTTACACGTAATGTATTGAGACTCATTGATCCACACAATACTACTTGCGGGACAACTCCTGAACGAGTTTGTCTGTTCGTGCATGCACGATTAGGGCCCTGAGTTCTTCCTCATGATCTGACCAGGTCCTAACTATGGCTATAAATATGAAGTAGGGCCCAGAGGTGTTCCGGGTCAAGTCACACACAGGGCCTTAAATCTATGATAGTATTTGTGTCACAGTTTTTTTGTTGCTGCTTTGAAAATATGTGGTACATTTTCACAACTCTTAGTACAAAACCCCAAACTGGTGACACTTGTTACGCAGCCAGTCTTTCATTCGAAACCTGTCATCGTGCATTCATTTGGATTGTAAACGTCTCTTACCACACAACCGTTGAATCAAAATGAAAGTTTATTGTGAAATATAATAAGAACATTGGTTTAATCACCAAATCACAACATAATTATCTCTTTTCAATTTTGTTGTTTTAACTACCAGTTCCAATGCAAGCAATGCAGGATACAGGTTTCAAATCGCCCTTAGAAGTGCTGAAAGTAAAATGCTACAGTCCTGTCAATTACAGTAGATTACACAGTTTTCACATTTGACAACACACCTACATTACCCAACAAAATTGACAGAAAATCTATCATTTCCATAATATCTATCCAATGTGCAATCAAAGGTGTGATCAATCAAGAATTTTTTTCCCAGATATAATTGCAACATAGGTGTACTGTAATCAAATGTAATACATGAAATGAAAATAAAACATAACGTTTAGCACGCACTCATTTTCATCAAGCCTGTCTTGAGCATAATATAATTTACAGTGAAGTCTCATATTTGAATAAACTTTATTGATCCCAGGGAGGAAATTGGGTTAAATAGGCCAATTTTGACTTTACGGCAAATGTGAGGTATATGGTACAAACCTTATGCTCTTTTCTTGTTTTACTCTAACTCCATTAGCAGTTTCCTTGTCTTCCTCTCGGGGAGGGAAAGAGGGAGGGTGGATGATCTCTCTCATGACTGACACCAATGCGACAATCAACTAAGCAAAGTAACCATCAGAGAGAGAGAGACAGAGGGAGAGATACAGAGAGACAGAGAGAGATAGAGGGGCCTCTGTAATGCTACGCTATGCTACATGCCCCCCCTAGCACTTTGAGGGACTTGGCTCATAGTGACTCGCTCATTGTCGATGCACACAGCGAGCACAATGGCTTCCTGTTGGTGACGAGGGTGGAGGGAGAGCAGGGTGGGCACTGGGCAGCAGAGCAGCCATCACTAGTTCCAGTGTGCTCGTGCGTTGGGTCGTTCCGCAGACAGACCAGGCGGCCCGGAAAAAAATGACTTCGTCCCGGATGAATCTCACGTCCTGGCGAGAGCTTCAAATGGGGAGACACAGAGGGTCCGGATAGTGATTCAACAGAGAGAGAGGGAAGGAAGAGAGGATGTGGGGAGGAGAAGAGGAGGGGATGGAGGACAGAACTGGGCCACAACTCTTCCTGATTTTCCTGAGTGGCTGCCAAAGCCTGAAGCAGACCTCGCGCTCTCTGAGCACGCTGAACAAAAGTTGCTGTTATCCTTTCTTCTCTCTCTTCCCAATCTCATGCCCTCTCGCTCCCTAAAACGTTGGACCAACATCCTCTGTTTGAGGAGCAGGTGCTACAGCCACACAGTAAAACACTACTGCAGAGTGATTCAACACTTTACTGTCTGTCAAGTGTTGACAAACCACAGGGAGTGGAAAGCAGCTAATAGTGGTCATTGTGGTTAGGGTTGGGGCTTTCAAAGGTGCTAGTGTGAAGTTTGTTTGCCACCATATTTCCATGTTTAAATTTTGTTTTTTTAAGTTAACAAATCATTATATCTGTCATTTCCACCATATGTTGCGTTATCATAGCAATTTAACTGGTATGAAATTATACAACAAACCACGAAGCAGGAAAGGAGGAGAATTTGTCAGAGAGACCGAGAGCAAACTTGTGAAGCAGGTGGAAATGATAGAAATACGCAAGGCACTAAGGCAGTCAGGGAGAGGAGACTAGGAGAGAGGAGACTAGGAGAGAGGAGACTAGGAGAGATAGACAGACTAAGAGGAGAGGCCCCGTCTCCATATGGAAGGAGGTGTCGAAAACGCTAAGTCTGCACTATGGCAAGTAAGGAGCGGCAAGGAATGAGATGGGTCCCCCCCGCGCCTTCCAACCACCTACCCAGGCTTTTAGAGCGAGTCCTATCCTAGGGTCGTGACCCTGATACTGGCACCAAGCGTCAGAGAGAAAGACATCCTTGTTCCAAACAGCCCCTGACTTCAGTTCAGATGGATGCCACAAAGATGAAGTCAGACAGAAACTTGATGACTTCAACACCGGACATGGCTGCCATCCCAGCCGGGAAGCACAATCTGCCAATGTTACATGTTTGTTATAGACGACACAGTAAACGCATCGTTTGATGACCTTTTTAACATGCACTACCTGTTTGGTAATGGTAAACTTGGTTTGCATTTACAGTACATGTAATGGATCATGTTAACTCTTTTATGACACTTGGCATGGGATAAATAGCTGCATAAAATACACCTAACTGTTAACCCCCAAGAGCACAATCTGTCACTTCTGACAAGTTGTAAGTGCTCAGTACTAGTTGTTTTGGTCTGCTTTAACATAAAATATATGACTGGTTTTTTTTTTTACATTCAGCATGGCGTTCCAATCCAATATCCAATTCAGAGGACCTGTCTGTCAATCCTAGACACAAAGAATGCCGGGGATCCAGTTCTGAGAGGCCCCTCTATCTCTCTCTCTTTCTCTGATGGTTACTTCCTCTGTGGGCTGTCCTGAGTGTCCTCACATCCCACAGGGGAAGACACTCCATATACTATGTGTTAGAAACAGATCTAGGATCAGACTTACCCTCCTTGAATACTTACCTTAGGGTCAATATACCTTGGGTCAATATGCATGCACGCAGGAGGACTTCTTTGTATCGCTTCTTTTAGGTAGGATATCAGTTACACAAGGCTTAAAACCTGTGGGGCCTAAGGGCCAGTTTTGGTTTATTGCATAGCGTAACTACAACACATTTTCTAAGATGCATTTATCCCCATCATAATATTGTTCTACATAATTTTTTTAAGCATCCCATAATGCCTTATTCTACATTGTTAAAAGCTCGAGTTAATTGCTAAGCCGCTGTGCTGTGGTTCACCTCAGCTTAAGGCTAATTGTTCTGCAGTACATTGCATGAGCATTGTTGTGTGAGCATAATGTGAAACGAGGTTTCATTAGATGCTTCTGCTACAACACACAGATGTATGCTGGCCCTAATTTAATTTGATCACAGCCTGCTGTGGGCAGGTCTACTGCTCCTAAATGGCACCTTATGCCCTTAATAGTGTACTACTTTTGACTAGGGCACATAGGGTACCCATAGGGTTTTGATCAAAAGTAGTGCACTGTACAGTGAATAGGGTGCCATTTGGGACGCAGATCAGGTCTACCGTTCCAAACCCCCCCACTATCCAGCCCCAGCCTGTCCAATATCAATAGTTTCTGCTGTGATGCCCTGGGAACGCTGGTTGGCCAATTAGCATAAACATGATTAGCCAGATTTGGCCCAGAGTCAGCGTTCAATTAGGCCGGTTGAGCAGTAACAGTAGCTCCCTTCTGCGGTTTAAAAATAGCAGTGTCTTTGTAGCTAACAGCACCGCTGGGGTCCACAGTACACACAGTCAGTTACACACAGAGGGTAACTGTCAGTAACAAACGAGACCAAGAGTTCAAACCAAACTCCAACTTCGGTTTTCCTCTGTCTCACAATTAAACATAAAGAGGGCCTGAGGTTGAACTCATGGGAGCGAGGAGGCAAAAGGTTGTAACTGAGGGCGGTTTATTTTGGGCTAAAAGTACTCAATACCATTGTTGCATTCTAATGAGGTTGTAGCTTATAAAGTAATGTAATAAGTACGTTTACAGTCATTATTTTCCTGAAATCAATTTTGGAACTTGACAGCTAAGTCATGCGAGTGGAAGTTTTGTTGACTGCCAGTGGCGGCCCCCCTCATCCAAACAGACCCCATAATCTCCAACTAATGACACATTTCCCTTCAGCACCATGATGGAGAGAGGGGATGGAAGAGATTATCTCCACATAACATCTCCAGCAACATCCAGCAATCTGCAGCAGATTCAGACATGAGTTTGGGGATTTGACAGAACAATCATAGAGTATAGGCTATGTCTGTCTGAGACCCAAGGGCCTGCAGGGCCACCTCGTAAATCAATCAATTTGGGCCGGAACTGGAAGTCCCCTTTAACAGAGCACAGAAGGACTGGCAGCTGTCCACTTTGATTGGGCCCAGGATACATGTGGTAATTGAGACAACACAGTACTTTACTATACATACTTTTATACTATGACAGATGTAGGCGAGAGAGTGTTGAACAAAGAAATGGGACACTGTGCGGTGTGATGTCACCAAGGTATTCTACTGTGCAGGTCATTTCAAAGCAGCAATGGCACCGGCTATTTAAAACAAGGGTGAACACAAGCGAATGTCAGTCGTTATCATAGGCCATGAAAATGTGCTGGCAATATCCTGTATTTGACCCAAATAGCGTGTCAGTGACCTGGTTCTGTAGGACAACAAGCAGGCTAGGGATCACCCTCGAATCCTTAATGGCACATCTGGACGCCCCAGTAATATTTATATTCATATCCGTGATGATAATCTGTGGACTAGAGAGCCATTGTTGACATGGTGACAGATATCTCTTTGATACATGACCTATCCATGCATGTAGCAATCCATCGGCTAGACATCTCGTTTACAATGACACGTCGATAGGCCTACCTTTAATAATTAAACACATTATAGGCTATAATGTCTGACGGGCAGGAAAATGTAACCTGTAAAATAATAGTGGGTATCCATTTGCTGGATATTTTATAATGCACTAGGGGGCCTATGCTATTGTGTGTAATCCGAATAGGCCTCTCGGCTTTGGCTGTTGGCATGCAACAACAATAAATCCTCAGGTTTATGACTATGTGATTCACAAATCCACAGTCATGGAAAGGGTAAATAGGCGATTTAGGCAGTAGACGCGGTGGGGTTCCTATTCAGGAATAGGACACAGCCTTGGCTATACTCCTACTTCGCTCCCCTTTCAATCACTCTTTAACGACCGCGCTGCGCACCTCATTTCAAGTTGCGAACGCACGATTCGCATCTGGAATACGCCTCGGGTCCACGCCTACGGACCAATTCCCCCCTCCACCAACCTGCGTGCCCGAAAAACGCCACGGTCCGGTCTAGGCCAGACTGTCTCGTACGCGGAGGCACATTTCTCTCTCTCGTGTTATAGACATTTGAGGCTAGAGTCGTGTGTGAGATTTGCATTCAGCAGCGTAATAGTTAAAGCGGTACCGAATGCGTTGTTTTATGTTCTGTGTGGTGCCCTCACTCCAGCAGACCGCTACAGTAGGAAGATGGCGTCGGAGGGAGCGAGCGGGGAGCAGCCTCCTCCGGTACAAACACTGGCAACCACAGTGCTTGGAAGTGTCGAAGCGGTAAGACCTTTTGTTTTATATTATATCCAGGTCTATATGTTTACATCGTTGGTTTCCCCCCCCGTTTTGGAATAAAGGAAAGGGAGTAAGGAATTAGGAAAGACGGCGCATTTCTCTACGAACCTGAGTGTTCATCTTGAAGCAACAGCAATATGTTTGGCAATGTAGAGAACAGCAAAACCAGGGTTCTCTGATTTGTGTAGACGCCGACTATACATATGATCAAAGGCTTTTATGGGAATTAAAATCCTATAGAAAGGCAAAGGAATTGGGTTTATCTATCACAAATAGGTTAATAGCTCAAATTGGTACGGCCCATATGGGGAAACGTAGTTGGGCTATATAGGACTGATTTGCGATGGTTACAAAGGGGGTTTCAATCTGTACTTACAGTTGAAACACAATTTGGGCTATAGGTTTTCGCTCTCACAGACCGGGATGTATGTAGGCTAGTCGTCTGAATAGATAACGAGCTTGCTTTTGACATGGCTGTTCGATGCATAATCGTGCCCCTTTTTCACTCCGTCAACGCTCCAAGTTGAAACAAAATATGTTGATGGCTGTGTGTCAGTGAGGCTTTTGACGTGAATATGTTGTTATCAGATGTAGCCTAGTTATGTTTGAACAAACCTGCCTCTACGGTTAAAGAGAGAAAGACACTAAATATCCTATGAGGACCCCAAACCTCTTACAATCTTACATTTTAAGCAGCTCTTGTCTGACCACAAAGCGTGGCCTATTTGCAGTCAAGAATAATGTTTCCTATTCTGTATAGACCTACTAATGCTTTTAGATTTGACCTGTGACCCTTAGAACAATATTAGAAATGTTGACTCTCAGTGAAAGTGGTTTTGTTTGTCTGCAAACTCCCCACTAATCGGACTGAGCTGCAATTGTTTTGTTTTTTCTTTTTTAAGCTCATCTATCCGGGACTTCTCACATTGGTCCCTCATCTCGCAGACAGGTTGCAACATGTGTGCCAGGACACCGGCTTGCTACCCCTCTGTGCAAATTAATCAATCTCTTTCCCTGCCGGAGGGGGCCATGCAACCTTTCCCTGGTTGTGGTATGCTTGGATGGTTCCATGTGCTCTGTTCAGTCAGACCATTGCCCACTACCTATTCTGCATGAATTTACTGACTGGTCAAAAGAAAGCAATCTCCCATTTGCCACTTGACTTTATCCTCAACTACATCATATACTACACTCGTTTTTATATGTAATTGAGCAGTCCTATAGGACACGGGAAATATAAAGAACTGTTCTGGGTTTGAGGTTCAAAGGCTATTGAGACTATGGACTGTTCTTGACTGGAAGATCCCAAGGGACGGCTGTTGAAATGGGAGGAAAATAAGACGTGTGGGTGGGAGGAAAATAAGACGTGTGGGTGGGAGGAAAATAAGACGTGTGGGTGGGAGGAAAAGGCAAGAATATCAAGGCAAAGTAAAATAGCGATGGAAAGGGGGCGAGTGAGAGCAGAAAGAAAGCATGAGAGATGGACGGAAGGAGAGCAGTGAGAGAAGCCGGGTGGGGGGTTCATGTACACCAGAGACATGTCTAAATTGGTCTTCATTTCAGTGACTCAGCTGGTATAGCTCAGAGTACTCTGTTAGCCAAGCCAGCCCTGATCTACTGAGTGCGTTCAGTGCACATTTCGCTCCTTCCTTGCTTTTAAAGGCCCGTTCTGCTGAACTGGTACCTCGACGACGGCACCGCAGCACAGCAACCAACCGTCCTCTCTGACTCGGCCATACATCTCTGCCTGTCTCTCTCGCAAACCGTCTTCCAAACATGCCAGGACAAGCCAGGCCAGCTAGCCTCTCTTTAGGGGGGCTTCTGCTTCTATGCTGCCAGTTAAATAAAGCTCTTTGCATACCCCTGCAAGACCCTCCTTTTGTTTGCTCTCGGGGGAGGAGTTTCTCTTGTGAAGGGTCCTTGCGGACCGGCTCACTTGGTTTAGAGAGGGGTCAGAGGGTGAAAAATGGTGGTGGTGTGGGGCCACACTCGTCACCCTATAGCATTAGTTAGTACGCACACATTTTTTGCTACTTGTTCGGCTGTAGAGGGATGTCTAATTTATTTGAATGTCGCCACTAATCCAACCTATTAGGCTATAGGACAGAGCCCATAGCAGTTGGCTCTCCCTTCCCTCCACATAGTGCAAATACACACTCACCCACACAGAACAGCTATTTTGAAACGCACGCCTCATGGAACAAATTAGCATTAGCTTCCCTCACCTGCTCACTGTGCAGAAATGCAGGAGGGTGAAATGCCACCCGAGCACATTGACGAAGACTGGGGGGCCCACCTGATAGGCTTTTGGTTTGGATAGTGTCGTGCAAGCCTTCCCGAGACTCCCAAATCCGATTCTCCAAATGGCTCACTGGCAGCACAGTGAGGGAGAATGCTGTGTGGGGTTGGTTGGAAATTGATTAGCTTGTTTTTTTTTTTTTTCAAGCTTTCAAATCGATCGCTGGATTCTTTCCTTTTAACCCCCTGCTGTTCAGAATGAAATAGAATGCCGTACTTTCTAAGGGCTTAAATCACACTGTATCCTGGTTCGCTTACTTGCACTACTAGTTATTTGACATGTATTAGGCTAAAACCTGTCTCATTGTTGGCCTATGATTTACGCAAAAGTTGACGTACCGATATCTCAAGCCCTATGAGTGTCTTGTCATCAAGACATAGTATTTGAATGCCCAGTATTTAGGGACACTGAACTACAACAGTCTGCTAAAAGATCAGACCTGCTGGTTCCATATTCCATATTTTGTCCGTGATTTAAGAGAGGGCTTTGAAGGAG
The DNA here is from genome assembly GCF_013265735.2 of Oncorhynchus mykiss. Lineage (NCBI taxonomy): Eukaryota > Metazoa > Chordata > Actinopteri > Salmoniformes > Salmonidae > Oncorhynchus > Oncorhynchus mykiss. Next base: position 48,638,818 of record NC_048565.1, read on the forward strand.
GCTGCTGGGTCAAAGATGAAAAAATTGAGAATACTTGGCAGGGATTGAAACGCATGATAGTACATCACGCACCTATGGCAGGGTGATCGAATGTCGGGAACAGGTACCAATGAATGTGCCTATGCGCAGATCGACTAGAACACTTGTGACTTGAGGCAAGGAGGAAGTCTCTTCCTCCCTCCCAGATTATCTTTGGTTTATGATGTTTTATTGAACAAATAGCCGTGCAAAAAGGAAAGCTCCTCTGGGATATAAATTAAATTGAAAAATGGAATTGAATGTGTTTCTAGAAGAGAGAGGTTTCTCTGCAGATGTTCTTGCCAAGTAACTTTCTCCCATCCAATCTTACCTCAGTGTATCTCTGCCTGTGAGGTTCTCTCATTTTCATTGTACACTTGTGAATGTAGTTCAGTTAAATTCCCGATATCTTCAAAAGCTGAGGATGACTAGACAAGTTCTTCTTATTCAATCAGGACAACGGGTCTTCAGTCTGTCCGTCAGTTTTGCACTGCCGTCTCTGTCGTGGAATGTAGACGAACCAGCCGCCGCTCCGATGTCCTCGCTCCTCACCCTACTAGCTGCCATTCGGATAAACCCAGGAACGACGTACAGTCTGACATTTTTCTTGTTTTAAGGATGTTTTAATTCCCTTTTCTAAGGGCAACAGTCAGAGAGGATGGAAAAGCCTTTTAATCGATTTAAAGCAGCAGTAGAAAGTGGTCCCGTCACTCACAATTACCCTTAACCTCATTCTTTCTCCCTGTCCGTTTGCCCTGCGGGGTCCGTCTGGCAACATCAGCGTTTAATGATGTGGCTAAATGCAATTGGACCTTTTTTAATAGCCTCAAGGTTCGGCCAGACATTTTAGGTTTCGTTAAGGTTCCGAAACTATCTTGAGGAATGAGTTCTGTTTGTCATCGTGCGACTTGCAAACCCAACTGTTTTGCAGTAAGTTGGTGCTCTGAAGTTCTATGCATGTCCTTCTTTGCCCCAGAATGTGGGATTTCCCAAGAATGAATAGAAACATGTCCTATAGAACACGGTGTCAAATTATTTCAGGAGACAAAAACGTGTTTTAGTTATATTAAAATGTTTCCTATGTTGCGAATAATACTTATCTTTCTGTGTGTGTGCGTTTTTGCAGAAATGTGAGTTTAACATGGATAATCTGAGCAAGCCGGAGCTCCTGACCCTGCTCAGCATCATGGAGGGAGAGCTGGAGGCCAGGGACTTGGTCATAGAAGCCCTGAGGGTGAGTCTGGACCACACACACACACCTAAGTTTTCAGTACCCTCGTGAGAAAATGCAATTGGGAATTGAACCGTTGTTACAGATGATGCAAGCTGTAGAAATCTATATGGACTTGCTCAATACATATGCGGTCTGTGATACGTCAGTGTTTACTTGTCAGCGATATGGACGAAGGATGTTATTTGTGTAGGCTTGTTGTTGTAAGGGCCACTTTGACCGAAATCTGGAAGTTCTACAGTAGGGATGAGGTTACTCTATTTGGATTGAGAAGGTTCTACAATACAGATGCGATGGATGGTGTGGTTAAATTGGATGTAGACAAGGTGACACGGTGTCCGTTCCTCTCGGTTGTGTGTCCTGGCATTGAGGTGACTATCCGTCCTCCTCAGGGGGCTAAGTGGCAAGTTATTTCTGTGAGAAGAACCTTTCGGGACACTCTCTCCTTCTCTACCCCCCCCCCCCACCCCCCCCCTCTCTCTCTCTCTCTCTGCTGTATTTAGGTCAGAATCACACCGCTGAATTTTGCTCGCTGCTCCACTTCGAGCTGTCCTGTCCTCTTAAACTTTTTAATAGGTTTCTTAATGTTGAGTAGTTCTGGGAGCAGGGCTGGAGATGGGATTGAGGCCAATCTCTTTTCTTAGCCTCTGGAAAGTGATATTTGAAATCAGCACGTTGTTCTCTACTGGCGAGAAATGGGGTTTGTACTGTATATTGCGGTTTGTACTGTATATTGCGGTTTGTACTGTATATTGCGGTTTGTACTGTATATTGCGGTTTGTACTGTATATTGCGGTTTGTACTGTATATTGCGGTTTGTACTGTATATTGCGGTTTGTACTGTATATTGCGGTTAGTACTGTATATTGCGGTTAGTACTGTATATTGCGGTTTGTACTGTATATTGCGGTTTGTACTGTATATTGCGGTTAGTACTGTATATTGCGGTTTGTACTGTATATTGCGGTTTGTACTGTATATTGCGGTTTGTACTGTATATTGCGGTTTGTACTGTATATTGCGGTTTGTACTGTATATTGCGGTTTTTCTTTGCTGTAGTGCGTTTTGTTGTTGTCCTTATCGACCTGACTGGCCTTGAACAGTGTTTTCTGACATCATTTTTTTCTTCCTTGCGCCTAGGCACTGGCTGTGCTTAGTTTGGATCTATACAGTGCATTCGGAAAGTATCCAGACCCCTTGACCTTTTGCACATTTTGACATGTTACAGCCTTATTCTCAAATGGATAACAAACAAAAAAAATCCTCATCAATCTACACACAATACCCCATAATGACAGAGATTTTTTTTCAAACTTTTTGCTAATTTATAAAAATGAAAAACAAATACCTTTTATTTACATAAGTATTCAGACCCTTTGCTGTGAGACTTGAAATTCAGCTCAGGTGCATCCTGTTTCCATTGATCATCCTTGAGATGTTTCTACAACTTGATTGGAGTCCACCTGTGTTAATTCAATTGATTGGACATGATTTGGAAAGGCACACACCTGTCTGCATAAGGTCCCATAGTTGACAGCACATGTCGGAGGAATTGCCCGTGGAGCTCTGAGACAGGATTGTGTCGAGGCACAGATCTGGGGAAGGGTACCAAAACGTTTCTGCAGCATTGAAGGTTCCCATGAACACAGTAACCTCCATCAATCTTAAATGGAAGAAGTTTGGAAGCACCAAGACTCTTCCTAGAGCTGACCGCCCGGCCAAGCTGAGCAATTGGGGGAGAAGGGCCTCGGTCGGGGAGGCTCCAGAGTTCCTCTGGGGAGATGGTTGTCCTTCTGGAAGGTTCTCCCAGCTCTACAGCACTCTACCAATCAGGGCTTTATGGTAGAGTGTGTCTTTTACCACTCCACAGTAAAGGACACATGACAACCCGCTTGGAGTTTGCCAAAAGGCACCTAAATGACTCCGACTATGAGAAATAAGATTCTCTGGTCTGATGAAACCAAGATGGACCTATTTGGCCTGAATGCCAACCATCATGTCTGGGGGGAAACCTGGCACCATCCCAACAGTGAAGCATGGTGGTGGCAGCATGCTTGTGGGGATGTTTTTCAGTGGCAGGCACTGGGATGCTAGTCAGGATCGAGGGAAAGATGAACAAAGCAAAGTACAGAGACATCCTTGATGAAAACCTGCTCCAGGGCGCTCAGTACCTCGGACTGGGGCAAAGGTTCACCTTCCAACAGGACAATGACCCTATGCACCTAGCCAAGACAACTCAGGAGTGGCTTCAGGACAAGTCTCTGAATGTTCGAGTCCGGGCCACTAAAGGACATCTATGGAGAGACCTGAAAACATCTCTGCAGTGACTAGAGGTCGACCGATTAATCGGAATGGCCGATTTCAAGTTTTCATAACAACCGATTTTAAAAAAAAATAAATAATAATAATAAAAATATATATTTTTTTAAAATCCCTTTTATTTAACTTTGCAAGTCAGTTAAGAACACATTCTTATTTTCAATGACGGCATAGGAACGGTGGGTTAACTGCCTTGTTCAGGGGCAGAACAACAGATTTTCACCTTGTCAGCTCGGGGGATCCAAACTTGCAACCTTACAGTTAACTAGCCCAACGCTTTAACAACCTGCCTCTCATTGCACTCCATGAGGAGCCTGCCTGTTACGCGAATGCAGTAGAAGCCAAGGTAAGTTGTTAGCTAGCATTAAACTTATCTTATAAAAAACAATCAACCAATCATAATCACTAGTTATAACTAACTACACATGGTTGATGATATTACTCGTTTATCTAGCGTGTTGCATATAATTGATGCAATGCTGGGGGATGATTTAACAAAAGCGCATTTGCGAAAAAAGCACAATCGTTGGACGACTGTACCTAACCATAAACACCAATGCCTTTCTTAAAATCAATACACAGAAGTATATATTTTTAAACCTGCATATTTAGCTAAAATAAATCCAGGTTAGCAGGCAATATTAACCAGGTGAAATTGTGTCACTTCTTTTGCGTTCATTGCACGCAGAATCAGGGTATATGCAACAGTTTGGGCAGCCTGGCTCGTTGCAAACTAATTTGCCAGAATTGTACGTAATTATGAGAACATTGAAGGTTGTGCAATGTAACAAGAATATTTAGACTTAGGGATGCCACCCGTTAGATAAAATACCGAACGGTTCCGTATTTCACTGAAATAATAAACGTTTTGTATTCGAAATGATAGTTTCCGGATTCTACCATATTAATGACCAAAGGCTTGTATTTCTGTGTGTTATGTTATAATTAAGTCTATGATTTGATAGAGCAGTCTGACTGAGCGATGGTAGGCAGCAGCAGGCTCGTAAGCATTCATTCAAACAGCACTTTCGTGCGTTTTGCCAGCAGCTCTTCGCAAGCACAGCGCTGTTTATGACTTCAAGCCTATCGGCCTAATGGCTGGTTTAACCGATGTGAAATGGCTAGCTAGTTAGCTGGGTGTGCGCTAATAATGTTTCAACTGAGACTTGGAGTAGTTATTTCACTTGCTCTGCAAGGGCCGCGGCTTTTGTGGAGCGATGGATAACCCTGCTTCGAGTGTGGCTGTTGTCGATGTGTTCCTGGTTTGAGCCCAGTTGGGGCGAGGAGAGGGACGGAAGCTATATTGTTACACTGGCAATACTATAGTGCCTATAAGAACATCCAATAGTCAAAGGTATATGAAATACAAATGGTATAGAGAGAGAGTCCTATAAATACTATATTAACTACAACCTAAAACCTCTTACCTTGGAATATTGAAGTCTCATGTTAAAAGGAACCACCAACTTTCATATGTTCTCATGTTCTGAGCAAGGAACTTAAACGTTAGCCTTTTTACATGGCACATATTGCACTTTTACTTCTCCAACACCTTTGTTTTTGCATTATTTAAACCAAATTGAACATGTTTCATTATTTATTTGAGGCAAAATTGATTTTTATTCATGTATTATATTAAGTTAAAATAAGTGTTCATTCAGTATTGTTGTAATTGTCATTATTACAAATAAAATGTAAAAAAATCGTCAGATTAATCAGTATCGGCTTTTTTGGTCCTCCAATAATCGGTATCGGTATCGTCGTTGAAAAATCATCATCGGTTGACCTCTAGCAGCGATGCTCACCATCCAACATGACAGAACTAGAGAGGATCTGCAGAGAAGAATGGGAGTAGATCCCCAAATACAGGTGGACACCAAGCTTGTAGCGTCATACCCAAGAAGACTCAAGGCTGTAGTCACTGCCAAAGGTGCTTCAACAAAGTACTGAGTAAAGGTGCTGAATACTATTTTTTTTAAAATGTCATATTTCAGTGTTTTATTTTTTTTATGCATTTATAAAAAGTTTGCTTTGTTTTTTTATGATGCATTGTGTAGAATTTGGCTGTAAAGTAACAAAATTTGGAAAAAGTCAAGGTCTGAATACTTTCCAAATGTACACCCATCTCTCATTCCCTCTTTCTCTCTGTTTTTCTCTTTCTCATTCTTTCTGTCTGGCATTCATGCTGGCTTTTAGTGTTCTTCCCGGCTCCCTCCCTGTGGATATCGTATCTCTGCAAAAAATAAATAATGCCCTCTTGACTGTCGTGATGACTGTCCCAAACACAAAGACCCTACTTGTTCTCCCTGAGATAAGCCTGCTCAAAGAGGGAGGAGAGCGATGGCTAGATGGATAGAGAGGGGGGGCCTATACCCTGAGAGAAAGAAAGTGTTTCCCGTTTTGTTTGTCTGTTTCACTTGCTTTGGCGCTGTAAGCATATGTTTCCTATGCCAATAATGCCCATTGAAGTGAGAGGAAAATAAATGGGAAGGGAACTAAAAAGAGTTGAGGACAGAGATAAGGGGCCCACATCTTGATGTCTTGAGAGGGGTGGAGAGGCTGACATCCTCTGTGAAAGTGGGATGGACGGTGTGCCAGAGAAGATTTGGCTGACAAAATCCTCTCAAATCGCCAGAACGAATGGAGCCGTAAATAAAAAAAGTGTCATCTGGAGACCAGCTGGCTAGAGCCATTGATATCACACAGTTAGACAAGTCCTCTTATTTTAAACCAACCACTAGTGCTGTGCCATTTAACCAAGATTTTGTTTTGTTGTAAACAACTAATTGACCGACGTCTGTTTTAATTATTTGAATTACGTGGTATCGGTGTTTTTGTGTTTGCGGTGTTTGGGTGTTAAGAGGCTTTTGTGGCGACGACTAATTAGCATGTGGCTAAAACTGGCTGAGCCCCGCGAATCAGTTTCATTTTAGAGAATAGAAGGGCCGTAAACAGATTAGCCAAACGAGCGCAGTCACATGATTAGTGCAGCAGTACAGCAGAGCACTCTCATTCTTATGGTGGCTGAGCGTGTCTGTCAATGATCAACTGTCAACAACCAGGGTTTAGTAGCAGTTGGTCCGGGCAACCACTTAACCTAAGACTGGGTAATAAAACACAGTTTGTTAAAGGTGCAGAAATCTCTCCATCATTTCCTGGTGACTAAAATTCAAATACTTTTGTCTAATTTCACTTTGCGACAAAACAAGAGGTCATTGTGTGGAGAATCATTGTAACATCTAAGCCACTGTGAAATCTATTTTTATTTTCAGCTGTTATACAAAACCGAAAGTATAAGGCACTGGAAGCATAAAAACTGTGCATATAGAGCAGCTCTACCTACCACTTATTAGACGCTTTCAATGAGAATGGCAGATCTATAACTCACATTTCTATGTTTTGGTCAGGCATCCAAAATGTGACATTGCAGCTTTACAGTGGAAGCTCTTTTTTTGGAGTGCCAAAATCTCCCATAAGAATGTTTGTTCATAATTCATGTAAAAAATAAAAAAAAAATATATATATATATATATATATATATATAAAGCTAAATGGTGGATCCCCTGATTTGACCTATGCAGTTGTTAGATCGGGGATTATTTTATGTAAGGAAGGAAGCATTTTATAGGCAAAGTATTCCAAAAGGGCACAGGTCCAGCAGACCAGGCATATATTAATTCCACCCACTACTGACTTGGGTTCATTCTCTCGCATGCTCCCAACAACAGAGCTGCGTGTGATCTCTTGTATGAGTAAAATGCTATGATACCCTTATCCTTGAGGCATTATGTAGCCAATGTTTATGCATAGCAGGATGCCCCAAGCAAGTTTTATTTATTAAAAAAAAATATATATATATATATATTTAAGCTTTGAGACGTGGATTGTGTGGGGGTGGTGATGATGGTGGTCGCTATTCAAGCAGGGTTGAAACATGACCCCTGGACCCCAAAAATCTCCATGACTCTATCGCCATGCGGGGGGGGGGGGGGGGGGGGGGGGTCTGGTTGCTATGCGGACATCAGAGCCATGTGGTTGGTTGGATGCTAATTTGCTAGTGTGGCGGAGAGAAGAGGGTTAAACTGAGACTTAACACCAGCCAAGGTAGACCAGCCTCTGTAGCCATCCAGTTATCTAGTTATCTATATATACATACACCCGTCACTGCCTCTCCGGTGGATTTATGTCTTACATTTTTATCTCATACAGGTTTCTGTTTCCAAAACTAGAATCTGTAGACTTTACCCTTCGCCAAAGTAATTGTTTCATTTTTAAAATTTTAAATGTGGTCTTTAAAATGTATTTTGACACTGATAGGGGTGGGGGGGATTTGAAGCCCTGTCAGACTGAGACAGGTTAGTCTCTGGAGAGAATGGAGTCTGACTGTGTGGTTGACCAAGTGTCTGTCTTGAAGAGGGTCAGTGCACACTGGAGTCGTGTGTTTTACAGGGTCAGCCATAGTAGTACCTTTCGGTTACTGGCCCAACACTATGCTACCACTAGTCTACCTGCCGCCTTATAACACATGGGGATTGGAGAAGAGAGAGGTTTAGGAGGTAGGTCTTAGGAAGCTGCTCTCACTCTCTCTCTCTCTCTGGTGATTGGTGGGCTACAGGGTGAACTGTCTCCTGGATGATTGGATGACGCAGCACAGGCCTGTTTGATGTGCGTCAGGCTTCACTCTAATGTTGCGCGAATGTGTTCACACAGGGTCGTTCCACCTTGATTGCCAAATGAAATAGGAGAAGGACACCAAAATAGCCCCCCTCTCTTTCTCAATCTCACTTTGCTGTGTGTCTATGTGTGTGTCCTTCTTTTGGCTGTGTGTGTGTGTCAAGGTTACCGTTGGCCGATAATTGCTGTTTTTTGTATAAAAAAAGAAAAGCATTTCCCTCCCCCCATTCCCTGTCATGCTTATCGGTCTCAAGGTTCATTTACATAATTTGGTGGAATTATATTGACCCATGTGTGTTTTCATTAGTCATCATGTATCTTATCAAATACACACAGCATACAGAGCCTATTTTGAGCGGAATATCACCTTCGCTCTAGATCCTCATCTCGTTGCTGTTTGAGTGAAACCTGCTTTTAGAAGCCCAGTCATTGCGCAGCAATTCTAAATGCAATCGCATGTTAACTGTTTTTGCTGGCCGCTAGGTTTGCAAAGGGTCGGAAACTTTCCGGTAAATTTCTATGGGAAGTTAAGCCCCGGGAATTTTGCTTAAATTCGTCAAAAAAGTTAGCTTATAACAGTGCACCATTTTTGGGGGGATACACAAGGCAATTCTAGGTCTTGTGGCATATTTTGGTTAAACTATCCCCAACCCTCTGCATGCACAGTGCATTCTTCCATCACATGTAAGGCTGATTCTCAAGATCTTGCACACTAATGAGATGCTATTGAGCCCACACTGCTACACTGTCTGAGCCAAGGACTACATGCTTTCTGGAAAGAATGCAACAAAGATGCAGAATCATCTGGCCAAGTGCATGAAGTTCCCTCAGGAGAGATTTCTGAGTGTTCTTTGCCCAGCATACACCCCTCCAACCAGACATGCTTTATCTACTCATTTGCTGGATGCAGAGTTCAACAGAGTTCAAGTGAAGGTCAAGTAAATCATAGAGAAAGCTAACTGTATTGCAATCATCTCTGATTGGTGGTCGAATGTCGTGGGCAAGGAATAATTAGCTACATCACCTCCACCCCTCAACCAGTATTCTATAAGAACAAAGACACAAGGGACAACAGACACACCGGGCTCTACATTGCAGATGAGCTGAAGGCAGTCATCAATGACCTTGGACCACAGAAGGTATTTGCACTGGTGACAGACAATGCTGCGAACATGAAGGATGCTTGGTCTAAAGTCAAGGAGTCCTACCCTCACATCACACCCATTGGCTGTGCTGCTCATGCATTGAATCTGCTCCTCAAGGACATCATGGCACTGAAAACAATGGATACACTCTACATGAGATTCAAGGAAATGGTTAGGTGGGTCATATAGCAGCAATCTACCTCACCAAGCAAAGTGAGAAGAATAAGAGCACCATATTGAAGCTGCCCAGCAACACCAGTTGGGGTGGTATTGTCATGATTGACAGTCTGCTGGAAGTGAATGAGTCTCTGCAAGAAATGGCCATATCACAGTCTGCCGATATGGACAGCCCCATCAAGAGGATCCTCCTGGATGATGTATTTTGGGAAAGAGTGGTAAGCAGCCTGAAACCCCTGAAACATATAGCAGTAGCCATTGCACGGATTGAGAGAGACAATGCCATCCTGTCTGATGTTCAGTCTCTGCTTGCAGATGTAAGAGAAATTCGTACTGCCCTGCCCACTTCACTGTTGCTCCAAGCAGAGGAAACAGCAGTTCTGAAATGCATCAAAGAGCGTGAAGACTTCTGCCTGAAGCCCATACACGCCGCAGCGTACATGTTGGACCCCAAGTATGCTGGCAAGAGCATCCTGTCTGGTGCAGAGATCAACGAGGCCTATGGTGTCATCACTACCGTGTCTTGCCACCTTGGCCTGGATGAGGGCAAGGTTCTTGGCAGTCTGGCGAAGTACACTTCCAAGCAAGGGCTTTGGGATGGAGATGCAATATGGCAGTCGTGCCAACATATCTCATCAGCCACCTGGTGGAAGGGACTTTGTGGATCTGAGGCTCTTTCCCCTGTTGCCTCCATCCTACAAATCCTATCAACATCAGCCACCTGAGAGTGCAACTGGTCCTTGTTTGGGAACACACACACCAAAGCTGACCAATACAAGGGTTGAAAAATTGGTGGCCATCCGGGCAAATTTGATGCTTTTTGAGCCTGACAAAGAGCCATCCTCAACAAGGTTGGAAAGTGACAGTGAAGATGAGGCCTCAGTCGGATGTTCAAGAGGTGGACATTGAGGAGGTCCAGGGAGAAGACATGGAAGCCTGAGAGGAAGACAACCAAAGCTTTAGTTTCTAGATTATCATTTTATGTATGTTGAAAACATTTTTGGGAGATGCGATGCGTCATTGGAGATCATTCAGTATTCCCTTTTGTTGTTCTGTGAAATCATCCCACGTGAAGAGTCAAAGAATTTAATTAAAATTTGATTCGTATACTAAATTTGTTTTTTAAAAATTGATATTGGAAGCATTTAATCATTTGCAATTATATCTACTTATGATAAGCGTGCCTCCTATTCGCCATTCAAGTGCGTAGGCAGTGGTAGGCAGGCTATCAGCATGGCACACAGCACGTTGCAATGTGAGCTGGAGGCAGTAGGCCACGCATTATGAAAACATACACATATTTGTTTGAAACCTGGAAGTTTTACTTCATATTATAAGGCATGTCTTGCCTTCCTTCAAATTATAGGAAAAATCCATCCGTAGAAACGTGGAGGCAAATATTTTATAAAGACTTCATCATTTGCATTTCTCTCCTGTGTTATTGGTTTTCATATAGGCATATTGTCATACCTTCATACCGACCTTGTGCCATACCGGGATATTCGGTAATACCAGCACTGAACACAATGCTAACAAGTACATGTAATCCCATAGAGGGTGCTAATTAAACGCTAACGTGCATTGCAAATGGTTTGAGGGAGCGTGCAATTGGAATGTTGACTGCAGGAATGTCCACCAGAGCTGTTGCCAGAGAATTTTCTGTAAATCTTTCTACCGTAAGCCACCTCCAACATCGTTTTAGAGAATTTGGCAGTACGTCCAACCGTCCTCACAACCGCAGACAACGTGTATAGCGTTGTGTGGGCGAGCAGTTTGCTGATGTCAACGTTGTGAACAGAGTGCCGCATGGTGGGGGTATGGGCAAGCATAAGCTACAGAAAACAAACACAATTGCGTTTTATTCATGTCAATTTGAACGCACAGAGATACTGTGACCAGATCCCGAGGCCTATTGTCGTGCCATAAATCCGCCGCCATTTCATGTTTCAGCATGATGATGCACGGCCCCATGCCGCAAGGATCTGTACACAATTTCTGGAAGCTGAAAATGTCCCAGCTCTACCATGGCCTGCATACTCTCCAGACATGTCCCCCATTTGAGCATGTTTGGGATGCTCTGGATCGATATGTACGACAGTGTTTCTGTTCCCTCCAATATTCAGTAAATTCTCACCGCCATTGACGAGGACTGGGACCACATTCCACAGGCCACAATCAACAGCCTGATCAACTATTTGCGAACAAGAGGTAAATGTTGTAAACAAGCACCATGTGACTGGGGACTACGGTAAGCTTCGTAATAATGTGATGGGTGAAATGAATTGCACAAGTTGACTGCAGGTATTTACTTAAGTAGCTACAAATATTTTAATTCATAAAAAAAACATCAGGAATAGTTTCAACGGTGTTGGAAAACCATCCCATGGCTTTTTCCAAATACCCTGGTATGTATACTGCCCCCAAGCCTATTTTCATATCAACTTTCTTTCATTGTCCAGAAGCCAAAGGCACAATCCTAGTCATATTAGTAACCCATCCGAGTTGTTGCATCTTTAGATTATCCCTCTTCCTTTTGTTTTTAACAGAGATTTTTTTATCTCTGTCACATATGGGACCGCACACATCAGGAGCGCTGTTTTAGAATGGCGTTTTCCTGCAAATGGCATTTTGGCAATTGTTTGAAAATGTCATTTGTATTGGCAGCTTCATCACAGAAGTGATCTAGGTATTATTCCTGTCATTCTGAGCACCGTTGGTGGACCACCTAATGGGTTTACGCGCCCAATGCATATGGGTCCGGTAAATTTCTCAACTGGCCGGTAATTTAACATCTTGTCCAGCGCCACGTTTTCCTAATGGAAACCCTGGTGTGTTTGTGTGTGTATGCTCTTTTTCTTGACTGTGTGTGTTGCCTTTTTGTAGGAGTGGTTTTTAGCATTTTCCACATACTTTTAGTGTTTAAGCATCATCCAGACAATTGTTTTGGTCAGTTCCATACCTGAGATTTCTTTGGCTTGCATAGTTGCTTGCATGAGGTCATATAGTGGTAGTGGCCAGACGCTCACAAAAATAATTAAATAATCTGCAACCATCCACAATTGTGCTTTTGAAGAAAATGGAAAAGCTGCTTCAGCCGAAGTATGTTGGCAGTAATCGGAATGGGCGATTTTTAATTAGGCCCAATTTCAAGTTTTCATAACAATCGGTAAAAACTTCTTCTTTTTTTTACCTTTATTTAACTAGGCAAGTCCTTTAAGAAGATTAAGAACAAATTCTTATTTACAATGACGGCCTAGGAACGGTGGGTTAACTGCCTTGTTCAGGGGCAGAATGACAGATTTTTACCTTGTCAGCTTGGGGATTCAATCTTGCAACCTTACAGTTAACTAGTCCAACACACACCTGATTACATTGCACTCCACGAGGAGCCTGCCTGTTACGCGAATGCAGTAAGTTTCTAGCTAGCATTAAACTTATATTATAAAAAACAATCATAGTCACTAGTTAACTACACATGGGTGATGATATTACTAGTTTATCTAGCGTGTCCTGCTTTGCACATAATCGATGCGGTGCGTATTCGCGAAAATGTGTACCTAACCATAAACATCAATGTCTTTCTTAAAATCAATACACAGAAGTATATATTTTTAAACCTGCATATTTAGCTAAAAGAAATCCAGGTTAGCAGGCAATATTAGCCAGATGAAATTGTCACTTCTCTTGCGTTCATTGCACGCAGAGTCAGTGTATATACAACAGTTTGGGCCGCCTAATTTGCCAGAATTTTACATAATTATGACATAACATTGAAGGTTGTGCAATGTAACAGGAATATTTAGACTTATGGATGCCACCCGTTCACTGAAAGAATAAACGTCTTGTTTTCGAGATGATAGTTTCCGGATTCGACCATATTAATGACCTAAGGCTCGTATATCTGTGTGTTATGTTATAATTAAGTCTATGATTTGATAGAGCAGTCTGACTGAGCGGTGGTAGGCACCAGCAGGCTTGTAAGCATTCATTCAATCAGCACTTTTGTACGTTTTGCCAGCAGCTCTTTGCTGTGCTTCAAGCATTGCGCTGTTTATGACTTCAAGCCTATCAACTCCCGAGATTAGGCTGGTGTAACTGATGTGAAATGGCTAGCTAGTTAGCATGGTGCACGCTAATAGCGTTTGAAACATCACTCGCTCTGAGGCTTAGAGTGGTTGTTCCTCTTGCTCTGCATGGGTAACGCTGCTTCGATGGTGGCTGTTGTCGTTGTGTTCCTGGTTCGAGCCCAGGTAGGAGCGAGGAGAGGGACGGAAGCTATACTGTTCCACTGGCAATACTAAAGTGCCTATAAGAACATCCAATAGTCAAAGGTTAATGAAATACAAATGGTATAGAGCGAAATAGTCCTGTAATTCCTATAATAACTACAACCTAAAACTCCGTACCTGGGAATATTGAAGACTCATGTTAAAAGGAACCACCAGCTTTCATATGTTCTCATATTCTGAGCGAGGAACTTAAATGTTAACTTTCTTACATGGCACATATTGCACTTTTACTTTCTTCTCCAACACTTCGTTTTTGCATTATTTAAACCAAATTGAACATGTTTCATTATTTATTTGAGGCTAAATTGATTTTATTGATGTATTATATTAAGTTAAAATAAGTGTTCATTCAGTATTGTTGTAATTGTCATTATTACAAATAAAAATTTAAAAAGTCAGATTTAATCTGTATCGGCTTTTTTGGTCCTCCAATAATTGACCTCTAGTTGGCAGTGTTGTTCTGCTCTCCAGAGCAACAAGTCTTGTGCTCAGGAGTAGGCGTGTCCATCTCTCGCTTGTCAACAGCACATGGATACAAGTACAGGAATACGGATAAGGAATACAAGCAGCATTTCACTAGCTAGGACTAACATACGGATAGCCTAGATGTCACTAGCTAGGACAGGGATTAGCATACGGATAGCCTAGAGGTCACTAGCTAGGACAGGGATTAGCATACGGATAGCCTAGATGACTAGAAGAAGCTATATAGGTTGTTGGATTGCTGAAGCATGTTCTGGGACGGTGTGTCACAGCCTCATCGGACTAAGCTTGTTGTTATTGCAGGCAATCTCAACACTGCGTTACAGGGAAGACATCCTCCTCCCTCATGTGGTACCCTTCCTGCAGGCTCATCCTGACATGACCCTCCAGCATGACAATGCCACCAGCCATACTGCTCGTTCTGTGCGTGATTTCCATGGCCATGGCCAGCGAAGAGCCCGGATCTCAATCCCCCGGCAGCACGTCTGGGACCTGTTGGATCGGAGGGTGAGGGCTTGGGCCATTCCCCCCCCAGGAATGTCCGGGAACTTGCAGGTGCCTTGGTGGAAGAGTGGGGTAACATCTCACAGCAATAACTGGCAAATCTGGTGCAGTCCATGAGGAGGAGATGAACTGCAGTACTTAATGCTGCTGATGGCCACACCAGATACTGACTGTTACTTTTGATTTTGACCCCCCCCCCCCCCTTTGTTTAGGGACACATTTTTCCTTTTCTGTTAGTCACATGTCTGTGGAACTTGTCAGTTGTTGAATCTTATGTTCATACAAATATTTACACATGTTAAGTTTGCTGAAAATAAACGCAGTTGACAGTGAGAGGACGTTTCTTTTTTCTTTTTCTTGCTGAGTTTATTTACATGGTTCTAGCCATAGACGTGTTGTGTAATACGCTTTGGTGTCATTACGGGTTCAGTCTTTACACGTTCTTGAGAATCAAGTGGTTCAGAGAAGCAGGTGTGTGACCTTTTCCAAGCTTTCTCCCTTGAGTTCCATCGCAATGCGAAACGCGACAAGACTGTATTGACTATGGAACATGGGAAAATATCAATAAGGGATCATTATAGGAAACAGATAACACGTTCAAATTGGTATGCATTCGTTATTGATCATTTCAACGGTTTACTTACTCTATGGGCAGCTGCCCGTTTTGTCCCTCTGGCCATGGAAAAACGGTTTCAATTACTCCTGGGTTGATGAGGGCTGGGAAAACCTGCATGATCTGTCACACAGACTGTTGCGCTGTTAACGGCATCATCAGTGTCTTCGGTAGTTAAGTGTTGGCATTATGAAGTCCCATCGGAACAGCAAACACACTACATTTCGGTTGGTATTGCCTTGCACCCCCCCTTGCACCCCCCCCCCTTGATTTTTCACATTTGCACCACCTGTCTCTGGGAACTGGTCTGCCGGTCTCACCTGTTGCCATTTCCCCCCTGTCTTCTATCTGTCGAAGCTCTTCATCAGTATATTCTGGCTCATATATAAATATGGTTCTCAATATGCTCATGATAGTGGAAATATCCAAGTGCTCACAAAGACATGAGATGGCTGTAGAGTTTCTTGTGAGGATGTTTTGAAGCTTTTTTTTTTTTGTCTGCCCACTACCACTATAAGGCTTATGCAAGCAACTAAGCCAGCCAAAGAAATCTCAGGAATGGAACTCTGACTAAAACCACTGTCGAGATGATGCTTCAACACTTTAAAAAAAATAAGTGGAAAATGAAGTCTAACATGCAAAAAAGAACCGAAATATCCCTTTAAGAATGTTTTTTCCATTTGTCACATCCCCAGTATTGTCACATCCCCAGTATTGTCACATCCCCAGTATTGTCACATCCCCAGTATTGTATGTTCCGCAGAGTTCTATGTTATGTGTGCACGTTGCCTGAGTGTTGAGTGGAATGGACCCTCGTTAGCAGTAGAAGGAAATTAACCACCCCACACACACACACTGTTAATTCACCGTGGGTGTTTTGCGGCGGGGTTTGTTGCTCGTGACAGAAGGAGAGGAGCAGCTGCGAGCAGTTGTTACATCACCAAGCAAGGACTGCTATCGCCGTCACCATGGATAAGAGGCCTGATGACCAGGGGAGAGCGAGTCCGACAGAGAGAGAGAGAGAGAGAGAGAGAGAGGAGAGTGACTAAGTGAGACCGAGAGTCAGAAAACCCAAGAGAGATGTTAGAGAGACAGACTGTAGCTCTACTCCAAATCTCTCTCTATCTGTACTATCTGTATTTCTTTACCTCAGCCCTTACCTATCTCACTAGCAAAACGCCCCCCCCCCCCCCGCCTCCCTGTCATCTTGGCTGGGAACAGATATTATCATGACAGTTAGGTGCCGATACGTAATGTATTGCTGTTCTTTACCGCGACGTTGTTGTAATTTGATGGTCCAAACCCAGGTAACATGCACACCTT
This sequence comes from Oncorhynchus mykiss, assembly GCF_013265735.2. Classification (NCBI taxonomy): domain Eukaryota; kingdom Metazoa; phylum Chordata; class Actinopteri; order Salmoniformes; family Salmonidae; genus Oncorhynchus; species Oncorhynchus mykiss. Next base: position 48,655,594 of record NC_048565.1, read on the forward strand.
TGGCCGACCTATCAAGTTGCATGGGGAATGTGTAGTTTGGAGAGAGATTGCACATTGGGAACATGTCAGTCGAGACATCCAGAATAGAATAGACTTCAGCATGTTGATGTCTGGTCGTCGTATAAACGCTGTAAAACTGCAGAGTTTAGAATGTGGGCATTCTACATACATCTGCACGACGTCTCGCCAACGAGTAAACGCTGTCTAAACGTCTTTCTTCCCAATGTATCCTGTATACATCATGCCTACGTTGGGCAGACGTGTGTGTGTTATCTGGGAACATATTGCTCACTATATGTCTGTTGCAGAGAGCGCATGAGAAACTGATCAGTCATGGAAATGAAAGTGCTGAAAACACGTTGGCTCACTATTTAAAAAGGGGAACGAGCTACAGGATGGAGAATACCAGAGTTTTGGAGCAGGTACAGACGACTAGCGCAGAAATAACGCTACCTAGCAACAACAACAACAAAAAGATTCACACCCCAATACTTTTTTTTTCTCTCTCACATTTTTTTGTGTTACTGTCTGAATTTAAAATGGATTAAATTTAGATTTTTTTGTCTCTCACTGGCCTACAAACAATACCCCATAATGTCACCAGTTTTTCATAATTTGTCAAAATGAACTTAAAATGAAAAGCTGAAATGTCTTGAGTCTAACTAAGCCTAAATACCCCCAGGAGTAAAAATGTGCTTAACAAATAGCATAAGCTGCATGGACTTTTGTTTGCAATAATAGTATTTAACATGATTTCTGAATGGCTACCTCATCTCTGTACCCCACACACACAATTTATCCGTAAGGTTGAGCAGTGAATTTCAAACACAGATTCAACCTCAAAGACCAGGGAGGTTTTCCAATGCCTCGCAGAGAAGGGAACCTATTGGTAGATGGTGTATCAATACACCCAGTCACTGCAAAGATACAGGTGTCCTTGCTAACTCAGTTGCCGGAGAGGAAGGAAAGCGCTCAGGAATTTCACCATGAGGCCAAGGGTAACGTTAAACCGTTTTAATGGATGTTGTCGGAGAACTGTTGTTACTCCAAAATAGTAACCTAAATGCGAGTGAAAAGGAAGCATGTATAGAAGAAAACTATTTCAAAACATGCATCCTGTTTGGAACAGGGCACTAAAGTAATGCTGCAAAAAAACGTGTCAAGCAATGAAATGTTGTCCTGAATACAAATAGTTTTGTTTGGGGCAAAATGAAGATGGGAGATGAATTCACCTTTTCAGCAGGATAATAACCTAAAACACAAGGCCAAATCTACATTGGAGTTGCTTACCAAGAAGACTGTGAATGTTCCTGAGTGGCCGAGTTACAGTTTTAACCTATATCTGCTTTAAAAACTATGGCAAGACTTGGTTGTCTAGCAATGATAAACAACCAATTTGACAGAGCTTGAAGAATTTAGAAAAGAGTAATGGGCAAGTATTGTACAGTCCAGGTGTGCAAAGCTCTTAGAGACTTACCCAGAAAGGCTTGCATCTAATGGCTGCCAAAGGTGATTCTAGCATGTATTGACTCAGGTGTGTGAATACTTATGAAAATGATTGATTTCTGTGTTTAATTTGCAATAAATGTGCAGACATTGATAAGAACATGTTTTCACTTTGTCATTTTGGGATATTGAGTGTAGATGGGGGGGGGAGAAAAGATTCCATTTAGATTTCAGGTTGTAACATAACAAAATGTGGTCAAGGGGTATGAATACTTTCTGAAGGCTGTGTGTGTGTGTGTGAATATAGAGTTGAAGTCGGAAGTTTACATTACACTAAATTGACTGCCTTTTTTAAAAAGCTTTGAAAATTATGTAATGGCTTTAGAAGCATCTGATAGACCTCCAATTGACCCAAATTATGTCAATTAGCCTATCTGTGGATGTATTCCAAGGGCTACCTTCAAACTCCGTGCCTCTTTGCTTGACATTATGGGAAAATCAAAAGAAATCAGCCAAGACCTCAGAAAATACATTGTAGACCTCCACAAGTCTGGTTCATTCTTGAAAGTGCATTTGGAAATTGCTCCCATCTGTACAAACAATAGTACTCAAGTAAAAACACCATGGGACCACGCAGCCGTCATACCGCTCAGGAAGAAGACTCGTTCTGTCTCCTAGAGATTAATATACTTTGGTGCGAAAAGTGCAAATCAATCCCAGAACAACTGAAAATGACCTTGTGAAGATGCTGGAAGAAACAGGTACAAAAGTATCTATATCCACAGTAAAACGAGTCCTATGTCGACAACCTGAAAGGCCGCTCAGCAAGGAAGAAGCCACTGCTCCAAAACCGCTGTAAAAAAAGCCAGACTACGGTTTGCAACTGCACATGGGGACAAAGATCATACTTTTTGGTGAAATGTCCTCTGGTCTGATGAAACAAAAATAGAACTGTTTGGCCATAATGACCATTATTATGTTTGGAGGAAAAAGGGGGAGGCTTGCAAGCCGAAGAACATCATCCCAACCGTGAATCGCGGGGGTTGCAGCAGCATGTTGTGGGGGTGCTTTGCTGCAGGATGGACTGGTGCGCTTCAGAAAATAGATGGCATCATGAAGGAGGAAAATGATGTGGATATATTGAAGCAACATCTCAAGACATCAGTCAGCAAGTTAAAGCTTGGTCGCAAATGGGTCTTCCAAATGGACAATGACCCCAAGGATACTTCAAAGTTGTGGCAAAATGGCTTAAGAACAACAAAGTCAAGGTATTGGAGTGGCCATCGCAAAGCTCTGACCTCAATCCTATAGAACATTTGTGGGCAGAACTGAAAGTGTGTGCGAGCAAGGAGGCCTACAAACCTGACTCAGTTACACCAGCTCTGTCAGGAGGAATGGGCCAAAATTCACCCAACTTATTGTGGGAAGCTTGTGGAAGGCTACCCGGAACGTTTGACCCAGGTTAAACAATTTAAAGGCAATGCTACCAAATACTAATTGAGTGTTTGTAAACTTCTGACCCACTGGGAATGTGATGAAATAAATAAAAGTTTAAATAAACCATTCTCTCTACTATTATTCTGACATTTCACGTTCTTAAAATAAAGTGGTGGTCCTAACTGACCTAAGACAGGGACATTTTATTAGGATTAAATGTCAGAAATTGTGAAACTGAGTTTAAATGTATTTGGCTAAGGCGTATGTATGTATGTATGTGTGTGTGTGTGTGTATGTATGTATGTATATATATATATGTGTGTGTGTGTGTGTGTCGATATATTGTCCAAAATAATGTTGCGATGTGTAACTATCAATTTATTCCCTCATCACTACTTTCATCCCTGTTGTACTCTCATTCTTTCTCTGTTATCATCTCTTATTGAAGAGTGTGGAATAGCTCTGAGCACAGGGCCATGGTTTCCGATCGATGACTAGGCATCTGCGTGAGGAGAAGGGCCTGCCAGTGTGTGTGTGTTTGTCTGTTCCTCTTGGATATAATTAATTGAGATGTCTCCCACAGACTTTAGTAAGAGTAATTACGATGAATAATAGGGTATTAGACTAGAGGAAGGTTAATGACAATGAATAATGACAAAGAATATGATGACTTGTCATTCACCACATTTCAATTTCATCATTCCATTACAATTGAAAGAATGATTAACTAACTAAAAGGTGGTTAAATAATTAATCCTACAACAAAGCAATTCACAAACCGCAGAGACACTGGCCAGCAGAGACACTGGCCAGCACTGCCACAGACCCCAGACCCCAATGACTACTTAGATAGAAGTTCTATCGTCACCGTGTCAGCAGAAATGCGACTGAGGCCAGCCACAATGGAAATAAACCTTCAGGCTCGGTGTTAATCCTCCATAATTGTTACGTTCATGTTAATGTCGCCTCCAGCTGGAGCGTCTTTATATGCATTTGAATGATCATATGAATTAAATCAATCAGTCCATGGGAGCCGTGGGGACGTGACTGGAGCTGTTGGAATGGGAAACGCCAAGTGTGTGTGTGTTTGTGTGAGAGAGCGAGAGAGGCTGAGGATTGAGGAAGGGCCGGGATGTGATGGGAAGAGAGCGGTGTTTTAAGTGCTGCTGTGTCTGTGCTGTATAAGGCCTGGCTGGCTTTCATTTGGACTGGTGCCCTGTGCCTCCCCCAACAGCAGACAGTAACCCCACTACAGCCCTCTCAATGAGACACTCCATACTGGACGGTGACACCTGGCTGCTGTCTGTTTTTATTAAAGATATGTAGACATAGATCACCGCCATTACTGGCTTCCCAGGCAGTGGTCAGTAAAGCTATAGAGTTCGCTGCAACAATTCAAGGCAAGGGCTTAGCAATGTTAACGTAAGCCTTTTTAAAAAATATTTAATCGGGAGGACTTGCCCTATCCATCCCGGTAAACTGTTTCCTAGTTTAACTATGCATGTGTGTGTGTTCAGTTTCATATCCACGGAAATTCAGAAACTGTCTGTAATAAAACAACCAAATGAGGTTGTTCTCCTCTTTATCTCTGTCTCAGTACAGTCCTGCCTTGAGGCTGCGGCTAGGGGTCGTCTGGTTTGTGAGGAGAGGAGGTCTCGGCGACTGTCTTGTCGTTATACAGAAACAGCTTTGTCCTATAGGAGAGGATAGCAGAGGAGAGCTGCTCTTCTCAACACTGGCTCTTCTGTTGTCCCGCTCGTGGTTACACTACTGTTAGCACTGCCCTCCTACCTGCTGTCAGGGGACACGGGGCTACCTACCTTTTTTAGGTCCCCACATTTTGAACCTGGTTAGGTCTCCTTAGTGTGACGGGGGGGGGGGGATAGTCGGATAGCTCCGGTCTTCGAGGGGCCATTGGTGTCGCACGTTTGCCCTCTATTCCTCTACAGTAAAATGCCAACGCAAGTCAGCGTCATTCACAAGTTACTTCAATTCCATAAGGACTTTCCTGGCCCGTTACAGGCCTCTTCTGTTCCATTCTACTCCCAACATTACTTAACCACCCACCTCATCTCATTAATGGCCGCATAGTGTCTTTACAGCCTCCCCTCAATCCCTCCTCCATTTGATAGGTTTGGGTTGGTGGCAATATTCCCAGGCAGGGGACTTTAATTCAATCTGAAAGGAGGTGGTTGTTTTTAAAGGATGCAGAGCGCTTTGGGGTCGTTACAGTGTGGGCTTATTTTATTGGAACCCGCGGTATGTACACTGAGCTTCTGGGGAAGAGGAAGGCGAAAGCTGCATGGTTTAGGGAGAGGGGGGGGGGGGGGGGGGGGGTGTATTGAAGGTTTTTGGAAGGGGGTCTCTGAAGCGGGCGGGTGGGTTATGTACCCAGGGCGGTCCACTGTGTGTGTATTGAAGCGGGTGGGTTATGTACCCAGGGCGGTCCGCTGTGTGTGTATTGAAGCGGGTGGGTTATGTACCCAGGGCGGTCCGCTGTGTGTGTGTTGAAGCGGGTGGGTTATGTATGTATTGAAGCGGGTGGGTTATGTACCCAGGGCAGTCCGCTGTGTGGGTATTGAAGCGGGTGGGTTATGTACCCAGGGCGGTCCGCTGTGTGTGTATTGAAGCGGGTGGGTTATGTATGTATTGAAGCGGGTGGGTTATGTACCCAGGGCAGTCCGCTGTGTGTGTATTGAAGCGGGTGGGTTATGTACCCAGGGCGGTCCGCTGTGTGTGTATTGAAGCGGGTGGGTTATGTATGTATTGAAGCGGGTGGGTTATGTACCCAGGGCAGTCCGCTGTGTGGGTATTGAAGCGGGTGGGTTATGTACCCAGGGCGGTCCGCTGTGTGTGTGTATTGAAGCGGGTGGGTTATGTACCCAGGGAGGTCCGCTGTGTGGGTATTGAAGCGGGTGGGTTATGTACCCAGGGCGGTCCGCTGTGTGTGTATTGAAGCGGGTGGGTTATGTACCCAGGGAGGTCCGCTGTGTGGGTATTGAAGCGGGTGGGTTATGTACCCAGGGCGGTCCGCTGTGTGTGTTTAAAGGAAACCAGGGCTGTCAGTCTGTATTTGGCGTAAATGCATGGTGATGGGCGGAAACATAGCTTCCTTGCGGTTTTTGGGGTTAAGAGACCAGAGGCAAATCAGCCCACTCAGACACACGCACAAACACCCTCACATGAACACACACACACACTTTTTGAGGAGGTCCGCTTGACCTTCAGCCCTGTGCGACCTCCAGTGAATGAGTTAGTGGTTGTTAGTTAGTTAGCCAACATGAGTTTGATTGCGTGATGAACAGTGTGTGGTTGACGTGATCTAGGAGGCCCCTGTCCAGACTGACCATTAAAGGGAGGACAGTAGCGGGTGACCGAAATATATTTTGTGACTTATGATTTCCCGTGGTAGCGAATTCAGTTTGGTAACAGAATTAAGAGTTTTAATCACTTAATAATTAACAAACAAAATTCATATCAGTAAAATGACGACAACGAATTGATAGGTCTACCTTTTACTTGTTACTTCGGTGAACTTTCGTTATCCTCTCTCCTCATGAGGGAGAGAAATTAGAAAATATCTTAAAGATATGTGGGTTTTTGGTCAGTATTTCTTAAACTTACAGAAGGTAAACAATTTCTCCAAAATAAAATATACAGTAAGTGTTGATATTAGTTGGCAGGTGTCTTTACGTCAACTTTTATTGTGTTTTGATGTATTTCTGATACCATTTTAAGACTTTTTCTGGTAGATGTTTTCTAAGACCCATTTTCCATCTATTTATCGTGAAATCAAAGCCTCTTTATTTATGATTAGGTCACTTTTTTTTTTACATGGAAAATGGTTGAAAATGTATCTATGCCCAAAATATAGACTCTGAACTTTCATTTCACACCCAAATTGATGTGCTCATGGGCCCTTTTTAGATGGAAATGCCCCGGTGTGGTAATGGACTTGTTGAAGGGTCAACAGCCTCCGTCTCTCGCTCTCTCTCTCTCCTCTCTCACTCACTCACTCACTCACACACACACACACACACACACACACACACACACACACACACACACACACACACACACACACACACACACACACAGAGTTCATTTGATTGAGTGGCCGGCCTCGCACTCAAGCGCTACACACACACACCAAATGAGGTGTAGATGTGTTTGTGCACAAGTGAATTGCATTGTCACCTTGTGCTGTACATTGCCAGTGCCCCGCCACTCTACAACAAGTGCTAAAACCACAGCGGCCATTTTATCTCCTGGGACTGAAAGCAGCAGAGTAGTGCTGGTAGAGTGGGGTTCATTAAATATCTGCTGTGCAAGACTCTAGGCCATGGTATTTGTCATTGGATGGTAGGCCCTGCTAAAGTTCTCACTCTAGTCATATGGTTTATTACTCTGCCAACCTCCAAACAACCCCTTCTCTTTCTCTCTCTTTCTTTCTTGCTTTCCCCCCCTTCTCTCTCTCTCTGCCTGTCCTTTCTTCCCCAACCACCCCCGTTTCTGTCACTCTCTCCCTCGATTCCCCCTCCACTTCTCTCCACCTCCCTTCCCTGGCATGTTTTAAGTAGTATTTCCTCAGGTCTGTGTGTTGGTGCTGCTGCTTCTATTCAATGTGCTTTTCTAACTGCTCCCCTGTGTATTCAGGACAGTCTATTCAGGGGTCTGTCACCGTCTCTCACACTCTCTTCCCTTAGTCACCATTCCCTATTTTCATTGGCTAGCCATGGGGGAGCAATGACCTTTGCCACCCACTCTTATTGGTCGGTCCTCAGTTACGCTTGGGGTGTTTGGGTGTAGGGTGACTCGAGCTGCATTCAGAATGAGTGGCCTGGTATAATTTTTTGCCAATTTGTGATATGGGATTACGTTTTGGAATGCATTCAAAATGGTACCCTATCCCCTACATAATGCACTACTTTTGTCACACTTCAGTTCAGACCCACCCACATATTGTGCTTGAACATAATGTTCCATCTTATTTGTGTTAAGGATGCGCATCTCTCCCTTTCAAGACGATTTGATACGTATCTAGATACACAGGCTCCGATACAATACAGGAACGATACATTTCGGTTTGAAACAATTCGGTGCGATTCCATTTGATTAGAGGAACGAATCGACGTGTTTCGTTCTGATGCGATACGGTTCGACACGCAAACATTTGCTGAGTGTATATATTCATTTTCTTTTCTAAAATGTCAAATCTTGTGAGCTCAGCGTCTCTGAGCTGGATCTATCTAAGCTGACTTGTCTTTGTGTGCGTACAAATGATGTGTGTATGTGGGTACCTGAGCTGAGCCATAGCGGGGTGGTAGATGCCCAGTCTCCCTTATCAGATTGGGGGGGGTGCAGGTAATGCATGCTTTGTGATCTGAAATCACCATCACCCACTAATTAACTTGTCATTTTTGCAGATTAGAAGTGTTTGAGCTAGTAGTGTATCGGCATTTATATTTCAAAAAAAAAAATAGCATGACAAAGCAAATGAATATATAGCACAACTTTGGATTTCACCCAGTCTCAAAATTTAATTGTTTTGACCGCTTGGATTTTGACCGCTTGCATAAACTCCTGTAACCCAATTTTGCAAGCTCTGATATTGCTCATATTTTTTTATATAAGTAGGCAGTTGTCTGCCCTACATACACACTCATAGATAATTAGGATATCTTAATGCATATTGGAAATATAGACCTGGGAAACATATATTTAGAAAAGGAATACTTTCACCAAATTACCAAAAAAGGATTCTTTAAACTTTACATCACCAAATTATCCCATTAGGTAAACCATTTACAGTATTAAATTGCCTATTGTAGAATAAAGGTAACCTTTCACGTTGAACAGCTTCAGTGCTGTTCTTTGTTTACACCCATTTAGCATCGTTCACACCCGCTAATGCCTTACGTTGCTGACCAGACCGGACACGCCGCGTGCGCTGCAAAATAAATTTAGAAATCCATTTTATTCAATTATTGCACCCACACTGCTCGCGCGCGCCAACGAGCGTCTGCTTTGCCAATTGCAAAAATAAAAGTAATTCCTATTTCTGACGCAGATCGCGCTGCAATTCCTGCCTCTCTCATCTTCTCATTGGTTTATAGAAGCAGGCACCCACGTGCCATCTCCTCATTGGTTATACCCACATGGGTGATTGAAAGACAAACTGTTTTGCCGGTCGCCATGGTAATACTATGAAAGTTTAGATGCCAATCACCATATAAGTTCAAAGATGAAAAAACCCTGGAAGGAGGAGAGATGACTAGAAACAATTCGGTTGACCGTTTTATGTGTGGATTAATTGTCATCCCTCTCAACTATACAATTGTTCAATTCCTGTCTGCTGCAGATTTTCATTCTCCCAAGTCGTCCTATAATAATGTGGAGTTATATTATTGTTATATCTCTGTGTACATTTAAGGGCCAGACGTGCTGCCCTGTTCTGAGCCAATTGTAATTTTCTTAAGTCCCTCTGTGGCACCTGACCACACGACTGGACAGTAGTCCAGGTGTGACAAAACTAGGGCCTGTAGGACCTGCCTTGTTGATAATGTTGTTAAGTTCCTTGCTCAGAACATGAGAACATATGAAAGCTGGTGGTTCCTTTTCACATGAGTCTTCAATATTTCCAGGTAAGAAGTTTTAGGTTGTAGTTATTATAGGAATTATAGGACTATTTCCCTCTATACCATTTGTATTTCATTAACCTTTGACTATTGGATGTTCTTATAGGCACTTTAGTATTGCCAGTGTAACAGTATAGCTTCCGTCCCTCTCCTCGCCCCTACCTGGGCTCGAACCAGGAACACATCGACAACAGCCACCCTTGAAGCATCGTTACCCATGCAGAGCAAGGGAAACAACTACTCCAAGTCTCAGGGCGAGTGATGTTTGAAACGCTATTAGCGCTCACCCCGCTAACTAGCTAGCCATTTCACATCGGTTATTTTATTTATTTTACCTTTATTTAACTAGGCAAGTCAGTTAAGAACAAATTTTTATTTTAAATGACGGCCTAGGAACAGTGGGTTAACTGCCTGATAAGGGGCAGAACGACAGACTTGTACCTTGTCAGCTCGGGGGTTTGAACTTGCAACCTTCCGGTTACTAGTCCAACGCTCTAACCACTAGCCTACCCTGCCTAATCTCGGGAGTTGATAGGATTGAAGTCATAAACAGCGCAATGCTTTAAGCATTGCGAAGAGCTGCTGGCAAAACGTACAAAAGTGCTTTTTGAATGAATGCTTACGAGCCTGCTGGTGCCTACCATCGCTCAGTTAGACTGCTCAAATCATAGACTTAATTATAACATAACATTATAACATAATAACACACAGAAATACGAGCCTTAGGTCATTTAATATGGTCGAATCTGGAAACTATCATATCAAACAAAACGTTTATCATTCAGTGAAATACGGAACCGTTCCAATGTTCCATATTTGATTTAACGGGTGGCGTCCATAAGTCTAAATATTCCTGTTACATTACACAACCTTCAATGTTATGTCATAATATGTCATTACGTAAAATTCTGGCAAATTAGTTCGCAACGAGCCAGGTGGCCCAAACTGTTGCATATACCCTGACTCTGCGTGCAATGAACGCAAGAGAAGTGACACATTTTCACCTAGTTAATATTGCCTGCTAACCTGGATTTCTTTTAGCCAAATATGCAGGTTTAAAAATACATACTTCTGTGTATTGGTTTTAAGAAACGCATTGATATTTATGGTTAGGTACAGTCGTGCAACGATTGTGCGTTTTTCGCAAATGCGCTTTTGTTAAATCATCCACTGTTTGGCGAAGTTCGCTGTCTTTGTTAGGAAGAAATAGTCTTCACACAGTTTTCAGTGAGCCAGGCGGCCCAAACTGCTGCATATACCCTGACTCTTTTGCAAGAGAAGTGACACCATTCTTCCTAGTTAAAGAAATTAATGTTAGCAGGCAATATTAACTAAATATGCAGGATTAAAAATATATACTTGTGTATTGATTTTAAGAAAGGCATTGATGTTTATGGTTAGGTACATGTTGGAGCAACGACAGTCCTTTTTCGCGAATGCCACCGCATCGATTATATGCAACGCAGGACACGCTAGATAAACTAGTAATATCATCAACCATGTGTAGTTAACTAGTGATTATGATTGTTTTTTTATAAGCTAAGTTTAATGCTAGCTAGCAACTTACCTTGGCTTTTTACTGCCTTCGCGTAACAGGCAGGCTCCTCGTGGAGTGCAATGTAATCAGGTGGTTAGAGCGTTGGACTAGTTAACTGTAAGGTTGCAAGATTGAATCCCCGAGCTGAGAAGGTAAAAATCTTGTCGTTCTGCCCCTGAACAAGGCAGTTAACCCACCGTTCCTAGTCATTGAAAATAAGAATGTGTTCTTAACTGACTTGCCTAGTTAAATAAAGGTGTAAAAAATATATATATATATATACACATACACATACACAGTGGGGCAAAAAAGTATTTAGTCAGCCACCAATTGTGCAAGTTCTCCCACTTAAAAAGATGAGGCCTGTAATTTTCATCATAGGTACACTATGACAGACAAAATGAGAAAAAAAAATCCAGAAAATCACATTGTAGGATTTTTAATGAATTTGTTTGCAAATTGCTTGTTTGTAGGTATATAATAAATCGGCCAAATCAGTGTCCAAAAATACTGATTTCCGATTGTTATGAAAACTTGAAATCGGCCCTAATTAATCGGCCATACCGATTAATCGGTCGACCTCTAGACCAGACCCCAACTTTGAAATGTAAAGAATAGATACCATTTGAGTGTGTAGCACATCAATCACAGGAGGTTGGTGGCAACTTAATTGGGGAAGACGGGCTCGTGGTAATGAGTGGAACAAATATATCAAACGCGTGGTTTCCATGTGTTGGATGCCATTCCAGCCATTATTATGAGTGACGTTGGTAGAGTTTAAATACCTGCTCGGTTTAAATATCACAGTGTAATTGTCTTTAGGTCAGCTTTTTTTTTAAAGTTATGACATTTGTGTTTCTTTACGTAATATGTAATTGTACTGTGTGTGTGTCTATAGTTTTGTTCAATGGTGTGTTAGTGTACGTAAGTTGTTTTGTCTGGAACATTGCCCCCCCCCTGCTGCTGTCAGACAAGTTCTCTTGAAAATAAATGTTATCTCAATGAGAAAAACCTGTATAAATAAAGGTTGAATAAAATAAAAAATGTAATAAATAGAGCCCTCCTCTTCTCAGCCACCTCCAATGACGTCGGTGCCATACCATAGCCTTATTTATGCATTGACATTTTGGGATTCCCCTTTTGGCACAAGCCTTCATATAGCCTAAATGAGCACATTCTATTCAATTCACCCATTAGCCACATGAGTATTCGGTTTGCGATTGGTTTTGACGGAGAGAGCACTCATACCTGCTGGGTTGTTCTTGTTAGCCTAGCGCTGTTGGCATCTGGGGCCTGTAAATGCCATTGTAGTGGGACCGAATTAGCCACTCGCACGTTCCCTGCCTGCCTGGCCTGCTGCTCGGCTGGTTATATAAGAGTGGCTTGGTTTGTCCCTAGCGGTGGAGGCTCAACACCAGCTAACGGCTAATGTAAATGTAATGTCACTGACTGTTCCTCTGCTGTCACGTCACCCTGAGGCAAGGCACACACATTTCAGTAGGATAGACTCTAAGCAAACATGCTGTGACAGAGAGAGAGAGAGCGAGCGGGGGGGGGGACTTAGAGGCATAGAGAGAGACTGAGAAATGAAGAATGTTGTGAAGAATGGATGGGGTGACATGGATGGAAATGGAGAGCTGGAGACGGAGCGAGTGAGGAGGGATGGAGAGTGTAGCTAAAAAACGTCTATTCCAAAATGGCAATACCATTTAGAATGGCTCCATTGTGGTGCAGCTGTATACTGTAGTAGAATATGACACACAGATAGAAAGGGGGTAGACTGGCCAGCCACTTTGAAGCTTCAAACAGCGTTCGAAACGTCAATCTTTTCTCAAAGGCTATCTGCAGGTGCAGTTGGTATGCTCTGCTATAGGTTTAAGTGCTGTTGTAGATCCAAGGAGGATGTGCTCAGACATGATGTATTAGTTGTTAGTTGAAAGACTTGATCCAATCCGACGCTACTGTTGCTGACACATTCCTATTGAGCAACACTTAAAAACATGAACAGATTCTACTTGTCTACCCATGTGTGAAAATCTCTGTTAAATCAGCCTTATATTCTCCACTGTTTCCATTTACAGACCCCTGAGTCACTCCTTAAACAAATCTCCCTTTCCTGTTCTCTCGCTCTCTCTCTCTCGCTCTTTCTCTCTCCTGGTCTCTTTTCTCTCTCTCTCTGTCAGGCATGTGCTGGTAAATGTTCATGTGTTTATTGATCCCTCCAGCAAAGTGAAATCCCTCTTGCTCACTCTCGCGCTCTCTCGACTCAAAAGGCAGATCTGTTTCTATGTTACAGTAAGCTACCCAACATACTGGAAATGAGAAGAGATCATCATTTGATTCATGCTGTATGTGTGTGTCCGTGTCTCTCTCTTATCTAGATCATTATATTATTCCCATACTGTTTTTCTAGTTGGCAAATTAGTGGATGACCTGTCTCTCTCTTGTTAGTAGAGCACAGACTGTGATGTGCACATGCACCCCCCTCCATTCACCTTCCCTCTCATTGCCCAACTAATCATCGGTCTTGCTGTACATTTGAATCCATCTCCTATGATCCTTCGGGAAGCCCAGGTCTTTTCATATGGATATTTGTCTCCCACAAGGCATTGCAGCACAGTGAAGGGTACGCTCCACCCCACCCCACCCGAGAAGAAAAGGAATAGAGAGACGATCAGGATGAGTCACTCTTCTCTTTCGTTCTCTTTATCTCTCCACCCTCTCCCTTCCATGAGGGAGGGATGGCCTCACCATATTGAACATATGGTAAATGGATCTCTAGTATTGTTCGTGTTACATGGGATAAAAAGGAAAAGACTGGTATGAGAAGTGCATGTATGGTTGAAAGACCTTTTCATTGAAGCAGGTACACTTCTTTGGTGGTACTTTTTGACAGTTCAGAGGAGTAGGTTTAGGTGTTTTTTGTTGTTGTTGACGCGTCATGTCTTATGGTTGTTGATGTGAGGTGGGGTTCAGGGGCGGCAGGGTAGCCTAGTGGTTAGAGCGTTGGACTAGTAACCGGACGGTTGCAAGTTCAAACCCTTGAGCTGACGAGGTACAAATCTGTTGTTCTGCTCCTGAACAGGCAGTTCCTAGGCCGTCATTGAAAATAAGAATTTGTTCTTAACTGACTTGCCTTGTTAAATAAAGGATATATATATATAAAAATAAATAAATCGTAGTGCCTGGGTGGGTGTGACAGAAGGGAGAGAGAGCTGGGGGACCCCCAGGACCCATACTGCCCCACACACACTCTGGCCAGTATTCCAGTAAAGCCTCCAATATCCCAGATATTGGATCTCTAGAGAACATAAATGTAGATAGCCTATCACGGCTTTATCCTCAGTCATAATATATTCCGTTTTTCGTCACTAAGCTGATTCACTTTTTTTATATATATATATTTTTTTTTAACCTTTATTTAACTAGGCAAGTCAGTTAAGAACAAATTCTTATTTTCAATGACGGCCTATTTTCAATGACGGCCTGTCGTTCTGCCCCTGTTCAGGGGCAGAACGACAGATTTGTACCTTGTCAGCTCGGGGGTTTGAACTTGCAACCTTCCGGTTACTAGTCCAACGCTCTAACCACTAGGCTACCCGATTTGTGTATATATATATATATATATATATATATAACACACCTTTATTTAACTAGGCAAGTCAGTTAAGAACAAATTCTTATTTTCAATGACTTAAATTAGGTGTTTTAGTGAATGAGAACAGTATTGCCAGTCGTGTGTGTGTGTGTGTGCATGTGAATATCAAAGGCAGGATCTTTAGATGGGCAGCTTTGAGGCAGAACTCTTGCATTCAGACATGATTTTTTGTTAATGACCCAAAAGCGTTCTTTTCCCCTGGTTCTTGCAAAGAACAAGCTAGTGTGTGTGTGAGAAGAGAGGCAAGGGAGAAGGCCCCGTGGAAGTCTTTAAATACCACAAAGAGCTCGCTGTGTCTGATTTAAACGGTCCTACACACACCCATACACAGTCGACAAAAGCCTCTCTCATGGCTGACCTTTCGACCTTGGCCCCTGCCGCATATGATTCCAAACGGCCATTATTCCGGAGTCCTTGATGGCAGAATTTCCCAATCCCAGTGTTGTCCTTCTGTCTGCCTGCTAAAAAAAAAAATATATATATATATATTCCCCTGGCCCCACCATCACACAAACCCACCCTAGTAGCCATGTAACTAGTCTACTAATTCCCCTCAGCTTAACTCATCCTATCTCGCAACAGGCGAGCATTAGCAGCAATAGCGTCAGTTTGTTTAGCCAGGGGTTGGAGGTGTATGGGGCCGTGGTCGGACCATGGTGGGCGATGTTGATCTGGAGCCCCTGTGGCTGAAATGAGGAACTTGTGGAGCTGTCGACGTATTGACCAAGCTGTCATTGCACGGGTGAGGTAGCACATAGAAATGTAACATGTAGAGGTGATGACGCGATTCTTTATTGCTACGTAACAGAGACGTCTCTGTTCTACATAATGCATTTCTATCGGCCTCTTGGAGTTTTATCTGGGAGAGCAGCAGAGCACCAGACAATAGCTGAGTGTCAATATTAGTAAGGGCCTTCCTTGCCTTTCAAAGTTTAATCATTTTTCTTTGAGTTGTAGAGGAAAAGATAACATGTACATTTATTAAATCCTTCTAGATTTAGGTAGCCTTTCCCCTCTGCACACACACACATATATATATATATATATATATATATATATATATATATATATATATATATATATATATATATATATATATATATATATATATATATACACGTTTTTTTTACCCTGTAGCTGTTAGAGATATTGATTTATGCATTATGGCCAGATTGACACTGCCTCTAATGTAAAATTCAGATTGTCATGAATACACAATTAATGGGGCTTTGAATAAAATATGATCCTTTTTCTCCAGACGAGCTTTGAGTGCTCTCTTTTTCTCTCTTTCACTCTCACTTTATTTTATCACACCCGCTTCCTTCCGCTGCCACTCTCTTGCTCTCGCTGCCACTCTGTCTTACTCTCTCCCCTATCCCTCTCTCTCCCTTCCCCCTCTCTCGCCCTCTCTCCCTCCCTCCCTTCCCCTCTCTCTCTCTCTCCCTCCCTCCCTTCCCCTCTCTCCCCTCTTCTCCTCTCTCTCTCACCCCTCTCTCTCTCTCTCCTCCTCCTGACTGTGCTGTTTCTCTGGCTGCGTTCCCTGAACCCTCTCACCCAGCTATGCATGCCTGTAAAGGTCGATGCTAATAATACTGACTGGGGCCTTAGTATACACACAGCACTGGCAGTAAATATACTCTGATGTTACTGCAGTCTTACTGGTGAATAAAACACTATGAATATTGAAATACTCTGTTAGTAGTAGGGCTACATGGATACACTCTGAAATAGACTGCCTATACTGTTATAACTTTCAGTACAGTACTGTGCCACATGCATGCATGCATGCATACATACATACATACATACATACATACATACATACTAGAGGTCGACCGATTTAATTAGGGCCGATTTCAAGTTTTCATAACAATCGGTAATCGGCATTTTTGGACACCGATCATGGCCGGTTACATTGCGCTCCATGAGGAGACTGCATGGCAGGCTGACTACCTGTGCAGCAAGGAGCCAAGGTAAGGTGCTAGCTAGCATGAAACACATCTTATAAAAAACAATCAATCTTAACATAATCACTAGTTAACTACTCATGGTTGATGATATTACTAGTTTAACTAGCTTGTCCTGCGTTGCATATAAACAATGCGGTGCCTGTTACTTTATCATCGAATCACAGCCTACTTCCCAAACGGGTGATTTAACAAGCGCATTCATGAAAAAAGCACTGTTGTTGCACCAATTTGTACCTAACCATAAACATCCACACCTTTAAAATCAATACACTAGTATATATTTTTAAACCTGCATATTTAGTTAATATTGCCTGCTAACTTTCTTTTAACTAGGGACATTTTGTCACTTCTCTTGCGTTCTGTGCAAAAGAGTCAGGGTATATGCAGCAGTTTGGGCCGCCTGGCTCGTTGAGAACTGTGTGACGACTATTTCTTCCTAACATAGACAGCCAACTTCACCAAACGGGGGATGTTTTAACAAAAGAGCATTTGCGAAAAAAGCACATTCGTCTAAGGTGTATGTAAACTTCTACATACATACATACATACATACATACATACATACATCATGGGGAGTGTTAAACACTGGCTCTGCTAGGAAATACCACAGGCATGCAGGAATATCCTCCCGCAGTCAAAACAGCTGATCTTGGACATAATAAAACACACCTTATCCTTAAGCACATCAGGGAGCAAAACTATTGTCCCCCTGTACAACTTTCCATCAACAAATCTCCCCCGGCTGTCAATTCCACACTAATAATATTTTTTCCTAAGCATATTGTTTCCCAGTGTACAATGTACTTACAGTATCGGGGAGGTATTTAAGTATCCATTCTAAATGACACTACAGCCATAACAGCACATTTGTTTTCAGCATTTGTCAAAGGACCTCCAGTAGAGGAGCCTCTTCCTGCCCACCCCCGACCTCTTCCTGCTCACCAGGAAATAGATAGCTTTTCCATTTCCTACAGGACTTATTAGATTCTTATTCCTGATTCACACTATAGGGCCGACCCTATGGTGTAGTGTGACGCGGTCTTGTTTTGTGCACTGTCCTCTTCCAAATGTTCCAACCTGCACGTATACAAAGATGTCAACCTTGCCCTGTTCCTTAAAAAGTATACTTATTAACCACAGAAAGCATTTATTAAGCACTTATAAATCATTAATTAACCGTAGAAAGGGTCTGCCTCTGGTTATCTGCAGGTCATGTGACACTTACTAGCCTGTGCTGGTCTGGCCACCCTGAGGTAGCCATGTCCTCTCCAGTGTAAATATTATTGGATGGATACACCCCCCCTTCCCCTCCGGAAATAAACGCTGGTTACAGATGCCATCTCTCTCACAGGGAGCCACGGGCTGTTTTTATTTGTTGAGGTAAACAGAATTTTCCGCTTGTTAGTTACTTAACGTGCCCTAGAGTTGTCCTCTAAGAGCTCTGTATTCAGTAGAGTGTACTGGCATCAAAACACGGAGTATCGTAGAGTAGAATGCCCATGTATTTACCTGCCAACAACTGGCCACATCTATCCTCTTTTATACAATCCAGATGAGTAGTCAGAGTAGGGCTGGACGGGATACCATATTTTACGAAATACCTGTATTGATGCACGGACCGCTTTGTTTTTTACTTCACTTTTTTTATATACGGGTTTTTGAATGTTTTGGTGTATTATTGAATGTGATACGCCGCGTGTAAAGTCCAACTCTCTCCGTTCTCTCTCTCTCTCCATGCCGCTTTCCACACAGACCAAGCCCCGCCCCCTGTCACTCAAGGAGCGCATTTGTAGTTCCTCCACCACGAGACGCTTGCGTTCAGTCTCTGCGTTGTTAATGCAGCACATGCGGTAATGTTGACGACAACGATGGCGTTTTCACTTAGCTTCTTAATAGAAGTCCACTAGCGTTTTTATAATTACACCATTAGTTTGTTTCTTACATCTGGAAACCACTAGTTTGTCTTAGTAGGTTGGGTCTAAATATTGTTAGACGCTAATTCTAGTCGCTAATGCTAATCGCCAGCTAGCTATTAATTGTACTGAGTCAGAGCGAACGTAACTAATCAAATTTAATTATAAAGCCCTTCTTACATCAGCTGATATCTCAAAGTGCTGTACAGAAACTCAGCCTAAAACCCCAAACAGCAAGCAATGCAGGTGTAGAAGCACGGTGGCTAGGAAAAACTCCCTAGAAAGGCCAAAACCTAGGAAGAAACCTAGAGGAACCAGGCTATAAGGGGTTGCCAGTCCTCTTCTGGCTGTGCCGGATGGAGATTATAACAGAACATGGCCAAGATGTTCAAATGTTCATAAATGACCAGCATGGTCAAATAATAATAATCACAGTGCCATATAGCCTGATAATACCAGTGATGGTGTAGACCTACATCTGCATAATTTTTTGTTTAACAGTATCTTCTAAATCAAAGGAATACGCGAAGCAAGAATATGTTAGCTACATGAAGTAGTTAAGAGAAAACATTCAATGTATATAAAGATTATAGGGTGCCCTAGGAACAATTGTCAACACTTTGGTTTCTACTCTGTCACAATAACTCCTCCCTGGCATTTTCATTTGTAATGTCAAAACACTGCATTTAAAGTACCCAATATTATATTCTAACTATAGAATTAGAATAATCATTCGATTTCCATGATTCCAACAGTTCACCCAAGCGTTATGCTCTAAATCACAAGTCAAAGTCAAATTGCAAGGTTTGGTTCAAAATAAGGCCTAGATTGTTTCGTGCAGCCCTGCGTGGGAATTCTCAATGAGCGCAGGGAAATGCAGACGTTTCTGAAAATGCTGAAAATTTTGAAATATTTTGTCCATATCGCCCAGCCCTAAGTCAGTCTCCTAATAACCCTATGTTGAGACAGTATAAACGTCTGTCTGTCTGTGTGTGTGTGTGAGGTGGGGGTCTATGTATGGTAGATCCCCTGTAATTAGGGATGATATTTGTGAAAGCCCAGTGGAGAAGACCAGATGTCTGTGACCTCACTGCACCCTCCACATCCATACTGACTTACACATTAGGGAAAAGATCAGATGGGTATCAGATATGCAAAAGATCTGAATCGGGATGCCTTTGTAAATGCAGCCACACACACACACACACACTTCAATGTCCCACACCCAACTCTCTCTCGCTTGCTCTCCCCTCTTTCCTTCTTATTCATCTCTCATCCATAATCTCTCGCTCTCTCCCTTTCTGTGGTATGTTCACAGTTAACGGTCAGAGTAATGGGAGCTACCTTTGAATGTTTGGGGATCGCCATCAATCTCTACCCTGCTCCTACCCTCTGTGTGTGTGCTCGTGCGCGCATGTGTAGCAAGGCTATGCAGTAGTTTATTTATGTGTGTTCAAAGTATTCCTATTTAATGCACGTGTGCGTTCTGTGAATTTCATCTCCTTCTTTGGCGAAGCATCGGCCACAAGAGCACAGTAGCTAGCCACCCCCCAGGAACACATTCTGTGTCTGTTCTCTCACTTCTCTTTGTGTGTCTCTCTCTCTCTCTCTCTCTGTTTCTCACTCCCCTTCTGCTTGATTTCAAGACCAACTGTCATAAATTATTCCTTTTACCCTGTGCACACAGAACTCAATGTCCTGAACATTGAACACTGTGAATGTAGCACTGTAACACTGTAGAGGTAGCTTCATGTTCAGCCCTAGCCTAGGGGAGATCCCCCTTTCCTCTGAACAATGAAGGAATGTAGGGTTTCAGCTTCTCTCCAGGAATGTACAGTAGTGATTCGTCCTTAAAACTGTCCGTGTTTTACTATTTAGTTCCTTAACCAAGGGGTTTGGTTTGAAGTGGTTTATGACCTGTGAATCCTTTGGTCACTGGCTCGTGAGCTCAACGATCGTGTGGTCAATTATTACATGGTCAATGGTGTCCACAGTTGCCCGAAGGCCTAGATGATAATAATGGCTACAGTAGCTTAGCGTAGCTGCATTGGCTAACTGACACTTACTCATAGCAGTGCCTCAAATTCACCCACCGGTGCTCTTATGCCCAATAAAGACTCTTGCCTGATACCAAATTATGCCGGTGCATTAAAAAGTACTTAGGTGCCTGGGAATCTATCCCCAGTTATTGTCTTCCCATTGTCTTATCTACAGTGGGGCAAAAAAGTATTTAGTCAGCCACCAATTGTGCAAGTTCTCCCACTTAAAAAGATGAGAGGCCTGTAATTTTCATCATAGGTGCACTTCAACTATGATAGACAAAATGAGAAAAAAAATCCAGAAAATCACATTGTAGGACTTTTTTATGAATTTATTTGCAAATGATGGTGGAAAATAAGTATTTGGTCAATAACAAAAGCTTATCTCAATACTTTGTTATATACCCTTTGTTGGCAATGACAGAGGTCAAACGTTTTCTGTAAGTCATCACAAGGTTTTCACACATTGTTGCTGGTATTTTGTCCCATTCCTCCATGCAGATCTCCTCTAGAGCAGTGATGTTTTGGGGCTGTTGCTGGGCAACACAGACTTTCAACTCCCTCCAAAGATTTTCTATGGGGTTGAGATCTGGAGACTGGCTAGGCCACTCCAGGACCTTGAAATGCTTCTTATGAAGCCACTCCTTCGTTTCCCGGGCGGTGTGTTTGGGATCATTGTCATGCTGAAAGACCCAGCCACGTTTCATCTTCAATGCCCTTGCTGATGGAAGGAGGTTTTCACTCAAAATCTCACGATACATGGCCCCATTCATTCTTTCCTTTACACGGATCAGTCGTCCTGGTCCCTTTGCAGAAAAACAGCCTCAAAGCATGATGTTTCCACCCCCATGCTTCACAGTAGGTATGGTGTTCTTTGGATGCATCTCAGCATTCTTTGTCCTCCAAACACGACCGTATGACATTCTCCCAATCTTCTTCTGGATCATCCAAATGCTCTCTAGCAAACTTCAGACGGGCCTGGACATGTACTGGCTTAAGCAGGGGGACACGTCTGGCACTGCAGGATTTGAGTCCCTGGCGGTGTAGTGTGTTACTGATGGTAGGCTTTGTTACTTTGGTCCCAGCTCTCTGCAGGTCATTCACTATGTCCCCCCGTGTGGTTCTGGGATTTTTGCTCACCGTTCTTGTGATCATTTTGACGCCACGGGGTGAGATCTTGCGTGGAGCCCCAGATCGAGGGAGATTATCAGTGGTCTTGTATGTCTTCCATATCCTAATAATTGCTCCCACAGTTGATTTCTTCAAACCAAGCTGCTTACCTATTGCAGATTCAGTCTTCCCAGCCTGGTGCAGGTCTACAATTGTGTTTCTGGTGTCCTTTGACAGCTCTTTGGTCTTGGCCATAGTGGAGTTTGGAGTGTGACTGTTTGAGGTTGTGGACAGGTGTCTTTTATACTGATAACAAGTTCAAACAGGTGCCATTAATACAGGTAACGAGTGGAGGACAGAGGAGCCTCTTAAAGAAGAAGTTACAGGTCTGTGAGAGCTAGAAATCTTGCTTGTTTGTAGGTGACCAAATACTTACCACCATAATTTGCAAATAAATTCATTAAAAATCCTACAATATGATTGTCTGGATTTTTTACCTCATTTTGTCTGTCATAGTTGAAGTGTACCTATGATGAAAATTACAGGCCTCTCTCATCTTTTTAAGTGGGAGAACTTGCACAATTGGTGGCTGACTAAATACTTTTTTGCCCCACTGTATCTGCCCGTCTGTGTTACAACATCCCAGAATATTACTAACAGATTAAACACACCATTTCCCCTGCCTCTCGACTCCCAATGTAATCTAACAGACATCATGGCTCCTGTAGCAGTGAGTGGTTGGACAGGAGAGTGGAGCTTAGGAATTGGCCCACGCCAGAGAGGGCACAGTGGGCACAGCATGACCGTCTGGACTTGCCTTTCCCACGACCCGCGGTGCTGGGCTGAGCTAAGGCTGGCCAGAGTGCAAGTGAAGGGGCTGAGCTGAGACTGGGTCCCATCAATAACATGTATATGGGTCTAGGACAGGGGTGGACAGTTCTTAACTTGAAGAGACCCTGCGTGTGCAGGCAATTAGTAACACTTAGGACCACAGACATGCTAATCAATCCACTCGTATAGTAATCGTCAAACGTGTACCTAGCTAATACCCTTCGGCTTTTTAAGAATCGATTGGTTGTACAAATCAAATGGTCATAGACAGAGGAATCACAGAATTCCATCTGTCTGTCTCTCTCTCTCTCTCTCTCTTTATTTATTTATATCTCTCCGTAGGCGCGGCGGAAGGAGGTGTTCCTGCAGGAGCGTTACGGCCACTTCAGTCTGACCGACCCCTTCCTGGCCCTGCAGAGGGACTTTGACTGTGTCCCCGGGGGGGACAAGGAGCGCCGGCCTGTGGGCTCCAGCCCCATCGCAGTCCTGGAGGCTGTCATGGCCCACTGCAGGAAGATGCAGGAGAGGATGTCAGCTGAGCTGGAAGCTGCCGAGAGCAGGCAAAAGAGGGTAGGTTATGGGAGGCTATTTGTAGACAATACTATAATATGATAACTGTGTGTGTGTGTGTGAGATGCATTTGAAGTTGCTTTGCCATATTTGGTTAATGTCAAGTGTGTGAATGTGCGTGCGCGCGTCGGAGAGCAAGTGTATGTATCTGCTGTACATCTTACTGTCCCTGGACTATGTAGGACTACCTGTCTGATTTAAGTCCACCGTGGCCAGATGTGTTCCGTCTCCGTCCTGTTTCCCCTCTCTCTGTGTGCTATCCCAGCAGAGGTAGTGGGTGAGGGATGGAGTGGGTGAGCGTAAGGGTGTGTTTATGGGAGGTTTGCAGGGCGAGTGTGAGGGGAATGGTGTGCGTGGCAGTGTATAATTGTCTGAGGTTAGATAGAATGTTGGTGTGTGGAATGGGGCTTGCCTGGGAGGAAGGCTGGGGGGTGTATGTGAGAGAACTGCTCTCCTTGTCCTGTTCCTGAACCCTTCCACCAGTCACAGAGCCAGCGGAGACCCGAGATTCTCTCCAACCGGGCTTGTGTGGCTGGGGAGACACCTCTGTTAGCCAGCACTGTGCTGTGTGCTCCAGATAAGCAGTGAGACACAGCCAGCCAGCCAGCCAGGGGATGATGCGGAGAGAATGGAAGAAGGGGGGGAAGGTAGAGTAAGAGAGAGGTGATTGAGGAGTATTTAGAGGATCCACTTCCGTACTAGCTAATTCTATTGCAAAATGTTTTGCTACGGTGTGCCCTACTCGACATGACCCTGCTGTTTGCGTTTAGCCACTGAGACGCAATGAAACCTGCAGCCGCTCCATTTTGACTCAATGTCACTACAGCAGCACAGCATGGAGTCCAAAAAACTAGAAGCTCTTGGCTCATTTTCCCAATACCCCCTCCCTCCCACTCCTGGAATAAACCACCTCCCCCAACCTTCTGCCTTTGTCACGGTGACAGGCCACACGATTGTCTGGATGAAGCTAGCCATTTCATCTGCCACAAACCAGAACATGACAACGACGAGAACGCCAAACAAATCGTTTGCTCTGGTCTGTGAATAATAACATACTGGAACATAAACAAATACATGAGAAACAACTTTATTTATTTTTTTATCCTATCCCGTGTTCATGCCGACCCCCATACAAAGTCACGTTTTTCTGAGTCAGCCTCCTGAAATATGAATGGGTTTTAAAAGCCAGCTGAAAGGCCTGGTGCCATTCATCCGTGTGTAACACTCCGCTCACCTGCCTGGCAGAGTGCAAGGCTGTGTGTGTGTGTGTGTGTGTGTGTGTGTGTGTACTGGCATAATGCATTATGAATGAGTCATTAGGAACAGGGCAGGGTCCTTACTGACTTTGTGATGCCAGTGAGGTGTACACGCCGAGTGGACAATACAAGTAAATCAAATGGTCCTTTAGGGAGAATATAGACTCCACTCGAACAAGACCCGCATCCTAAATGGGAGAAATTAGTGTTTCCTCATGGCAACAGATCTCACCGTAGTACAAACGGCACAGTTGGAAGTGCTTCATTTCAATCGGATGTCATTCTGTTGCTATTCAAGCTTCATGCCGTAGGAGCTACTCGGCCTCATAGGAGTGACGTAACAGGGACTCAGTCGATCAGTCCGAGATGTGTGTTCGTTCCTGTGAGGATTTACAAGGGGTCGTGTTTGGGGGTGGGTAGCAGGCAGGCGTAGTGGATATCAGCCTCATTGTTTGGGCTCGTTAGAGCAGCGGGGCAGGCAATCGCCCGGAAAGCCCAGTTAAGCCTGTACCCTCGCTGCCAACGCACAGCTAACAATAGCAGCCACGCTCCAGATATAGTCGCCCGGGGTTGACAAGTCATCGAAATTCAATCAGATGTTTGAAACGTTAGATTCCATCGTCCATTTTTTCCCCCCGTGTGAGTGCCGTTCTTCCAATAACTGCTCCGCCGTGTGTGTGTGTGTGTGTGTGCTATTTTGCATATTGACTGTTTCTGTGTAAATTAGGTCTTTTGCTTTCTGAATTATGATTAAATCAATATTCTAAAAAGGAGGACTGTTATTGCTGAATTCAAACGGGTCTGTTTTGTATTTTGTGGTCTTCTAGGGAGAGACCGACAATACTGAGGTCATTTAAACATGACTATTTTCCACTGTTGTGTGAACATGGAGAGGAGGAAATGTTCCTCATTCTTGTTCAGTTAGTTGAGCACTACTATTCACCTTGTCCTTTTGAACATACAATGTCAGCTTGCAATTATTGCCAAGTGGTGTTTCCTGAAAGGTTTGTAGCTTTTCAAAATCATAGTAAATCCATTGTAGGCGTTGTCGTGTTTTCAAGTCTTTGGTTATCAGACCAGGTAGGTTCAGGAAATAGTTTCAACAAACGCAAGGAGCCTAGAGAGCACCTCCACAGTTCATAAAGTGAGCATATTGATTTCAGTGTGTTGGCGAGCTGAGCTCTCCACTCTGGGCGTGATTTGAGGGAGGCGCTTGTGTGTGTGTGTGTGTGTGTGTGTGTGAGTAAGGAGGGAGCAAAGTGAATGTACGTGCACCCTTGTGTATTGGATTAACGTTAAGGTGATGTGTGTGTGTGTGTGTGTGTGTGTGACGCAGGGCCTACGTGGTTTATGTGACATGCCGCAGATCTACTGTATGTCATGTGGCGGCGTGGGTGTGACATGCTGTACACCGAGCATACAAATCAACACCTACTCGTTCCGTGACACAGACTGACCAGGTTAAAGCTATGATCCCTTTATTGATGCCACTTGTTAAGGACTTTTTAAGCCTTGAGACGATTGATACATGCGTGTGTCTGCCATTCAGAGGGTGAATAGGCAAGACAAAAGGTTTAAGTGCCTTTGAACAGGGTATGGTAGTAGGTGCCAGGCGCACCGGTTTGTGTCAACAACTGCAACGCTGCTGGGTTTTTCACACTCAACAGTTTCCTGTTGTGTATCAAGAATGGTCCACCACCCCAAAGGACATCCAGCCAACTTAACACAACCGTAGGAAGCATTGGAGTCGACATGGGCCAGAATCCCTGTGGAACGCTTTCGACACCTTGTAGAGTCCACGCCTCGACGAATTAAGAATGTTCTGAGGGCAAAAGGGGGGTGCAACTCAATATTAGGAAGGTGTCCCTAATGTTTGCTATACTCTGTGTATGTTTTGCAAAAGATATACCAGATGTGGGTAGTAGATATGTGTGCTTGATATCTGTGTAGTTTGGTGTAGGTGTGATCTGACCGTGTGTGTATGTTGTTACGCAATTGTGTGAGTGTGTGCAGATAACGTGTGTGATTTGAGATTGTTTGTACAGTTTGTGTTTGGGATAGCGGTGTGTTGTTCGGTGTGTGTGTGTGTGTGTGTGTGTGTGTGTGTGTTTTTTCTAAACGACATCTCCCCTGACTGGCTTGTGGTCTCTGTCTCTCAGCTGCAGCTGGAGAAACTGCAACTGCAGAGTCTGGAGCAGGAGCACCGTAAACTAACCGCCCAGCTGAAGGACGAGCGGGAGAAGAACAAGCACATCGTGATGATGCTGGTGCGGGAGTGCAAGCAGCTGGCCACGCGCGTGGTGGAGGAGTCGCAGCGCTTCGACGAGATCTCCGCCCGGCTGGACGACGAGGGCCGCTCGGCCGGGCGGCTGCAGGAGGAGCTGACGGCAGAGAGGCAACGCGGACAACAGTTGGAGGCCAAGATGGAGAAGCAACTGTCAGAGTTGGACACGGAGCGTGAGCAGCTGCGTGCCAGGCTGGGCCGAGAGGAGACTGAGAGCCTGAGCCTGCGCCGTCTGGTAGAGCAGCTCAGGACTGAACGGGACGGTCAAGATGTTGAAGACTGTAAGGATGATAGAAGGGTCTCGGCCCAACTGGGTGCTGCTGCCGTGGATCCCACCGCTGCCACCAACACGCCACCGCCCAAACCTACGGTCTCTGTTGCCGTGGCCACGGACCCCGTCATATCCCGGACGGCCTCCTGCCAAACAGATCTGTCCCCTCCAGAGGCCGAGGGGCAGAAGAAGCCAAGCCCCCTCACCATCCCTGTCAAACCCACTCCCACCAACTACGCAGGCCTCAGCCTGCCCAAGACGCCCAGCGCAGGCCGGGGGCTGGTCCATAGTAGCGCAGGGGGACTTCCTCAAACGGGGGAGAACGGAGCAGAGGGCCAGACGCCCCACGGGGGACTTCACTCCCCAGCCCCCACTCCAGCGCTGCCCACGGGGGTGAGCCCTCGCGTCCAGGCTGCCCGCTACAAGTTTCAGGAGCAGGACCAAAACGGCACGGCCTCCCACAGCAGCCCGCCGTCCCGCGACCTCTCCCCCACCAACCGCGACAATTTTGCCGCCAAGCAGCAGGCGCGCCACACCGTCACGCAGGTCCTCTCACGTTTCACCAGCCCCCCAGCAGGGGGCCCCAGCGCCCTCCGTCCCGGTCTGCCCCACTCCACCTCGGAGGGGGGCCCCTTCCCCGGCCGACTGGGCCACCCCATCGGCCTCAAGTCCCCCACCGTGGCCAGGATCGACCGGGGCAACCCGCCCCCCATCCCGCCCAAAAAGCCGGGCCTCTCCCAGACCCCATCCCCTCCTCACCCACCCATCAAAGTGGTGGGGGACGGCAGCCGCTCCCCCGGGGTGGGGTTAAAACCCGCCACGCCCCAGCTGCCGCCCAAACCCGCCCTGGACCTGGTCCCAGCCCTGACAGCGTCTCAGGTGGGTGCCTGCCCCCCCGCGAGGGGGCCGCACCAGGCCGCATGTGCAGAGTGCCCCCCCACCAGCGCTGCCATCACTGTCAGTAGCCCCTCCATAAACCCCTCCTCCTCCGCTAGCGCTCCATCCCGTAGCTCCCGTGCCCCAGGCAGCCCCCTGGCAACAGCATCAGGTAAAGGGGCACCACGCTCCCCCTACCGCTCTCCCCCTACTGCCTCTACCTCTCCGCTCCAACTATCTTTCCAATGCTAGGTTAGCCTAGCTTAGCGTAGTGTTCAGGATATAGGGAACCTGCTTTAACCACAGGAGTCCAGAGGAGAACACAACAGAGCAGGGTCAGTCAAGTTCAGCTCTCGTCCCTTCTGGCCCTAAACCATTGCTTGAGACCTGATCTCTCTGTACGCATACTTAATTCTCTTCCCCCTCCTTCAGGAGCCTGTCGTCTCCCTGCTTCTCCATAGACCTATTCTGACACGTTATCCCCTAGCTAGCAGCTGTAAACAGACCAGTGGCAGGCTAATATCATGGGCCTGGATAAAGGGTCAGATGCTAGGCTAGCTTGCTCCGGCTGTAGGAATTAGGAGCGTTACTCCACTGTTTCTTGAGGTTTTGGGGTTAGTTTTCCCTGTTCAAATAGGGTGTGTAGGGTTCCTATGAGTAACCCTCCTCTCTGAAGCTGATGCCAGTGGCTGCTCTCTCCCCTCATCCCCTTCATCGTCCACTAGCATGATACCTGTGACCCTTGGCCCTTCTTCCTCTTCATCACTACCCCCTCCCTGCACACTTCCTGTCTGCACATTTCCTGTTTTCCCTTCACTAACCCCTCCCACTGACCATTCCATTTCCCTTCCTGTGTCAACTCCTGCACTCTGTTTTGATGTACCTATTATATGTATGTTGACAGTCCTATGAATGTTGATGCTGTTGTGCTTAAACTACTACTTCTTGTTTATACTGCAACGTGTGTTTGTCGCAATTGGTTGAAAAAAGGTTTTCCACAACCATTTTCCAAGCAATCAAGTGGAGAAGTTGCGTGATGCAAGTCCTGTTTTTTTTGTCTTTTTAGTTTTTAATGTCAATGTGAGAGAAGTGTTTCGCACTACACTGACCGAAACAAACTAGTAATGGTGCTCGTTAGTTCTTAGTACAGATTTCGCCATTTTCTTTTGACATTTGCAGTATTCTATGCCCCACATTACTTCATGAAGTGATACATTTGCTTTTCAGGTTAATGGTCCTGTTGTCAGATTCCAGTCCCAAAGTTGTTTTGTTTATCCAAGTCAAGTTTGTCTCAATGTTTCAATATGCCGAGGAAATTGTATAATTTCCAAAACGCACATCTATTAAGACTAGATCACTATACAACGTCTGACTCCACAGCGGTGAGACAGACTTTATTTTCGACCAAACTAACCAGCCGATGTAATATCACCAGTAGTGGTGTGGTCTCTGTTACCCGTCGACATGGAAACGGCGACTGCTGATTTACTTACTCCCCTCCTCCCTCTCCTTTTCAGTCTATCAGACAGGGGTGTTCCCGGAAAGGTCTTCAGCTCGCTTTGCTCCACCCACTTTTTTTTAACCTGTTTGTCCTGAGGAGTGTCAAATAACCCACGGTGTCCCTTTTTTGTAGCGTTGTAGCTAACAACGGCCTTTACCTTCCCTCCCACCCCGTCTGTAGAGCAGAGTTTTTAGCAATTTTACAGCACAGTAGATTAGAGCTGAATAATATTAGGCCTATGCTGTTGAGTTGCAAATTAAAAGTAGGCTATTGGCTTTCCTTTCTTTCTTGTCCTTTACTGAATCGTGTTATGGTTTCTTCTTTACATGTTTCTTTGCTCACACACATCCTGCTAAGTAACAGTGTCGTCAACATACTAAACGGTGTATGCATGGATGGGGTCGGTGTGTTGATTGACCATTAAATACACGCGTGAATGGGGATTGTTGTGGTTGGTTGTGCGGCTGGATGGATGGATGATGGTTGAGATGACAAAAAATGCCCTCCATCCTACACCTGGGTTCCATGACGTGTCCACCTGTTCTGAAAGGCAACTTATTCTATGTCGTTGCTTACGAGGGCATATGTAGCAAAGGGAACAAACTCTTTAAATTCACTCGGTTATCAATAGACGCATGCTTTCTCGTTTGAGCTGTAACTACACTAGTCATTGTGTCGTGGAACTCCCAGGTGTCGTCCCTCCCCCTCTTCTCCCAGCCCCTCTCTATCCGCTTCCCTGCCATGTTAAACCTTGTGTCCCCTTTAACTCCCATTTAGGCTGGTGTCCCTCCATAGTCCCCTCGCTAACCTGCGGTGGGCCCGTTGCCCTGGACGACGGGCGCCCCCTGCTCCTCCAAGCTGCTTCCCAGGGAAATGTCACTTTATTGTCAATGCTGCTTAACCAAGATCCAACGGATAATATTAGTCACCTTGAAGACCACCCAACCTCTGCCTTGTTTTCTGCTGCTCAGACCGGACACACAGGTACAGTCATCACATTTTGTTGGTCAGACGCGCCGAGTACAACAGGTGTAGACTTTACCGTGAAATGCTTACTTACGAGCCCGTTCCCAACAATGGAGAGTTAAAAAAAAGTAAGACAAGTATTTGCTAAATAAAAAAAATAAATAGTTACACTATTAAAATGACAATAACGAGGCTATATACAAGGAGTACCAGTGCCGAGTCGATGTGCAGGGTTACGAGGTAGAGGTAATTACGGTATGTACATGTAAGTGGAGGCAACTAGGCAATCAGGATAGGTAATAAAACACAAAGCTGCAGCATATGTGAAAGTGGGTCTGTGTGTGTGTGTGTGTGACGTCAATATGCATGTTTGTGTGTCATTGTAGTATGTGTGAGTGTATGGGTAGTCTAGTGAGTGCATAGAGTCAGTGCATAGAGTCAGTGCAAAACATATATGATACACACCCGAAGATGTTCAACTCCATTGATTCATTTTAGTCAATACAGTTATTATAATTGATATGAAGCACAGAATTACTGCAGATAGACAACATGGGAATTGTGGCCTCGAGGGACAGCGATCCCTGCTCACTCATGTGTGTCAGAAAAAGCTCCTGCTGTTCCACTCTTAGGCGGTAGACACACACACACACACTACCTATTGCAGCCAAGATTTGAAGCCTTTCTTTCACGTTTGATAGTGTTCCGTCATTCAATGGTTGTCGATCCGTAAACAGTGGCAATGTGCAGAGGCACAATTAAAACCCTGCTTCATTTAAAGGAAATAACTGAGGAAATGAATGGCTATTTCTCTCTCCCACTCTCTCTCAGAATGTGTTAAGCTGCTGCTGACTTCAGGGGCGTCTGCTGATGTTTCTGATGAAAACGGATTTACGCCTTTACACTTTGCCGCCGCGTTCGGACACCACAGGTTGGTGCACAACGCACACAACCCCTATTCTTTACATCAACCTGTCTCTAAAAACAGTCACTGCTACATACTGCAACCCCTCAATATCTGGTTCCATAATAGAGCCACTGCCAGTAACTGTCGGCTCAGTATCTGGCATGCGTACAAACTGACAGATATTGTCTCCCCATATGTATCACACACAGCAAACTGTCAAATCCTGCGCTAAGCGCGTGACATGTCATTGTGTTACTGTACATGTTAAATATAGTATCCTCTCAAATATAGTGTCGTCCGCGTTTGGATGGACTTGGCGGCTCAGAGTAAAAGTTGCCTTTACCGCACAGATCTAGGATCAGCTTACCTGCCCCGAATCCATAAAGGGAAATGTACGTTTTAACTTCATATTCATCATCTCCAGCACCACCCCAACGTCAACATATTTGACAAATGGTGCCTTTCTATGTTTTGTTGTAAAAAAAAATAGAGGAAGATGACATCATCACCAATTAGTAGACAAAACCCTACACATATTTGGTTATAATTACACGATGAACACCGATGTCATTCGAAACACTTATCTTCCTTACTGCGAAACATAACGGGCCATTTTCACATATGTTGGGATGCTGCTGGAGGTGAATATGAAGTTGAACAATTTTGAAATGTGTCTTTAACCTCGACGGGATCGGTGTCCTCCCCTGCGGGATGGTTGCGCTAATGTGAATCCCAGGACATAGACATATCTATGGGCAGAAAGCTTACGTTCTTGTTTATCTAACTGCACTGTCCAATTTACAGTAGCCATTACAGTGAAAGAATACCACGCTATTGTTTGAGGAGAGCGCACAATTAGGAACTTGATAATGTATTAATAAACCAATTAGGCACATTTGGGCAGTCTTGATACAACATTTTGAACAGATATGCAAAGGTTCATTGCTGCCATCTAGTGGCCAAAATCAAGATTTTGCCTGGGCTGTAATAATACATTATGGCCTTTCGCTTGCATTTCAAAGATGGTGGTAAAAAATATATAAAATAAAGTTTTTTTCTTTGTATTATTTTTTACTAGATCTAATGTTATATTCTCCTACATTCATTTCACATTTCCACAAACCTCGAAGTGTTTCCTTTCAGATGGTATTCAGAATATGCATTTCTTTTGCTTCAGGTCCTGAGCTACAGGCAGTTAGTTGGGTATGTCATTTTAGGCGAAAATTGGAAAAAAAGGGTCCGATCCTTTAACAGGTTTAAATTAGGGGTTTCCCACCCCTGGTCCAGGGGCAGTTGTAATCCTCTACTTCTCTGGCGCCCCCCTGTGGACGGACACCTGCAGAGTGACGTGAGACAGGAGCAGCTGGGGATGTTCTGTCCGTTATGTGAGCCATGCTGTGCTGGGCACGCATCCAGCCCTGCCCTATACCATCCTCTGTTGAGTGTAGAGGCACATCCTGAGTAAAGTAGTCCTTAGCCCTGACCTAGGAATGAACAGTGGTGGCTGGTTGGAGGCGGTATAGGAGGACGGGATCATTTTGAATGGCTGGAATGGAATAATTGGAACGGTATCAAACATATGGAAGCCACGTTTGACTCCCTTCCATTTATTCCATTTCATCCATTACAATGAGCCCGTCCTCCTATAACTCCTCCTACCAGCCCCCACTGGAATGCATGTTACCAGTGCTGCAGTAAACGTTTTGAGACAGTGAAACACCACTCTGTGTTAGTGACTGTCAGCGTGCCGATCGGCTACCCCCACTATTAACAACTACTGTTGTTGCCAATTACAACACTGCACATTCACCAGATGGCCAGGGCTAATACGAACACACACACACGAACGTGAACACACTCTGACCTATGTCTGCAATACAGGAAAAGGGTGACCGTTTGACAGCGTAGAAATGTTACCATAACTTTTAAGTTTGACAAGAGTTTCACTACCTCTACGGGGCTGTTTCCCGGACAGAGTTGAAGATAAATCAGGATGAAGATAATTCTACTTAAATGAATCCGTATAAAAAATAAATCTGTTCTAGACTAGGGAGTCCCAGACTAAAATAAGGAGGATGCTTCAAAAACCACAAAACCACCCCTGTGTGTGTAACCTGACCTCTTCTCGTGTGTACGTCCAGGTGTGTGGAGGCCCTGGTGTCTGGTGGGGCTGATGTGGATCATGGGGCTGTGGGTGGACAGACCCCTCT
This sequence comes from Oncorhynchus mykiss, assembly GCF_013265735.2. NCBI lineage: Eukaryota > Metazoa > Chordata > Actinopteri > Salmoniformes > Salmonidae > Oncorhynchus > Oncorhynchus mykiss. The sequence goes on from NC_048565.1 coordinate 48,689,014, forward strand.
GTTCGTGGCCAGTGGAGCTGGCAGGCTGGACTGTACCAGAGCCCTGCTCAACGCCGGCGCAGACCGTTCACGATCCACCACCGTAAGTCCCCAACTGGCGCCAGATGTCCTCAACCGTGCCTCGTCCTCCCCTGTCCTACATTTCTCCTATTTTCAGATGGTCCTTCACTGACCCTTATTGGCACACTCAGGACTGAGATCGTTTGACTTTTTATTCCCCCCCCCCAGTCAATCAAGATCACAGAAAGCTAATTGGGTTTTAATGTCTGATAGGCGAGTCGTGGCATACAGTGAATTCATTCCCTTGCTGTTTTGAAGCGTACTAGTCCTTAGAACACATACGCTTCAAAACAGCAAGGGAATTAATTCACTTTTCACATTTGCATCACAACACATGGAGCTTCACAGGGCTTTTTAGTCAGATTTTTGTTATTTTATTTAACCTTTATTTATGCAGGCACGTCGGTTAAGAACACATTCATGTCAGGGATTCGATCCAGCAACCTTTCGTTTACTGGCCCGACCTGCCGATCAGTGTTTCACTTATAGATTTCCTGTATCTCTAAAGCAGCCATACGGGATATTTTATTTTTATTTTATTTTACCTTTATTTAACCAGGCAAGTCAGTTAAGAACAAATTCATATTTTCAATGATGGCCTAGGAACAGTGGTTTCACTGCCTGTTCAGGGGCAGAACGACAGATTTGTACCTTGTCAGCTCGGGGGTTTGAACTTGCAACCTTCCAGTCCAACGCTCTAACCACTAGGCTACCCTGCCGCCCCAAATATCTCATATGACCAATTTACTCACGGTATTGTTGTTGCCAATTATTCATGAATGGGTTTTGCTTAGTTGTGTATTTAGACAGCTGTGTATTGCCCCATGTTGTCCCTGGGGCAACTGCGTACAAATGCAGCTCCACTGGGCTATTTTAGTCAACATCACATTTGCAGAAGTCATATCAACCAATATATCACAGAAAGTATTTCCAATGTTGTGTGCATTTTTAAATTGGAACAGCTTGGAGTGTATGCAGGTGGCTTATGTCTTTGTGTGTGTGATCCACAGGACAGCTGCACGGCTCTCCACGCAGCGGTTAGCTCGGGACATGTGGACACTCTGCGGCTTCTCCTCTGCCACCCTCCCCCTGACCACACACACCATGACCCTGACCACAACCATAGCTCTGACCGTAGCCCTAGTCCTGCCACGGTCCCGATCCTATCCAGCACCTTGCTGAACCAGGCAAACTGTGAGGGCTGGACCGCTGCACACATTGCTGCTGCCAGGGGCTTCAAGGTACTGGGACATGACTCATGTACTGTAAAAGCCCACAGCAATGTAGTATGCACTGTATGTATGCACATAGACACATTGACCATATTTTTCAATTTTGTTAATTGGAGACAAACAAAAATGCACATGCTTAACACACATAGTAGCTGTGCAGAATCCCCCCCCCCCCCCCCCCCCCACACACACACACACACAGTTCTACTAAATGTAACTGATGTATTATGGAGTGAGATACCTAACACTTTCTGAAGAAAAAAATAATCCCCAGCAAATATTGACTAAATTATAGCACGTAAACAATTGTGTAGTGATGGACAAGAAGTCAATGTAATCCGCCAGTTTGAGTAGGAAATACCGTTTTCAACTTTGTCAAATATAATTAAAAAAAAAATATAATAATATTTGAAACGACCCATGCTAACATTTTTCAACCATAAACGACCTATTTGTGTTTTTTTAATTATATTGTTAGAATAATAATGTTTGAAAATATCTCATTCACAAATACACTTGCATGAAATGACCCTCCATCAAACCAGCATCTTTCAAAGGTACCGCCCCCTCACAATCCGCCTCCTAAGCTCCTGTATTTTTCACCATGGATTTCATGATTGTTTTTGTAAAGTCCTCTTGCATATTCAACATTAGTTGGGAGACTATGTTTATAATCTAAACACGGTTCTCTAGAATTGACCAATGCACAAATCGTTGACATTGTGTCCAAGATCAAAAGCCCTATTTATGAGATTGGGACGTTGCTTTTCGGGAGCGATTTCCATTGTAGTGAGTTACTTTGTGAACATTTGAATAAAATCTGAACTTTCTTAAACTGTACCAAAAACACCCACCTGTGCAAAGAACGCTTCCTCCTCGGTCTTGTGGTATAAATATTGTCTTTATACGTTTTAACCCCCGTCCAAGGGTCGGTGTTGTAAACTATGTCGATCAATATCCACATTTGACATTTTGAAGGGGACCGACATGTTTGAGCAGTCATAGCAGACGTTGGCGTGATTGTGAAATCAATTGGGGAAAAATTATCTTTGTACGAGCAAGAATTGGAATATGCATTGGTTCTCTTTTGAAATGTGAATCAATCCAGCAACAATTGTGCCAAGTTAATTTACACCTGACAAAAACCAGGGATTTAAATGGTGGAAAGAAAGGAATCCTGCGGTGGGCGGGGTATGCATGTAGCTTCACACAGACACGTACTGTGCCTTCTGAAAGTATTCAGACCACTTTTTCCACATTTTGTTACCTTACAGCCATATTCTAAAATTGATTAAATTGTCCCCCCCCCCCCCTCAATCTACATAATGACAAAGCAAAAACAGTTTCTTAGAAATGTTTGCTAATTTATATTAAAAAAAGAAGAAGAAATGAAATTACATTTACATAAGTATTCAGACTCAGTACTTTGTTGAAGCAGTTTTGGCAGCGATTATAGCATAATCTTCTTGGGTATGACGCTACAAGCTTGGCACACCTGTTTTGTGCCTTTTTGCTGAGGGGTGGCTTCTGTCTAGCCACTCTCACCTAAAAGCCTGATTGGTGGAGTGCTGCAGAGATGGTTGTCCTTCTGGAAGGTTCTCCCATCTCCACAGAGGGACTCTGGAGCTCTGTCGGGTTCTTGGTCACCTCCCTGACCAAGGCCCTTCTCCCCTCATTGCTCAGTTTGGCCATGCGGCCAGCTCTAGGAAGTCTTGGTGTTTCCAATTCAAGACCTCATGGCTTGTTTTTTGCTCTGACATGCACTGTCAACTGTGGGACCTTATATAGACAGGTGTGTGTCTTTCCAAATAATGTCCAATCAATTGACTTGACCACAGGTGGACTCCAATCAAGTTGTAGAAACATCAATGATGATCAATGGAAACAGGATGCACCTGAGCTCAATTTAGAGTCTCATAGCAAAGGGTCTGAATACTTATGTAAATAATATATTTTTGTTTTATTTGACTTTGTCATCATGGGGCATTGTGTGTAGATTGCTGATTTGTATTTAATCTGTTTTAGAATAAGGCTGTAACATAACAAAATGTGGAAACATTGAAAAGACTCTAAATTGAGCTCAGCAGTCTGAATACTTTCCCAAATGCTGTGTGTGTGTGTGTGTGTGTGTGTGTGTGTGTGTGTGTGTGTGTGTGTGTGTGTGTGTACAGTTGAAGTCGGAAGTTTACATACGCTTAGGTCATTAAAGTCATTCAAATTCGTTTTTCAACCACTCCACAAATTTCTTGTTAAGAAACTATAGTTTTGGCAAGTCGGTTAGGACATCTACTTTGTGCATGACACAAGTCATTTTTCCAACAATTGTTTACAGACAGATTATTTTACTTATAATTCACTGTATCACAATTCCAGTGGGTCAGAAGTTTACATACACTAAGTTGACTGTGCCTTTAAACAGAATGGACAATTCCAGAAAATTATGTCATGGCTTTAGAAGCTTCTGATAGGCTAATTGACATCATCATTTGAGTCAATTGTACCTGTGGATGTATTCCAAGGCCTACCTTCAAACTCAGTGTCTCTTTGCTTGACATCATGGGAATAGCAAAATATATCAGCCAAGACCTTAGGAAAGAAATTGTAGACCTCCACAAGTCTGGTTCATCCTTGGGAGCACTTTCCAAACGCCTGAAGGTACCACATTCATCTGTACAAACAATAGTACGCAAGTATAAACACCATGGGACCATGCAGCCGTCATACCGCTCAGGAAGAAGACGCGTTCTGTCTCCTAGAGATGAACGTACTTTGGTGCGAAAAGTGCAAATCAATCCCAGAACAACAGCAAAGGACCTTGTGAAGATGCTGGAGGAAACAGGTACAAAAGTATCTATATCCAGAGTAAAATGAGTCCTATATCGACATAACCTGAAAGGCCACTCAGCAAGGAAGAAGCCACCTCTCCAAAACCACCGTAAAAAAGCCAGACTACGGTTTGCAACTGCACATGGGGACAAAGATCGTACTATTTGGAGAGATGTCCTCTGGTCTGATGAAACAAAAATAGAACTGTTTGGCCATAATGACCATCGTTATGTTTGGAGGAAAAAGGGGGAGGCTTGCAAGCCGAAGAATACCATCCCAACCTTGAAGCACGGGGGTAGCAGCATTATGTTGTGGGGGTGCTTTGCTACAGGAGGAACTGGTGCAATTCACAAAATAGATGACATCATGAGGTAGAAAAATGATGTGGATATATTGAAGTAACTCAAGACATCAGTCAGGAAGTTAAAGATTGGTCGCAAATGGGTCTTCCAAATGGACAATGACCCCAAGCATACTTCCAAAGTCAAGTTATTGGAGTGGCCATCACAAAGCCCTGACCTTAATCCCATAGAAAATGTTTGGGCAGAACTGAAAAGGTGTGTGTGAGCAAGGAGGCCTACAAACCTGACTGTTACACCAGCTCTGTCAGGAGGAATGGGCCAAAATTAACCCAACTTATTGTGGGAAGCTTGTGGAAGGCTACCTGAAACATTTGACCCAAGTTAAACAATTTAAAGGCAATGCTACCAAATACTAATTGAGTGTATGTAAACTTCTGACCCACTGGGAATGTGATGAAAGAAATCAAAGCTTAAATAAACCATTCTCTCTACTATTATTCTGACATTTCACATTCTTAAAATAAAGTGGTGATTCTAACTGCCCTAAGACAGGGACTTTTTACTCTGATTAAATGTCAGGAATTGTGAAAAACTGAGTTCAAATGTATTTGGCTAAGGTGTATGTAAACTTCCGACTTCAACTGTGTGTGTAATATATATTATACTGTTTTGTGTGCTGTCAGGACTGCCTGGAGGTGCTGTGTAGCCACAGTGACCAGGATATAGAGAGGAGGGACAAGTGGAACCGCACCATCCATGACGTTGCCACCGACGACTGCAAAGACTTACTAGAGAACCTATGTGAGTACCAGCACCAGGGTGTGTGCACGCTTGTTTTTTTGTTCCAGCCTAGCACCTGATTAAACTGTGGCTCTTCTGTGTTTGAGTGCTCCATCCCCCTTTTCAGTCATGTGGAAATATGTAATTGGCTTCCATTACACGGGATCAAACATTGCAATAATACTGCACCGAATAAAAATATAAACGCAACATTCGCCCCCTAATCTATGGATTTTACTTGACTGAGAATACAGATATGCATCTGTTGGTCACAGATACCTTAAATAAAAGGTAGGGGCTTTGATCAGAAAACCAGTCCGTATCTGTTGTGACCACCATTTGCCTCATGCAATGTGGCACATCTCCTTCTCTTAGAGTTGATCAGGTTGTTGTTTGTGGCCTGTGGAATTTTGTCCCACTCCTTTTCAATGGCTGTGCGAAGTTGCTGGATGTTGGCGGAAACTGTAACACACTGTCCAGAGCATCCCAAACATGCTCAATGGGTGACATGTCTGGTGAGTATGCAGGCCATGGAAGAGCTGGGACATTTTCAGGAATTGTGTACCGATCCTTGCGAAATGGAGCCGTGCAATATCATGCTGAAACATAAGGTGATGGCGGAGGACGAGTGGCACGACAATGGGCCTCAGGATCTCGTCCGGGTATCTCTGTGCATTCAAATTGACATTGATGAAATGCAATGCAATTGTCCATAAATTATGCCTTCCCGTACCATAACCCCACTGTCACAATGTAGCACTGTCCACAACGCTGACATCTGCAAACCACTCGCCCACACTACGCCATCTGCCCAGTACAGTTGAAGTCAGGATTCATCCGTGAAAAGCACACTTCTTCAGCATGCCAGTGGCCATCGAAGGTGAGCATTTGCTCACTGAAGTTGATTATGACTGCCAAACTGCAGGTCATCCTGGTGAGGATGACAAGCACTCAGATGAGATTCCCTGAGATGGTTTCTGGCAGTTTAAAAAAAACAAAAATGTAACCCCTTTTTCGTAGTATCCAATTGTCTCATCGCTGCAACTCTTGTACGGACTCGGGAGAGGCAAAGGTAGAAGAGCTGTGCGTCCTCCGAAACACAACCCATCCAAGCCGCACTGCTTCTTGACACAATGCCCACTACTTCCAAAATCTCTAAAACTACGTTGGAAGCGGCTTATGGAGAGAAATTAACTTTCGATTCACTGGCAACAGCTCTAGTGGACGTTCCTGCAGTCAGCATGCCAATTGCACGCTCCCTCAACTTAGATATCTGTTGCATTGTGTTGTGACACAACTGCACTTTAACAGCAGCCTTTTATTGTCCCCAGTACAAGGTGCACCTGTGTTAATGATCATGCCATTTAATCAGCTTCTTGATATGCCACACCTGTCAGGTGGATGGATTATCATGGCAAAGGAGAGATGCTCACTAACAGGGATGTGAACAAATTTGTGCGTGTGGAATATTTCTGCGATCCTTGGTTTCAGCTCACGAAACATGGGACCAACACTTTACATGTTGCATTTTTCTATTTCTGTTCAGTGTAAAACTAATTATCTCTCTCTGCCTCCCCTCTCCCTCTCTTTTTTGTTATTTTATGCACCACTCCCTCCCTTCCTCCCTCAGACTCCTACAGGGTGTTAGTGTGTGTCCAGTCCAGTGGCTCAGGAGAGCCCATGTGTCCAGTGGAGGTGTTGAAGGATGGGGTGTGTGTGAGCGTGCTGGGGGGTGTGTGTATTCACCGGGCTACGCGCTGGGCCGAGCTGAACTACGCCCTGGGCCAAGCCTTGACCTCTCACCTCCAGCTGCTCTGTGGCAACACCAACACACACACACACCAACACACAAACCAGCCCACCAGAGATGACACACACCAACACACACACCTGGGACTGACCCCCGCTAGCATGGCCTCCATCCTCATAGGTAAGGAGCTGTATTGGTTGTTGTTCAATTGATTTACTAGTTAGCTTATAAATACCGATATGATTTTAACACCTTGACATTGCCTTAGCTAGTGGTACGTTTACCGAAGTGTAGCCTAGCCTGCTGTCTCTAAAGGATATCCCAAACAGAGAGCATACACTTGGTGAGCAGGGCCTTGTCTGTTTTTTTAAAGCCAAATCTCCCAACCTGAGCCAAGTTTACAGAGGTGTTGTGGCCTATTTTGTGCGACAATGCAACATGTTCCAAACAGCTGCTGCCTCTGAACGCCTCCCGACCGCCCCTGGGTTCAAGTTTGAATTTCCCTTAGTCAGCATGAGGGAATGGATGGCACCCAACAGGAGACCAACGACTCCCTGCTGAACTGAATCGCTTATCTGAATATGAATCTCTCTTATTCTCAACAATGAATCGCTATTACAGTAGGAGTTCATTCCAGGGGAATCTCTATGGAAAGTATGGTTCTTAGATAAATGGGTTTTCAAATCAAATTGTATTTGTCACATGCGCCGAATACAACTGGTGTAGGCCTTCCTGTGAAATGCTTACTTATACAACAATGCAGTTTAAAGAAAAAAAACAAGTGTTAAAAGTATTTATTAAATTAACTGAAGTGAACGCTAAAAAGGAAAATAAAAATAAATTGAAAAATTACACATAATTAAAGAGCAAGAATAAAATGACAGTAACAAGGCTATATCCAGGGGGTACCGGTACAGGTGTGTGGGGCCACTGGATAGTTGCGGTAATTGAGGTAATATGTACATGAAAGTAGAGTTAAAGTGACTATGCATAGATGATAACAGAGAGTAGCAGCAGTGTAAACATGGGGGGGGTCTGTTCAGGTTAGCTGTTCAGGGGTCATGGCTTGGCGGTAGAAGCTGTTAACCAGTCTGTTCAGGAATCTCATAAATCAAATTTCTCAAACATACAAGTATTAGGCACCATTTTAAAGACACAAATTCTCGTTAATCCAGCCACCGTGTCTGATTTCAAAAATGCTTTTACAGCGAAAGCTCTACAAACGATTGTTAGGTCACCATCAACTCACAGAAAAACCCAGCCATTTTTTCAGCCAAAGAGAGGAGTCACAAAAAGCACAAATAGAGATAAAATTAATCACTAACCTTTGATGATCTTCATCAGATAACACTCATAGGACTTCATGTTACACAATACATTTTGTTCGATAAAGTGCATAATTATATCCAAAAAATGTCATTTTACATTGGTGTGTTGTGTTCAGTAGTTCAAAAACATGCTGTGATTTTGAAGAGAGCCACATCAATTCACAGAAATACTCATAAATGTTGATGAAAATTCAAGTGTTATGCATGGAACTTTAGATACACTTCTCCTTAATGCAACGCTGTGTCAGATTTTAAAAAAACTTCACGGAAAAAGCATAATCTGAGTATGGCGCTCAGAGGCCAAACCAGCCAAAATAAATATCTGCCATGTTGCGCAGTCAACATCAGTCAGAAATAGCATTATAAATATTCACTTACCTTTGATCTTCATCAGAATTCACTCCCAGGAATCCCAGTTCCACAATAAATGTTTGATTTGTTCGAAAAAGGTAATAATTTATGTCCAAATAGCTTCATTTGTTAGGGCGTTTGGTAAACAAATCCAAACGCGCGTTCAGGTCCTGCTGAACGTCGGATGAAAAGTTCAAAAAGTTATATTACAGGTCGTAGAAACTTGTCAAACTAAGTATAGAATCAATCTTTAGGATGTTTTTATCATAAATGTTCAATAATGTTCCAACCGGAGAATTCCATTGTCTGTAGAAAAGCAATGGAACGAGAGCTACCTCTCATGTGAATGCGCGTGACTGAGATCGAGGCTGCTGCCAGACAGCTGACTCAATCAGCTCTCATTTGGCCCCCCCTTCACAGTGGAAGCCTGAAACAACGTACTAAAGATGGTTGACATCTAGTGGAAGCCTTAGGAAGCGCAAAATTACCCATATCCCACTGTGTATTCGATAGGGGCTGAGTTCAAAAACTACAAACCTCAGATTTCCCACTTCCTGTTTGGATTTTTTGCCTGCCATATGAGTTATGTTATACTCAGACATCATTCAAACAGTTTTAGAAACTTCAGAGTGTTTTCTATCCAATAATAATATTAATATGCATATATTAGCATCTGGGACAGAGTAGGAGGCAGTTCACTCTGGGCACGCTATTCATACAAAAGTTAAAATGCTGTCCCCTATCCCAAAAAGGTTAAGCAGGAATTAGGAGTTTATATTTATGGTCAGATTTGCCAAATGGCGGGCGAGGGAGAGCTTTGTACACGTCTCTGTGTGTTGAGTAAAGGTGGTCTATAATTTCTTTCCCCCTCTGGTTGCTCATGTAACATGCTGATAGAAATGAGGTCAAATGGATGTTAGTTTCCCTGCATTAAAGTCCCCGGCCACTAGGAGCGCCGCCTCCTGGATGAGCATTTCATTAGCTGCAGGTGAATCCCCGGCCCTTTTATATCTCTCAATTTCCACATAATTATATCTTAACTATTTTACTTGGACATTTAGGAGTAAATGGCAAATGAATAGCAGGCTGTAAAATAAAACGTAACAAACGTTTTTGTGAGGATGAGCCCCTTTATGAGTAGCTGTCAGTAGGGTTTAGTTGTGTTTTATTCACATTCACAGCTTAAAAGCTGGATTTCAGTGAGTGTTGGATGAATCGTTTTGGAATGAATTGACTCCTTCATAGATGATTATTGAAATCGGGGCTCGTTCCAGGCACCTGGCGTTGCAGCTGGTTTAACAAAGGTTACACTCACACAGACACACGCAAGCAGGCACGCCCACTCTCTCGCTCTCTCTTTTGTTCCTGTATCGCACATCCACCACACATTGCAGCTCTGTTGGATGGCACGCATCCCTGGGTCCTGTCCAAAGTTGTGATCGGGCCAAGCCGGAGAGGGCTGGAACATGAGCCTAATTGAGCTTGGCCCGATCACACCACACCACATTCACACAGAGCCTGCCCAGAATGAACACACACACACACAAACACACTCCAAGGAGGTAATTTCCCGGTCACATTGTTAGGACAAACTCCCTAACGTGTGTCCTGTCTACTATGAATGACTAATCTCGGCACCGAGAACCAAATCAACTGTTACATTTTTAACATGCTAATGTTAAGTCTGTCACAAGAGACTAACGAATGACTGGCTTGGTACATAGTCTGAACCGACTTAGTGAAGTCTGGCCTAGCCAGGGGAAAGATAATCCAGTCTGTCTGGCTGAGCTCATACAAAGGAAAGGCGAATGGGTCTGTCCTCTGTTTAACACGTCAAGGTGAAACCAGTCAGTGGGAATTATGCCGACGCGACCGCTTTTCCCCCAAAAAAACTCAAGGACGAGAGCGCAAGGGAATCCGCGGTCAAGGGAGGGATGAAAGCGAGAAAGAGAACAGTGGCGACTGGGGATGCATTATGGATGAGATATGGAAAGATAGAGGAGGAAGGAGAGCTGGGGGAGGGGGGGTTGACATATTCAGGGAAATGTCTGATTTCCGTGTGACGATCAGCGCCCTCGATGGGTTTTTGGGTTCGTCTTTCTTTTCACCTCTGAGGGAGTGTGTGCGTGGGTGGGTGCAGCACCATGTGTGTGCTTACAGAACCTTTAATGTATTATTAACTGTGTAAATGTGACGTTGACGTAAAGTTGTCTAGACATGGCTACAGTGTGTCGTATTTAGGTTACGTTTGAATGCTGTATTTGTTGTTGGTATGCAAATGTCTGTGCGTTTTAGTGTAGCGTGTATTGCGTGTGTCTTCAGTGCAGTGTGTGGTGCTGCTGTTAACATGTCACGTTGTCTTGTTGTTGTAGGTGACACTGTGTGGTTGCCAGGTCAGGAACTGCCTCTGTCTCCATGGGACCTGGTCAGGAAGCCACTGAGCCAGCACATCACCATCAGACTCAAAGGTACCAATCTGGCAACCCTGATCATCTTGGAATACAGCTCTCCTCTTTTTATTTTTTTATTCTCTTTTCTCCTCTGCCGTGTGTGTGTGTGTGTGTGTGTGTGTGTGTCTATCGAGCCACTGTCCACCCACTGCCAGTGTATTGACCCATTGCCAGGGAATCTTTAGCTAGCTTTTTCTCTTTCTGCTGTGTTTATATAGATGGGTTGGTTGTTTAGCAACAAAACCGGATGCGTGCGCAACTATGGGGCGAAACAGACAGGGTTGGCTTAGACTGTTGACTATATTTCGTCTCCATCAATACATTTGCACAATGAGCTCTTGTTGTCTCAAATACATCATTACGGTTGTTGGTTAGCTAGCTAGCAAATGTTTTGTCGTATTAACATTGACATGACATCAGTCAAAACAAGACTATGTGTCAAGAACAAGATACAACTAGCTGACACGAGCCACCTGCGATTCCCCACATGGCAGATTCTAGTCATTATTCCTAGCCATCTGGCAATCCAGCCTTCTGCCCCTTTGAAGTGCGCAAATAGTTTTTTCGTGACGTTGTCAGCTCTATTGGCAGGCTCATTTTCAGTCTGCTTAGAACCGTGTGTTTTGACAGCGCAGGGAAGATTCCTCCAGTTTTGACACTGAAACACCGTATCTGAAGCTCAGAGCACAGTTAAAACTCTCAGGAGGATATTCAAGTGTGTGTATATGTGTGTGTGTGTGTCTTCCTGCATATATCTATGCGTCTGGGTGTGTGTTATGATTGCTCATTTCCATGTGGGTTTTGCGTTTCTCGACAGGTCTGTCAGAGTCGTGTCTGGATGAGCTGGCCCTGGAATCTCTTATCCCCCTTCAGCTGCTGCAGAACTACGTCCGCCTGGTACACACACACACACACACACACACACACACACACACACACACACACACACACACACACACACACACACACACACACAAACTGAAAAAGGACAAGAAGAACATTCATATCATTATATGGATTCCCAAAATAGGTCACTTGGATTTTGGGTATAGTATTGTTATGCATGTTAGTATGCCCTCTACTGGCCACATCTCATTTAGCATGAGAATGTAGTGACTGTGAGTTCCCGTGTCCCCCATTTCTGCCTAAGTGTGTCTGAAACTGCCTGGAGCTTAGTGTGTCACTTTGTTATATTCTCTTCCACTCATCCCTCTTCAGGTGGAACAGTACCGTAACATTATCTTCCACGGGCTGGAGGGGAGCTGTCAGGAGTACCTAGCCAATCAGATCTCCCGCTGCATCAAGACCAAGCAGGAAGTGTTGGGTGTGACCTGTGACATCATCAGGGTGGAGGTAGACAGGAGTCTGACTAAACAACAGCTGTTGGACACCTTCATAACTTGTGGTAAATGCCTATAAATCACACTCCACCCTTATTGGATTGTTCTATGTGTTGTTTAACTTCTTGATGCACCCATCCCGTTCATCCAAACATCAAAATACTGCCCCCTACACTCAAGAGGTTTTAAGCAGTAAGGCCCGAGGGGGTGTGGTATATGGCCAATATACCGCAGCTAAGAGCTGTTCTTAGGCCGGACGCAACCAGCTTAATTAGAGCAGTAAAAATAAATGTTTTGTCATACCTGTGGTATACGGTCTGATATACCACGGCTGTCAGCCAATCAGCATTCAAGGCTCGAACCGCCCAGTTTATAATATAGCAATATAGATATACCTGCCTTTTTTTCTGTTCAGGGAGCTTGGATTGTGTGTTTATAGAATCTACAGCTTGTGATTTTTGCCTCTTTTTTTTCTCTCTTCCCCCTCACTGTATTTGATGTGTGTATTTTTTGGATTTACAGGGCTCATTTGAAAAATAGACCTTGGTTTTCAACGTGACTCCCTGTCAAAAATAAAGGTTCAATGAAATAAAAAAATCGAATTGTCCGTGGTCTCCCTGCAGGTTTCCTGGTCCCAGTAGGTGGTGTGTCTCTGTGTAGCAGTACTAGTAGGGTGGGGCGGTGTGTGGTGGTGGTGTTGGAGGGACTAGAGAAGGCCCACTCTCTGACTGAGCTGCTGGGAGACCTGTGTGAAGGCCTGGAGAACCGTGGCACGGCCTACCTACTCCATGGTGAGGCCTACTGGATATAGACTGGCTGACTGAATAAATGAATGAGAGTATATATGTGTGTGTGTGTGGGGGGGGGGGGGGGAGTGAACCAGCGAGTGTGTGAGTGAGCGGATGAACTGTGAGGGAGTGAAAGAATGAATGGATTAATTAAGGACTGAATAGATGACAGAATGAACAGATGTCCAACTACACCCCCCCCCCTCCCCTCCAAATCATCATCATCCTCCCAACAGGCCAGATGGGCCCGCACCACTTTCAGGAGGGAGGCTTTCTGATTGGCACGCTGTCCAAGTCCCGCCTCAAGGGCTCAGAGCTCCGCCTCCAACAGCACTTCCGCTGGGTAACGCTGCGCTGGGACTCGGAGCCGCTGCATGGCCTTCTGGGAAGGCACCTCCGCAGGAAGCTGCTCCACAAGGTCAGTCACAGAAATACACTGCTCCCGTAGGAACAGACCTAGATTCATTGTATCCGTACCTCGATCCGCTAGGGCACAAAACACAAAACGGACCTTATATCATTCGTCTTACTCGCGCAAGTGGGGGCCAGCCATCTTGGCTTTCTCTGATAAGATTGGAAATATAGTGACGTTCTGGAAAGCTGTGCTTTCCCTTGACACTCTCTCTCTCTCTCTCTCTCTCCAGACGCAGGGTGGTGGCAGTGGTCAGGCTCCCGAGGGCCTGCTGGAGAGGACAGTGTGCTGGGTGAGCTGTGTGTGGCAGCAGCTGAATGCCTGTCTGTCCCGCCTGGGGACCCACGAGGCCCTGCTAGGACCCCAGCTATTTCTCTCCTGCCCCGTGGTGCCAAACAACACACAGGCCATCGTCAAGTATGCACCTGTGTGTGTGTGTGTGTGGGGGGGGGTTTCAAGCTTAATTTAAGTTAGACTATGTATGACTGAGTGTTTCTGAACCAAACTAAGGTGATAGGGGAGCAGCAATATTCTGTGTGTTGTTTCTGTATTTCTTTCCCCGTGTGTTCCTCCAGGTGGCTGGCCCGGCTGTGGAACATGGTGGTGGTCCCTCGCGTGGAGGAATCCATCGTCTCCCGGGTGACGGTAAAGCGCTCCTCCGGCCAGCGGGTGTCGCCTAGCAACCTGCGCCTGAGCTCGGGCCAGCAGGCGGTGGTCAAGGCTGCCCTCAGCATCCTGTTAAACAAGGCCGTCCTGCAGGGATGCCCACTGCCACGTCACGGTGGGTACACACTTCACTATTGCCTGACAACTCACCCTGAATTTCATTCCGCCGCACTATGGATCGCTACATGCGTTCAGTCGGAAACTGCCATCCCCGAAGTTGTTTGTGTGACTTCAAAATGAGGGCCGTTGTACAAAACAAATTCATCAGCGATTGGATTGTTTCCAACAAATCTAACCAATCAGTGCCTCAAAGTTGATCATGTCATCATGTAGGCCGGCTCTGGCCCAAGCCATCGGTTTCTGGGACCAATCAGAACTGTCCGAATGTGTTTGCATTCGCGAATTCGCCAGGCAGGGAGGAAGAAGAGGAAACTTCAGTTGGCCCGAGCGACGCAAAAATTCACATTATAGGGCCGACCCCGAACTGAACTGCGCTGGCTCGCTCGCGTATGTTCTTTTCACGCTGTCATTTCCAGCACGGGCCCAGCAACTACGGTGGATGCGTTACCAGGCCAGCTCAGTACAGCTCGACTTGCTTGGATGGGTTTGTCCCTTTTTTAAAAATGTGAATCAGGATTGTATGTGTCTTATCTTTGTTTTGGATGGATGATAGGTAGACTGGTTGGACGGGACGTAGACAAAGAGAATAGTGTAATGCTACCTAATGTTAATGTCTTTCTCTCATCAGAGATTGACAGGCACCTGTTGGAGTTCCAAGGCGGGACCTTCCCCCTCGCAGCCATTGGCTCCTGTAAAGGAAGTGGTGGCAGGAAGGGGCGGGACAGCGGCATGTGGAGACGAGCTAATACCAGCCCACGGAAGAAGGGGAGCCCCACCTCCAACTGGACCTGTGGAGGTTCCCTCAGAGAAGGTCAGGATGAAGAGGTGTTTCCCCCCCTACGATTCCTGTTAGAATAGCCATAATGGGTGTTCATGTTGTCCTTCTGTTGCCCGCAGGGTCATTGTCCAACACGGATGTCCGCTTTATCACCAACGGCAACGCTCCAAGGTGAGTGACGTTAACCCGAGCCGTTTATTTGACACTATTACCATTTATTCATGGTTTGCAGTAAAATGTGTTAATGTGACGCCGGCTCTAGTATGTTGTTTAGATCATGTGATATGCTGTGTTCTAGCCTCTAGGAAACGTGATAGAATAGAGTATTGCTGAGAGCATCCAGCAGGGGTCAGTGTGTAGTTTTATCTGAGTGTGTACTGTTGTACTGTACTGTGTGATTGTTTTTACTGATGTTGTACTGTGTGGGGTTGTACTGTACTGTGTGATGGGATTGTACTGTGTGGGGTTGTACTGTACTGTGTGGGGATTGCACTGTGTGTGGGGATTGCACTGATGTTGTACTGTACTCTGTATGTGTGTGGGATTGTTCTGATGTTGTACTGTGTGGTGGGATTGTACTGTTTGTTGTATTGTGCTGTGTGTGGGATTGTACTGATGTTGTACTGTGTGTGTGTGTGTGTGTGTGTGATGGCAGTGTTGTAGATGGGGACCCTGTGAGTCTGTCTCTCTGCTCTGACGATGAGACTGATCTGATCAGGGAGTTGCAGACCATGTGCTCCAGCAAGTCAGAGCCAGACATCAGCAAGGTAACGCTCACTCTCTCTCTCTCTCTCTCTCTCTTCTCTCACCACACACACACACACACACACACACCATGAGGTTGACGTATTCCGCCGGCTGTATTTTTCTGCGTTGCAGATTGCTCGGTCCAAGGGGGACTTCATTGTCTTCTCTGGTTCTCCAAGTAGACAATCGCCCCGCCGGAAGACCGACCATGAAGCAACCGCTCGACCACAGACGGTGAGTCAAACCGCGCTTAAAGGCTCTAATTAAAGGCCTAGCACCAACACACCTATTCAGCTCATCACGTGCAGGGCTAGAACAAAACTGAACTGTCTGGTGGTCCACCAGTAGCGAGAAGTGTTTCCCAACCATCTGCCTGTCTCCCCCTTTACAGACCGGCAGCCGTCACTCTACTCCCAGCACCGCCCCAGGCAGCCCCGCCCCTAGCAACGAGAGGCGACCAGCGTCGCGGCCCAAATCTCAGCTCCCCGTCCCCAGCAGCAGGGGGCCGCAACCACGAGCCAACAGCAGCAGTGCCGCACCACGAACACCCACTATGACCGCTAACCGCAACGCGGCCAGAACTGAACCAAGCAGCAGCAAAACAAGGCAGGCCCCAACCAGACATAACAACAACGTCAACGAGAACAGCGAACAACACGAGGACATTTGGATCCTACACCGAGACCTGCATGAAAACAACAACAACAATACAAAGTAGTAGATGAACTTCCTCCTCTTCCAACTCCCTTCCTTTCCTCCCACCCCTCCGCTGTTGTATCCCTCCATGTTGTAGTTAGGCTTATGACGGCCTTTTACTATTTGTACTTGTTATCCGTACTTGTTAAACTGTATAGCAATTGTGTACTTGGGGACCATAGTTTTATGATATTATACAGTATTGAAAGAAGTTTAAAAAAACAAACATTTCACAGGGAATTATGTCCAAAGGAAAAAGACAGGATTTACCTTTCGCGGTGAGTGTTTTGGATCAAAGAAAAGCAGGCAGGTTGTTTTTGCAATTAGGTATTTTCTAATATTCAAGTGTTTTATGTTTAAATAGTTGCAAGGTTGGTTTAAATACTGTTGAAATTAATCAGGGTTTTACCAAATATTTGTAAATAAGAATTAGTAACTTTAATGGTATATAGATTGGTGTATGTGGTATTATGCTTGTACAGTAAGAACTGTACAGTAAAAAACAAAAGCTGAAGAAAAAAAAACATGTACATATGTTTGTAATGATAATAACATGTGGATTTGGTTCATAACTTTTCACTTGTTTCAAAGTGAATGGAATGTGGCAATAAGTAAATGTAATTGCAAACACAGGACATTTTTTTTTTGCTTTTGACGTTAAGCCATAAATAAATACTTTAAACTACCCACAATTCTGCCCACGAGTCATGGTTCGATTAATCCATACACTGATACAAATTTCAAAGCAGCATGGTTTGTTCGCTTTATTTTGTTCAACATTTTTTTTTTTTTATGAAAAGTGTTATTTTGAATGGCCATTGTTGATAAATGTACAGGAGATATTTTTGTCAACCTTTGGTGTTGATCTGTATGATGTAATGTCCTGCCTCCTTTAAGAACAAAACATTAAAACCGCACTGTTAACCCCAACAGTCCTCCACCTCGTGTCTTCTTACACCAGACTACTGGCCTGGGTACAGTATGGAGGACCTTCGACTGAGAATCTAAAACAAACGACTTATGAATGCTCTACGAAGCACTACATAGAGGCTTCACAAATCATTTCTAAGGGAAGGCGGTAACACGTCAAGACTGCAGGTGTAATTCTCTACAACGCGGGTCAAGTTAACGAGATACATTTTTTTAAATTGAAAACCACCTGCATTACGGGAGGGGGGGGGGGGTCTTCAGAAACGCTGTCTTAACAATGACCTCGTCTTTTCTCCAAATCGTTTTACAGGAAATATAATTGATTGAAATCAAACTATTCTAATGGAAAAACAAAGTTATACATTTGTATCTTTCCGATGAATAAGGAAGAGCTTTTTACACAAGAAAAAAATTGTCTGTAGTCAGTTACATTTCAAGGTGTCGGTACCATATTTTATCGTATCGTTATAAAAACTGTTCTCCAATATCACTAAGGAGCAATGTGACATATTTCAAGTTCCAGAAGTACAAGAGGGAGCTTGACAAATCACATTTGAAAAAGCGTTAAAAAAAAATTATTAAATGTATGCAGAATTTGATCATTTATTTTCCTTGCTATTACCCTGCCAGGCCACCATGAAAAAGTACCTCCGGTTTCTTTAAAGTGCATTCAAATTCAAAACAAATTCAAACACTTGTCCATAGCATCACCCACCATTCATTCCTGTTTTGTGTCTTTATAGCTTTGAATATAAGCTGCGGCACAGTTTTCCTTCCAAGTCCTAACAACCATTGGGAGGGAAACAAAACTGACCTCAGATCAGTGTCTGGGCAATTTCATCCTACTCTGTATTTACAGGCAGCTTTTGAGTTTAGGGACTGTATGCTTTTTACAATCTTGCTTTAAAAAAAGTATGGCCTTATATATTCAAACAAAACTGCCATTCCAATGTTCTCAAAGTGAAACAAATCTCAGTCTGGAAACACCAGGATGGTGCCTTTTGATTGAACAGAGCCCTGTGTGTACCAATAAGGACCGACCACCTCTCACATTCACATCATCATCTATAGACTAGAGGCACTTGGATGAGTCGGCAGCACATCTTTCCACGATTCCTTGCAACCTATCTCCTTGCCTCCTCAACCATATCGGAGGAGAAGGTTCAAGGTCCCTCCTCAGGCCTACTTTTTCCCATGTGTTTTGACAAGGAGCCGAGGAGAGAGGATGCAAGGCAATGAGGAGAGTTTTCATCTAGGAAAGAGCATTCCAGAAGACAAAATGGCGTCCAGTTAATCCGGGCCTCCTTAAAGATGCGTGTTCTGGACCTCGTCCTCAGCCACCTCTTGCAGGGCGGTGATCTTGGGCGGCTGCGATTGAGGGGGTCGCTTGCTGGAGTTGAGGCGGTGCAGGGGGAAGAGTTTGAGGCGCTCAGCAGCACTCATGGCCTGCTTCAGGTGGCTGGTCTCATTCAACAGCTTCTGAATGGAGTCGTACCTCTTCATAGAACTCCCCTCGATCATCTGGAGGGAGAGAGGAGTTGGTTGGTTCCAATAGCTCAGTGGGTTTAAACTCAACTCTTGTTTCACTCCAACCTAGACAGACCACAGTAAAACTGACGATTTGGTACAACGAAGGGTTAAAATGACACCAGGTTGTGTAATGCGGATAGAATGACATGTTTGAAGATGCTCCAGTGTCAAGCACCCAGCATCATGCCACTGTGCCTGCATTGTCACGCTGTCTGCTTGTGTGAACACAAACGCAGGTCACTTCTACAGGGAGCGTGTACCAACACACACAGCCGACACCATGCCCTGAGTCATGGAACACCGTAAATCAAAATTGTTGTTTATGGCGAGGCTAACGAATGGTGATGCACTGATAGAAGAATTGAATGTAAAATGGAGGATATAATGTTTGTTTAAGCTGGTGGTCGGTGCTCTATTCTCACTGCTTACAGGGAAATACCAAGGGCTCTATCCAGTGTTTCCCAACCCTGGTCCTCCAGTACCCCCAACAGAACACATTTCGATTGTAGCCCTGGACAAACGCACCTCATTCAACCTATTTGAGGGCTTGATGATTAGTTGACAAGTGGAATCAGGTGTGCTTGTCCAGGGATCCAATAAAAATGTGTACCGTTGGGGGTACTCGAGGACCAGGGTTGGGAAACACTGCTCTATTCAATCTGTATCGCTGAAGAACGTAGGTAAAGGTCATTTCCTATTGAGCAGACGAAACCGTGAAGGCAGTATTTGCTAATAGAGCCGTAAATCATTTTAATAGAAGGGATAGGCAGTTAACAAAGGGTAACCTAATGCTTAAAGGGAGATAGGTGCGTGCGCGCTAACCAGGAAGGACTGGCACTCCAGCAGTGGTTCCACTCTGTGTTCTGACAGTATGACTGTACAGTTGGAGAACGACTGTTTCAGGGTCTTCCTCAGGACCTGCAACGTTCTGTGAACCAGAAACAAACCAAAACGCAACCATCAGACAATGTTCTTCAGTCAACCATCAACAAACCAGAGTACACTCAATTAACCAGAGAGTTTAACAGTAGGCCTGCATACACACATATATAAACACACACACACGCGCCGTCTCTCATTCTCCCTTCACGTACAAACTCCTTCCACTCTAGCTTCCCCAATGTGCACTTACTGCTGAGATTACTCTGAAGTAGACCAGTGTCATCAACCACCACTAATTCACTCATGACAGGCACAATTTAGCTTAAAGACCTGTGTCTTTACGTGTGGTTACACCCATTCTGTGCAAACACACACACAGTCAAAGACTTACAGTAAGTCCTAGAATTGTCACCATATGCAGCGAGACACTTAGGCTGCGTTTACACAGCCACCATAAGAACCCAATCTGATTTTCTTTCTATATCCAATCTTTTTTTCTGGACGTCCACACTGTTTTACATGTGATCCATATCGGATTTGCACATTCACACGGATGTAGCCTCAGAGGGGAGGTTGTCCTTGTAATGACTGGTCATGGGCAACAACAAAAAAACACTTCAGAGCAAACAAATCTGTTTGAGCGTCCAGACAGAGGTCGCATACGGAAGATCAGGTTTGTATCAGGATTCAGATCCACATACTGTATGGAGGCGGTATGAATCGGAAGTCAAAGGCTGTGTTTACACAATCAGCCCAATTATTGGCAAAAGAGCTGACCTGATCGGTCAAAAGCAATTAATGAAAAATATCACAATTGGGCTGCCTGTGTAAACACAGCCCAAAAAAATCTGATTCCATGTGTTTTTTGTTGTTGCTGATTACACATTAGTGAAAAGATCAGATAGGTATCAGATATGCAAATAGTTGGCAAAAGATCTGAATTGGGCTGCCTGTGTAAATGCAGCCTCATACAAACACCAGAGGAGGCTGGTGAGGGGGAGACGGCTCATAATAATTAATGGAATGGAGTCAATGGAATGGTATCAAACACATGCAAACCAGGTGTTTGACGTGTTGGAGACCATTCTATTCATTCCGTTCCAGCCATTACTCAAAGTGCCACTAGCCACCACTGGCACATACACTTATCTTCCATGTCCAACCCCAAATCCAATACGCACTCTCTCGCTTTCTCTCGCTCACTCTCTCCTCTTACATGGGGTCGAGGAAGGCGCTGGGTTCGTCTAGCAGCAGTATGCGGGCCTTGCTGAGGATGGAGCGGGCCAGACACATGAGCTGCTTGTGTCCGTTGCTCAGGACGTAACCCCCGTCCTCCAGCTGGAAGTCCAGCTTGTCTGGGAACTGCTCTATCACGGACTTCAGACCCACCTGGACGACACATAGGACCGGAAACACCGGAGGATCTCAATCAATCAATCAACCAATCAAATAAACAATCAACCAATCAAATGAAATGCACTGACTCAGTGGACTCCAACGGACCTCCGTAGGCAGGGCAAAACAGGTGACATGGAGTCTGATGTGGATTTCAGGTTAGTTCTAAACACCGTCATTGTAAGCAAATACGGTGCGTGCGTTAGGTGATCAATTTATAGGAGAGCAACTTCACATGCGCTATGGTCACAGGGTCAAGCCGAAGCAGACTTGCATGTGACTCCTGTTTCCCGACCTGGCTGTGCTTACTATGCAACTACCAGTATGGTGTGGCTATGGTGGCACCGTCACTGCCCTACTGACACACACGAACACAGCAGCGCCTTACCATCAGCATAGCATGTCGGAACAAGGTTACTACGGCATGGTAGGAAAGGGGTCAGCGGGACTCTCTGCAGTGTACAGACAGAAGGACGCTCAGACAGACAGGAGAAAGGTGAAGAGAGAGGGAGGACAGTGATAGAGGGGACCTGTTGTGATTGAGGCTAGAGTTAGGGTTGAACCGGGATGTGGATATAAAGCTAGGGTTAGGATTGAGGGTAGGGTTAGGGTTGAACTGGAATGTAGACGTGAAGCTAGGGTTAGGGCTGTGGTTGAGGGTTAGGGTTGAACAGGGATGTGGACGTGAAGCTAGGGTTAGGGCTGTGGTTGAGGGTTAGGGCTGTGGTTGAGGTTTAGGGTTGAGGAAAGGGTTAGGGTTGAACTGGAATGTGGACGTGAAGCTAGGGTTAGGGCTGTGGTTGAGGGTTAGGGCTGAACAGGGATGTGGACATGAAGCTAGGGTTAGGGTTAGACCGGAGACCAGTGTGACTGATGTGAATGTCGTGTCTCACCTCCTCAGCCACACGCCACAGTTCCTCGTCACTGTAGCGAGCGTGTGGATCCAGGTTCATACGGAATGTACCAGTCAGGATGAAGATTTTCTGTCCAGAAAATCAGATTAGGGCATTACATTCACCATAGCAAAAATACCATTGAGCACTAAGTCTAGTTGCGGGGTGGTATTTACCTGTGGCACCACGCCGAAGGCTTTCCTCCAGGTCTGTAGGGTGACCGAGTTCCAGGAGACCCCATCGATGGAGATCTCTCCGTCTGTAGACGCCAGACGCAGGAGAGCCGATAGCAAGGTGCTCTTTCCTGAGCCCGTCCTCCCCAACACACCCACCTACACACAAAGCAATGAACATCCACCCGGTTCAAATATCCTCCTACAGTGCAGACACAAAGCAACACAGCATTCCGATTGTGTCCCTAAAATGTAGATGAAAATGTAGAGTACAGATCTTGAGCCAGCATTTCTACCATGATTAACCAACACTATGTGGAACGGGAGACTACTGTAGAATTAGTATTGGGGAGTAGTGAACTACATGTAGTTCATCCAGTAATTGAACTTGCAGTAGCTTGGTGGTAGTTCAACTAAACTTAAATCTCTGTCGTGTTTTCAGTAGTTAATTGCTTTTTTTTGAGGAGCTAACTACTGG
Organism: Oncorhynchus mykiss; assembly: GCF_013265735.2. Classification (NCBI taxonomy): domain Eukaryota; kingdom Metazoa; phylum Chordata; class Actinopteri; order Salmoniformes; family Salmonidae; genus Oncorhynchus; species Oncorhynchus mykiss. Next base: position 48,711,921 of record NC_048565.1, read on the forward strand.
AAATACAAAAATAAGAGAAGATATGAGTGAAATAGGCCAGAATTTCCTTTATTTTTCAGCATCAGACCTGCCTAATTCTCACCTGAAACAGTTGTTTTTAAAAGGATAGACGACACATTCTGTTTACATCTGACTCCAGATCTGTTCTTCTGATTGTTAGCCGATTACGTTTCAGATTTAGATATGCACATTTTCCAGTAAGTAGTTTTGATGTAGTGAACTACTTTTTCGAAGTAACTTTTGTTAAGTCAACTATACTTTTAAGGGTAGATTTAGCGTAGCTTAACTTCTTTCAGTGAGAAGTAATTGGTAACTTGGTAAACTATATTTCCAGAGTAGCTTCCAAAACACTGTGTAGAACCACTCTCCCACAGGCCAGAGCGTCAGTGAGTTAGGCCATTAACGGGAAGCTTTGGCTAATGGCTAGGGCGGTAGGCTAAAGTGCTGACACTAAGATAGTCTCCCTCAGGCCTCGTTACTAGGAACTGTATCTATCCTAATTACCTCTCAAGACATACCACAGGGAGTCTGAGTCTCTCTAGCCTCCTAACAGCCCGAGAGAGATTAATATATTGAATTCCCCGCCTGAGAGCAGGACCATCAGCCCCTCATCAGCCACACGCAGGCATGCACGCACACAGAGAGTGACCTACACTCTGTCCTCCTTCCACAGTGAAGGAGAGGTCCTGCAGGACGGAGCGTCCAGCCTCTGTGTATTTGACGGTCAGTCCTTGGACGTCCATGTGGCCCTGGTTGGGCCAGCAGTCCTGGGCGTGAGGGTTGTCGATCACCAGGTCTGTTCCTTTACCACCTCCACCGCTGGGTCTGGGCTCCTCTTGAGGCAGGTCGATGAACTTGAAGACCCGGTCTACCGATCGCATCTGGGGGAATAGGGGATGGAGAGATAAGAGCGATTGGAGGGAGTTGTGTGTACGTGCTGTGCACTTGTCATGAGAGAATAACAAACAATCTGTAAATAAGTACATGTGTGTTCCCTACTACCCCGGTTAACGAGTTCTATTCCCACACAGTAGTGTCAGTCAGTCTGGCAATGACAGTGAGTGTTTCCTCTCACTCTGTGAGCACGAGGAGAACTACATGTCCTGCACTGTGATTAGAAGAATCACGGAGCCTGAACGCAGCTCATTTCAACAGCAACAATACATATGCACTCACACACACACACACACACACACTGGAGAACTGAATATATTCTTACCGAACAATAAAACAAGTAGAGTATCCCGCACAAGCAAAGCCAAGGAGATTCATATTTCATGGAGCGTGTGCTTGTGTTACTGATGACTGACCACGGGTAATGTGGTTTGTGAATGCAAATACACATCTGTCTGCCGTGATGCTAGTGATGCTTGATCAAAACTGTGTGTGTGTGTGTGTGTACATACCAGTCCGTCCACAGTGATGCTGGTAATGACAGCCCATTGGAACGTCCCAAGGATGAGCATGGCTAAGGCCACAATGATGCCAATCTCCCCAGGCTTGTCCTCTGTGGAATACACACACACTATCAATGGGCAGTCAGCAGTCACACACATTATCCTTTGGCAGTCAGCAGTCACACACATTATCCTTTGGCAGTCAGCAGTCACACACATTATCCTTTGGCAGTCACACACACACACACACACACACACACACACACACACACACACACACACACACACACACACACACACACACACACACACACACACACACACACACACACACAGGTAATAGCACACTTCCTTTGCATCCTGACGTTATACACACACAAACGCACAGATATTAATGAAAGCGAACGCTGTCAAATTACCTCTGAAATTCACTCCCAACATAAACACTGTGGTCCATTGAGACATTCTACAGGTGCATGCAAACGTACTGGCATTTATACAGGTCGAAAGTAAATATGTGTACATGCAATGCAATCAGCATCTCCTGACTATGTCCCAAACGTATTTCTAAGCTGTCAAAATGGGCTGTGTGTGTGCGTGCGCCTGCCTGTCTGTCTGTCTGTGTCACTCACGGTTGGTTCCCACGGCGATGAAGACTGCGGCGGAGAAGAAGAAGACGAAGATGATGTCACAGCGGAAGAGGAACCATCGCAGCGTTGCGAGGTAGTGGAACCAGGTGGCCGTGTGGGTGTTCAGAGCCTTGTGGAACAACGTCTCAAAGTAGGACTGACGACCAAATGCACGTATAGTCCACAGACCCTTCAGAGAGATGATGAGGTGGGAGAATATTGGGCTACGGGCTGAGAGGAGGAGGAATGAGAGAGACAGAGTGAGGAAGAGAGAGATTAAAAAAAAGAGTTTATAGAAGAAGACAAATGTATCAAAGGGGGAGAGAGAGAAAGAGATGAGGCAAGTAGAGAGAACGAATGGAGAGATGCAGGAAGGGGGAGAGAAGAGAAACACAGAAGCATTAGTCAATCACTCACAGGAGGTCCGACACAATATCTATGTACTTCTTCACCAAAACGCAGGGTTGATGTGGACTTGTTGACGGAATTTCAATTCACTTCCTGGCCCCAACCCTGACTTACAGTCAGCTACAAAACATCAGAGTTTGCTGTTCCAGAGGGGGCATGTTTATGTAAAGGAGTCACCAAGAGTCAAAAGTGTACCACGCTTCACAGTCTATGTGCCGGGGGTCCTGTGTGAACTTAAGTATGCTCCCTCTAATTCTCTCTCACTCTCTCCCTTCCCTCCAGGAGGACCTGAGCCCTTGGACCATGGACCCTCAGGATTACCTGGCCCGATGACTCCTGGCTGTCCCCAGTCCACCTTGACTTGCTGCTGCTCAGTTTCAACTGTTCTACCTGAGGCTATGGAAACTTGACCTGTTCACCAGACATCGTCCCGGACATGCGGTTTTCAACTCGCCCCCTCTACCTGCTGTCTCGACCACGGAATGATCGGCTATGAAAAGCCAACTGACATTTACTCCCGTGGTACTGACCTGTTGCACCCTCTTACAACCACTTGTGATCATTAGTCGACCCTGCTGGTCATCTGTGAACGTTTGAGCATCTTGAGGAACAATATGGTCTTAATGGCCACGTTCTCTCATAGTCTCCATCCGGCACAGCCAGAAGAGGACTGGCCACCCCTCAGAGCCTGGTTCCTCTCTAGGTTCCCTGCTTTTCTAGGGAGTTTTTCCTAGCCACTGTGCTTCTACATCTGCATTGCTTGCTGTTTTGGAGTTTTAGGCTGGGTTTCTGTATAAGCACTAGGTGACATCTGCTGAAGTAAAAAGGGCTTTATAAATAAATGTGATTGATTTGATTGGTACGAGACAGTGTCCCAACAATAAAGAGCGTGCAGTATTTTCTCATGCCACATTGCATAAAACCAAGGCTCTTGTTACGAGATTAAACCCTGACGTTTCTCCTGTACAGACGTAGGAAATACCGATGAGCTTGGTGATTGACATAAATTCACTGAAAACCCCACATTAACACGGTTACATTAACAGGATTCCACTTTTCACGTTGCCTCATTTTGACCAGCTAACAGCCTAAACGCCAATCAGGCAACATTTTGGACTACACGTTCAAATTCTGTTGCAGCGACAATACAAATTAAGATCCTACACCTGTATCTCTTACAACAGTCCGGCATGGACAGACAGGCAGGAAATGGACTAAAATGGAAGGAAGAAATTAAAGCGACAGCCTCTCTGCTCTCCAGTAGCTTTGATCACAGGAAGGAACAGTTACAGAGAATGTGGGTGTCTTGTTCAGTCGTGCGTGTTTTGGGAAAAGGGGATATCTAGTCAGTTGCACAACAGAACACACTCAACTGACATGTGTCTTCCGCATTCAATCCAACCCCTCTGAATCAGAAAGGTGCGGGGGGGGGGGGGGCTTAATCGACGTCTACGTCATCGAAAAGTTGCCGTTGTGGGGGTTAACTGTGTGTTTCGTCTAGTTGTGCATTGGGAGACAGGGAGAGAGTTTTGTCCTTTTGGGGACAGTCAGTCTGTGTGTGTTCAGTGAGGGACCGTGAGAGAGCGATGCCAGGATGGAGCCAGAGGAAATCCCTGATCACGTTTTCTCTCTCTCCATGGCTGCGGGAAGGCCTTGTTGTTGCCATCGGCGACACACTCGGAATGACAGGATCAGGAGGAGTAATGTCGGAATGTCCCAAGACCCGGCACACACACACACACTTCTTTCTCACTAAGTAAGTTAGGGGGGAATGTATGGAATGTTTTCAGAGTGTTAGGAATTGTTGTGGTGAGGGAGAATGTATAATCGTTACTTTGTTCGCCTCCTTGCACAGTACAATGTAACTTCTGGATCTGCCCATCTTTCTCGCCAATCAAGATGTATCACGCACACCTGCAGTACTTGAGAGTTCTCCATCCCCAGCCCCAGGTTAATCTGTCAAGAGCCCCATCCAATCCCCCTCCCAGTCTCACCCTCAGCCTCCAGTTGTTTGAGCTGCTGTCCCGTACGCAGAAAGTACTTCCTCAGAACCACGAATATGACGGCCAATGGGATCACGGCAATGAAGATGTACGGCCTCATGATGGACACAGTGAATATGGCACCCAGCACGATCAGAGTTAACTGGAGGGAGAGAATAGGAAAGAGTCAGAGAGAGAGAGAGAGAGAGAGAGAGAGATAGAGACTGAGACGGGCAGAGCAGACAGCCACTTACCTGGATGAGGTCAAACAGTGCAAGGGGAAGCATGTCGTCGATGGTGGCCATGTCTTTGGTGAACCTGTTCATGATCCGACCTAAAGTACAGGGCAGAAAAACACATGCATGGAATTGACTGCCGCTGGTGGTCGTACTGACTAACTGAAAGGCTGACAGACTGACTGATTGATGTATAGGCTGTGAGGTTGTATGGACAACTGACTGATAGGTAGATGCATGTACACTATGTGTCTACAGCTGATGCATAACCCTTGGCTAAGCCAGGGGTTTCAGCAGCTGCGCTCACCAGTCTTCATAGTGTTGAGTACAGCCATGGGGGCCCTGAGCACAGCGGTCAGCATCTGTTCATGCAGCCTCTTGGACACGGTCAGTAAAGTGTGGACCAATGGCAGGCCTCTGAAGAACCCCAGCGCTAGAACGCTCTCCGACGTCGCCACGTAGATGTAGATGATGTAATAGGCGCTGGTCGGCGTGACGATGACTGGCTTTTGGACGGCGGGCGACGAGGCGTTGGCGTGCTGCTGGTCTACGAAGTTAGGCGCCGACGGGTTGGCCTCCTCTGTCCAGATCTTACTGGGAGGGAGAGAAGAAAGCACAATGGTTGCAATGGTATCTGAATGGTGGTCTTTTGTCTGAGTACTGTACTCTGTATTGGGCTGTTTATATGTTATCGGGCTGATCTTGGTGGTCTTGTGGTGAATACTACTTGTTCACAATTGATCGTAGGCTGATGTTGAACATGTATTGCAAATGTTTATCAGCACAGCATTACGACAGCATTTTCTAAACTGCAGAGAGGGTTCTTGCTGTTATTTTGTAGGTTTCCTGTACCATTATCTTCTGTAGAATGAATATTGCACATAAAAATAAACTTACTCTGTGATAAGAAATATCCCCAGGACAGAGCCAGCAACCTACAACACACGGCAAACACAGTTAGACTGAGGGTGGCACCTTGCATTGTAATTAAATTGTCAACAGGCAATATAATTAGGCAATTGTGTTCCAACAGAGACCCTGTAGTAGAAAGAGGAGGAAGGGAAGTGCTACTAAAGGTACACAATAGTACATTTTGGGACACAGAAGGTGCTCTTTGGTAAAAGGGGTGAATTGGTCATCAAAAAGAAAGGAGGACCAAGGCACTCTTCATATAATTGATTGAAATGCCTTTATTTGTATGACATGATATATGACATTGGCCATATATCACAACCCCCGAGGTGCGTTATTTCTATTATAAACTGGTGACCAACATAATTAGAGCAGTAAAAATAAATGTTTTGTCATACCATTGGTGTACGGTCTGATATACCACGGCTGTCAGCCAATCAATCATAAAGGGAAATAATGCCCGATCTAGATTGCCCTTCAAGCAAATCAGAAACGAGTATTCAACAATGGCGTAGCATATATATTTACAGTGGGGCAAAAAAGGTATTTAGTCAGCCACCAATTGTGCAAGTTCTCCCAATTAAAAAGATGAGAGAGGCCTTTAATTTTTATCATAGGTACATGTCAACTATGACAGACAAAATGAGAAAAGAAAATCCAGAAAATCACATTGTAGGATTTTTAATGAATTTATTTGCAAATTATGGTGGAAAATAAGTATTTGGTCACCTACAAACAAGCAAGATTTCTGGCTCTCACAGACGTGTAACTTCTTCTTTAAGAGGCTCCTCTGTCCTCCACTCGTTACCTGTATTAATGGCACCTGTTTGAACTTGTTATCAGTATAAAAGACACCTGTCCACAACCTCAAACAGTCACACTCCAAACTCCACTATGGCCAAGACCAAAGAGCTGTCAAAGGACACCAGAAATAAAATTGTAGACCTGCACCAGGCTGGGAAGACTGAATCTACAATAGGTAAGCAGCTTGGTTTGAAGAAATCAACTGTGGGAGCAATTATTAGGAAATGGAAGACATACAAGACCACTGATAATCTCCCTCGATCAAGGGCTCCACGCAAGATCTCACCCCGTGGGGTCAAAATGATCACAAGAACGGTGAGCAAAAATCCCAGAACCACACGGGGGGACCTAGTGAATGACCTGCAGAGAGCTGGGACCAAAGTAACAAAGCCTACCATCAGCAAGGGCATTGAATATGAAATGTGGCTGGGTCTTTCAGCATGACAATGATCCCAAACACACCGCCCAGGCAACGAAGGAGTGGCTTCGTAAGAAGCATTTCAAGGTCCTGGAGTGGCCTAGCCAGTCCCCAGATCTCAACCCCATAGAAAATCTTTGGAGGGAGTTGAAAGTCTGTGTTGCCCAGCAACAGCCCCAAAACATCACTGCCCTAGAGGAGATCTGCATGGAGGAATGGGCCAAAATACCAGCAACAGTGTGTGAAAACCTTGTGAAGACTTACAGAAAACGTTTAACCTCTGTCATTGTCAACAAAGGGTATATAACAAAGTATTGAGATAAACTTTTGTTATTGACCAAATACTTATTTTCCACCATAATTTGCAAATAAATTCATTAAAAATCCTACAATGTGATTTTCTGGATTTTTTTTCTCATTTTGTCTGTCATAGTTGACATGTACCTATGATGAAAATTACAGGCCTCTCTCATCTTTTTAAGTGGGAGAACTTGCACAATTGGTGGCTGACTAAATACTTTTTTGCCCCACTGTATATATAAAGTATATAGTTCCGTTCCATTGCACATCATCCATTGTAAATTGTTTATACATCCGTATAATGCATAGAAGGTGATTCTGATTCCCTCTAATACAGTACTTTTATTGTTTAGTATAGTATCTCCAAGACAGGTATTATCTAATGCTATCATTTAATACCGTTTCTTTACCTCTACAGCGAAGACAAGGAAGATGAAGATGAGGACGTAGACGAGGTTCCTGTTGGTGAAGATGTAACGCAGGTAGGTGTTCCACGACGTCGTGTCGAACACGTTCTTGCGCTCGTCTGCAAAGCATTGCTGCAAACAGACAAAAGATACGTGTTCGAATGAAACACTCGAACCTAGCTGTTCTTAGTGTTTTGTCTTCAAATGTCTCGGTTCAAACACTGGTGCACTTTCGGTGACGTCCCCTGGGCTATTCCTTGACCCTAACCCTAAACTTAACCTTTACCCTAACCTCCATGTGCTCATGAAGACCAGCAGTTACAGAGGAAAACATCCAACCTGCCTTGAACCCAACCAGCTCCCTTCACTGAACCTACCTCCATATCCTGCTCGTCCACATCCTCGCTGATGTCATAGACACTGTCTTTGGACAGGCGTCGTGCGTAGATGTCCAGCTCAGAGGCCAGCTCGCACTGCGGCGTGACGGACAGCTTCTTCCTGAAGGACGTCTGGAGCTGCTCCCTCCTGCCCTCCCCCCGGGCGTTGGTGATGAACTGCAGCACAGACTGGCGGCGCTGCCCGCTCAGGTGCTGCAGGCCATGATGGTACTGGTTCCCCCGCGGCAGCGACTCTTCAATCTACAATAAATAATAATATAACATATGCCATTTAGCGGATGCTTATTGGCAGACGCACTTCATTTAGCAGATGTACATGCAATCAAATCAATGAATCAGTCAGATGCACGGGACAAAGCAGCGTAGTGTACACAGTGCAATGAAATGCTTAGTTGAAATGCGAGCTCTCCTCTCAAAAATTAGAAAAACAGCGCAATAAGAATACTTTGAGCCGGTTCCCCAGACTCAAACTAAGCGTAGTCCTGGACTAAAAAGTATTTTCAACAGAGATTCTCCATTGAAAGCATTGCTTTGTCCAGGACTAAGCTTAGTCTGTGTGCAAGAAACCTCCCTTCAGTCAAAGAAGATAAGTAGAGAAGCAGCCTCACCTGATCGTCCTCGGGCACCACTGAGAACTTCCTCTCTGACAGCTCTCGCACGGCATCCTCGATAGTGGTGGACCCGGGTGGAGGAGCCTGGGCTTTCTGGGATCCCGCACCGATGAAGGAGAATTTACGGGCCGGGGCTAACGGATTAAGGATAATTGACTGTTTACGTTTTTCCGCTGCTGTGAGACCGTCGCCCCCGGCAATGGTGATGGCTTGAGGACCATTGTTTGTACAGATGATCGGTGGCGGGGGCTGGCGGAAGGACTGGTGGATGGGTTCGGGGCCACGGAAGACGGCGGATTCATCGATAGAGACGCGTCGGAGGGTCTCGGTGAGGATGGAGCTGCGGCGTTCGGCGTTGATGTTGTCGTAGGCCTCCAGGCCCAGGAGCAGGGAGCTGAAGTCTGGTCTCTTGGCCTGCAGCTCGGAGAAGGAGCCGTAGAAGTAACACACTCCGTTGTGAAGCAGAAGGATCTTGTCCGCTCTCTTCAGGTGCTCCAGCTTACTAGTGACCACGATGCGAGTCTTGGAAGACATCAGTTTACACAGACACCTGGCAGGAGAAAATACATGTATCCTTTGTTTAGTTTATCAAACTTTACTTTAGGCATTTCTGTTCAATCATGTGCTCATTTCTGGGTGGGAAGTTGCTGATTAACACAAACATCAAAAATCAGACCAAAGGTCATGATTGTCAGAGAAAGTTACATTTCCATGAAAAGCCCTTTGATCGACCAAAATAACATCTCACCAACTTGACCTTAACCTTCTCTCCTCTCCTTAACCATTCACCCTGCTCATTCCACCCAGCCCAGACCAACCCTCCCCTATCCTCCAGGCCCCGGCCAATATTAAAGCCTCAGTGTTGAGCCACAGACAGACCTCTCAAAGATCTCTTTCTCAGTCACAATGTCCAGGTGGGTAAAAGGTGAATCCAGTAGGTAGAGGTCGGCGTCTTTATACACAGCTCTGTAATAGCACACACAAACACAGAGAGAAACAAACACACGGAAACGTGAATGGAAAAAAGTCATAAATTAAATAGGCCTTTAAATGAGGAAGTTAAGTCCCTGTGGGATTCAACTCAGTTTAAGTGATACATTTACTATGACAATATAGCCAAACTGACAAATGTGTATTTTGTTAAGTGGGAGCAAATGGGCACCCAATACAATAAAACCAATAAATAATGAATATGTCGGAACATTGGAATATACAGTACCAGTGAAAAGTTTGGACACACCTGCTCATTCAAGGGTTTTTCTTTATTTTCACTATTTTCTACATTATAGAATAATAGTGAAGATTTCAAAACTATGAAAAAACACATATAGTAACTAAAAAAGTGTTAAACAAATCAAAATATATTTTATATTTGAGATTCCTCAAAGTAGCCAGCCTTTGCCTTGATGACAGCTTTGCACAATCTTGGCATTCTCTCAACCAGTTTTGATGGGGTAGTCACCTGGAATGCATTTCAATTAAAAGGTGTGCTTTCTTAAAAGTTAACTTGTGGAAGTGGCATCAAGGAAATGGGTGGCTACTTTTTAGAATCTCAAATATAAAATATATTTTGATTTATTTCACACTTTTTTGGTTACTACATGATTCCATAGGTGTTATTTCATAGTTTTGATGTATCCATTATTATTCTACAACATAGAAAATTGCAAAAATAAAGAAAACAGAAATAAAACCAATTCGATCATAGAACACCACAGTTACAGGAGCTGAACTAACAGTCAAATGAAGAAAATAATAATAATATTGATTCGGTAGTAATCATCTTTTTCATTGGGCATTATGACCATTAGGATGCACTATCCATGCATACATTGTCCCATAACAGCAGTCTCGTGGGCAAAACAACACAAGATGCATTCTGCCTTCAAGAGTATCAAAATCAAATCCATTTTTTTTTGTCACATGCGCCGAATACAACAGTGAAATGCTTACTTACAAGCCCTTAATCAGCAATGTATTTTTAAGAAAAATAAGTGTTAAGTAAAAAATATTGAACAAATAATTAAAGAGCAGCAGTAAAATAACAGTTAACAGGCTATATACAGGGGGTACCGGTACAGAGTCAATCAATATGCGGGGGCATCGGTTAAGGTAATTGAGGTAATATGTACATGTACTATAGGGGGGGTCAATGCAAATAGTCTTGTTAGCCATTTGTTTAGCTGTTCAGGAGTCTTATGGCTTGGGGGTAGAAGCCTGTTTAGAAGCCTCTTGGACCTAGACTTGGTGCTCCGGTACCGCATGCCGTGCGGTAGCAGAGAGAACAGTCTATGACTAGGGTGGCTGGATTCTTTGACTATTTTTAGGGCCTTCCTCTGACACCGCCTGGTATAGAGGTCCTGGATAGCAGTAAGTTTGGCCCCAGTTATGAACTACCCTCTGTAGTGCCTTGCGGTCAGAGGCCGAGCAGTTGCCATACCAGGCAGTGATGCAACTGAGGATAGGCCTGGCCAGTATCCTCGCCCTCTGACCTCCACTTAGGATCACCCTTCCCTGCATAAGGGTCGTCTACACCATGCTCTCGATGGTGTAGAACTTTTTGAGGATCTGAGGACCCATGCCGAATCTTTTCAGTCTCCTGAGGGGGAATAGGCTTTGTTGTGCCCTCTTCATGACTGTCTTGGTGTGTTTGGACTATGATAGTTTGTTGGTGATGTGGACACCAAGGATCTAGAAGCTCTCAACCTGCTCCACTACAGCCCTGTCAATGAGAATTGGGGTGTGCTCAGTTCTCCTTTTCCTGTAGTCATGTCACATTCCATTGACATTTCCATTTTAGAAAGTACTGTAAGTATCGAAATATACATCCATGTATACACAACAGCAGTCTCATGGGCAAAACAACACAAGACGCATTCTTCCTTCAAGAGTATTATGTCACATTCCAGAATGAGTGTTTCCACAGGACGTACATGCTGAGAGACAGGTGTGTGTGTGTGTGTGTGTGTGTGTGTGTGCGCACCAGTACGTACCTGGCCAGGCCTATCCTCGCCCTCTGACCTCCACTTAGGGTCACCCCTCCCTCCATAAGGGGCGTCTTGTCTTTCTCCGGCAGCAGGGCCAGATCCTGAGGGGAGAGCAGGGGAGGGTTAGATAAATGTTTGAGACATAGACATGCACACCCACACACAAAAACATGAAAGGTAGGGGAATTGGAATGTCAAAGCAGTAGTAAATGTATCGGGGAAACAAAGAGAAAAGTTCAGTGTTAGTAGACATAACAGACTGAAATGTCAGCTACAAAAATATAAACAAACAGTTTGTTTATGTCATTTACTCCTGAAAAAAGGTGGTTAAACTGGGCACTGACTCAGTTCAACATCCCCTAGTTTTTCAGTCAAGTGTTTAAATGTGAAATAAAATAACCTGGGGCCTGGTTAAAAGATGATCTAAAGTACCGTGTGACAGTTATATAAATGAGTTTTGCAAATCCAATTACTTTTTCATATTGGTATACAGCTTCAAAGCAATCAAATCACATGTACTTAAAGCTGCAGTTAAGGCTTTAAGTACAGTAGCTGAAAGACAGAAAGGTGGAATTTCAAAAGTCTAATTCCACCACATCAAACAAGATACACTGAAACATCGAAAGAGTATGAAAAACTTCACAAATGCCCACTAAAAAACAACTTGTCATTGAGAAAACATCGATATGAGTCAGAAACATGTACTCTATTGTCAAAATTGACTACAAAGGTTAAATGGGATTTTTTGATAAAATATCGTTTTGTGAGACTTGTGGTCGTGACTGCATCGCAAACGTAAATGAAGGTTGGGTTTGTTTCAAATCTGCCCACATGCCCACAGCAGGCAACGCACAAGTAATCATCAATTTGGAGTGCAGCTGCAAGCAACCCGATCATAATGCCTGTGGTAAATTTGGATTGACTATGGGACTAGTTAGGGATGATCGGTTAATAACACAATGTACATGGGACAATATGTTAAAATTTGTTAAAACATGTTAGAAATTGTTAAAACAAAATATAAAATTGTCGAAATGCATATACAAATATTGAAAACATTTAAGGAGAAAACTCAAAGGTGTGAACAAAATATTGTCTCATTTATATTGTGTAATAATTTATTGATGGCTCCTAATTAGCCCCGGAGTGAGTCAAACCAACTTTGCCACTGTTGCACACCCGCCAGCTGAAGCTAATGGGCAAAATAATTTGCCTAACTATTCCCACCTGCGAACACACACCCAAGACACCCACATCAAATCACAACCCGAAACCAACTCACGTTTGAATTCAGTCATGGCCGCTAGCATTAATTTTCGTAATGAACCAAATCTAAAAACGAGGCCAAATCAGGAAGTGCAGTCGCCCTTTAATAGCTAGATGATTTCAAACACAAATGTCTGAAACATGTAAACCAACATGTGAAAGAATGAATTTAGTCATACATAAAACCTCCTACCTTTATAAACGCTACTTCTGCTATCCAAACGGAAGGCATTGGGAATTAAGTTCAGAGGTTGTTTAACAGGTCGTAAAACACAGCAAGTGGAGAAAAGGCACCGTGTCTCAAACTGACAAAAAAAAGCGTGGCTAGCGCTACAAGCTAACTATTCTCTCACCATAAACCTTGGTTCTGGGTGCTGAGATTACAAGCTAGCTAACTGTTAAGTGCAAAATGATTGGGGTTTACAAGAAACAGCCCACCCATGGACATTTTCTGGTCCTAGGAGAGGTCGAAAAATAGACTGGAGCATGATCACACAGTCTGATATGTCTGGGAACACAGATGTCTTTTTATCCTCTCGGTCTTAGACCACGTATACCAGATTTCTTTTGTCATATTCTCTTTTGAGAGATGGAATATTCATGACTCCTCTGAAGTCACTCAGTCGTTGAGAGTTTGGATGCAGGTGAACATTACACAGTTACATAAGAGTTGAAAGGTCAGGTCAAAAGGTGCTCATTGGGAGCTGTCAAAGGGTTAAAAATAGGTGCATACAGTAGTGTTTGCTTCGAAACAGGCAACGACACACTTGGGCCTAGCACGTGGCACATCATCAGAGCTGTTCCATAACGTCTTTTGTAACAGCCTTTTTCAACGCAGCGGTTTACTTCGTACTTATTGGGGGGGCGGGCGCAGATTTCAAACAGTGCCTCAAGACGCCTCAGGTAACACACCACCCAAATGATCTGCGCCAAATCATCAATACCCCCAGGGCATGAGCGGTGCCAGTGTGCCACTAATCATTTTCACGCCTTCTCAGTAGTCTAAATGTAAAAAACAATAAATGCTACTGTAAAGTAGATCTGTTGCACAGAGTTTTCTGGTCAGGTCACGTACACAGAGATAGACAGAAACACAGATTGACAATGAATGCTCTAGTCTAGTCTAGTCTACATCCATGCTTGTGACTGAGCAAGCTGATATTCAGTCCCAATGACATAATGTGGGGTGTCCATGGCAACGGGAGTGTCAGGGACAGTAATCCAGTGACACCCCCCCCCCTGCCGAGGCAGCAGTCTAAATGTACTGCACGACACTCAACACTGGGGCTCCACACAGGGACGGAAGGGTGTGTGTGTGTGTGTGTGTGTGCGTGCGTGCGTGAACTGGAGAAATATGACATCTCAACTCCTCACAAAGGCTCCTGGGTAGACAGCCAGGTGGAACATATGAGTCAAGGGAGGAAAAGAGAACAGGGCTAGGAATAAGAGATGAGCAAGAGAACATGGGGAGGTAGAGAGAGTAGAAGAAAAAAAAACATCTGGTAAAAAGAGGGGATAAAAATCTTTTTTTTAATGAACGTGGATGGAAATAAAGCAAAGACAGAGGAAAGCAGAAGTAGAGAAACATCCAACACGACAACGTCAAAGACCATACCTGAGACCAAAACAATTCTAACCAAGCTAACAGCCCGACAGACAATATGACAGAGCGACAGCATATTTCCCTCCATCCGTACCTCCTCCAGCTGACAGGCCTTGATGACAGAGGTGTAGCGGAACTCGTCGTAGGTCAGGCCAAACAGGATGTTGTCACGGATGGTTCCGGGCATGATCCAGGAGGTCTGGGGGGAGAAGGAGATCCGCCCACTGTGTCTGATCTTCCCCTCCGACGGGACCAGCTCCCCCAGGATCATCATCAGCAGGGAACTCTGGGGTGGGGGGGGGGCACAATATCCGAAGCGTCGAGCACAATACATGTGATGGGGTAAAATTGTGTGTTGATTTTTTTGGGGAAGTAATTCCCAGCACCATAAAGGAGATAAGCTTGGTGGTATGTGTTAATCCTGTTGTGAAGGGAAGAAATGTCAGAACACCTCTGAACACTATGGAGTAAAAATATGCAGAGAGGGGAGAGATACTGTGTATGTGCATCCCTAATCTATGTACAACATTACGCCCTGGAGAGAGAGGAATAATAATGTATTCTATGATATGCTATCCACTTCAGCTCACCGGGGGAAGGGATGGCGTGTAACTGTAGGTAGGGGGGCAGACACTCATCTCCAAGCCTCGGATTGACTGCACTTAATAGCACCAGTAGAGGTGGAATTGAGGCATAGACACGAAGTGAGATATTTATAATATTAAGTCTTTCACTTTGTCTCAACATTGAATATATCTCAATCACATGAGGCTGGTGGCACCTTAATCGGGGAGGAGAGGCTCCTGGTAATGGCTGGAGCGGAATAGGTGGAATTGTATCCGATACATCAAACACATGGTTTCCATGTGTTGGATGCCTCTATTTGCTCGGTTCCAGACATTGGCACCGTCATAGGGTGCCACATTTCCAACAACTCAGTTCATCATATTTCTGCCCTGCTTGAGCTGCCCCGGTCAACTATAAGTGCTGTTATTGTGAAGTGGAAATGTCTAGGAGCAACAACAGCTCAGCTGCGAAGTGGTAGGCCACACAAGCTCACAGAATGGGACCGCTGAGTGCTGAAGCGCACAGCGCGTAAATATCGTCTGTCCTCGGTTGCAACACCCACTACAGAGTCCAAAACTGCCTCTGGAAGCAACTTCAGCACAAGAACTGTTCGTTGGGAGCTTCTTGAAATGGGTTTCCATGGTCGAGCAGCCGCACACAAGCCGACGATCACCATGCACACTGCTACTTGCCCGAATGCATAGCGCCAACTGTACGTTTGGTGGAGGAGGATCAATGGTCTGTGGCTGATTATCATGGTTCGGACTATGCCCCATAGTTCCAGTAAAGAGAAATCTTAACGCTACAGTGTGCTTCAACTTTGTGACAAGAGTTTGGGGAAGGCCCTTTCCTTTTTCAGCATGACAATGCCCCCATGCACAAACCAAGGACCATACATAAATGGTTTGTCGAGATCGGTGTGGAAGAACTTGACTGGCCTGCACAGAGCCCTGACCTCAACCCCATGTAACTCTTTTGGGATGAATTGGAACGTCGACTGCGAGCCAGGCCTAATCGCCCAACATCAGAGCCCGACCTTACTAATACTCTTGTGGCTGAATGGAAGGAAGTTTACGCAGCAATGTTCCAGCGTTTACTGGAAAGCCTTCCCAGAAGAATGGAGGCTGTTATTGCAGCAAAGAGGGGACCAACTCTATATTAATGCCCATGTCCTCCTGTGTCTCAATAATATTATTAAGACACAGTATGACTCATTGAGAAATGAGGAGCCCACACCCCACACTCCATCCACCCCTGTCATTGTTCCCAGACAGCGAGTGGTCCAATACCTTTCCTGAGCCTGTGGATCCTTAGTAGAGGGAAACATATTGAAACACACTATGAATTAGCGAGATATGAGAATCACACTTCAGCTACATTACATCTAAAGTGCACACTCTGTTGTGATGTTCCACCTGCTACACGGAAACCAAAGCATTTTAATTCACAAGATGCATCAGCCATCAAGAATTGAACCTCTGCGAATCTTGAGCTTGGACGCTGCCATTGGAGGCGACCAACTCAAGCAGTAGCTTTCGCCGACTTAAAAGTAAGCATTCCCTCAATGGCTGATGGCCAATGGCAAAGCCGGACACCCGATGGCTGTAGCGTAGCAGGGACGTTACAGGGACTGCAGTTGGCACATTTACAGAAATGTTGATTCATGTACATTGTTCCTGCCAATTCAAATATACAAAGGCCCAGACCTTGTCCGTCCAGCCCAGTGTTCCCAGACAGTGAGTGGTAGTGGTACCTTCCCAGAGCCGGTGGATCCAGCCACGGCCAGCATCTGTCCCTTCTCCAGGTACAGGCTGATGTTCTTGAGGACGGGTGTGACATACAGGTTTGTGAAGAACAACCCTGCGTCACCGTTAGAGTGGCCGTTAGCCTTGTTCTCCTGCTTAATTTTCTCAAAGAGCTCCCCGATACCCTGGAGAGGGGGAAGAGAGTAGGGTGTGAAAGAGAGACGGGGGTAGAGAGAGAGAGAGAGAGATATTAAATAGAATTTTCTCTCATACAATATGACTAGAACAGCTTGTTTGAAAAAGTGAGCTCACGTGCATACATTTCTGGCTGTAATAGGAATACTAATTGGGCATAAAATGGAAAACAGACTGGTGAGAAAATGCTATGATGAAGGCTTTACGCTGAAATGCGTCAGCCATCCGGCCGAGAACATTTTCAATATTCTGGGAATCACTGAGAAATAGGAGACTCTTGCCAGTATATTACTCAAATGTCATTATTGCCCCCTAATCCATCAACAATTCCATTGAAATCAAATCACTGGTGAGAGTGAGACTTCTGTAGGACAGTGGTTCGCAAACTGTGGGTCATCCCCCCCCCCCCCCCCCCCCCCAGTGCGAAAGTTGCAATAGTAGAATGCACAAGGTGCAATTTCGAAATTGGGTAGTGCATCATCAGTGTTCCTCTTGTCATGTCAGTCATTGCATACCATAGAGAACTTGTCAGAAATGTCCAGATCAACTAGCCCATGTCAGCTAACAACGTTAGCTAGGTTTTTTAGAGCATAGATTTCAGTCACTCAGATATCACAAAATTGCAATACAATTAGCTTTAAACCTGCAAAATGTTCTCTCCACCGAAAAGAGGGGTGTGAATAGTTTGTATCATGAACGGTGCTTGTGCCCATAGAAATAGACTTGCCGCACGAGGGGGGGTGGCTGAGTGGTTGGTTTGTTTAACCATTAACCTGGGTGACATTTTATGGGGTAGTGATTTTCCCAGCATATAAATGGGTTGGGTTTAGAATAGTTTACCACCATCTAGCATAGCATTGCTGTTGCTTATCTAAATTAGTGCACAGTGTCTGAACACAAATGATTTTCTGCCTACTTGGGATGGTCATAAAACGTATCCATAAAATGAAATACACTGCCTGTGACATTTCAAACTGATAATGTTACTCTGTGGTAATGAATTGCCTTTTTCCTAGATAGTAGTAGGATCATTCTCAGGAAGAATAGAATGCATACATACACCTGCACGCACGCACGCACGCACGCACGCACGCACGCACACACACGTACTTCATCCCAGGAGGCGGTCACATTCACCAACTCTATCTCAGTGGTGGTCAGGTTGTACTCCAATACTTTGTACTCCTCTTTGCAGAGGTACTCCTACAGGATAGACAATGGATAACAAAACAAGAACGTTATCTTGGCAACAACAAGTCAGGTCAATACACACGCGCACACACACGTGCACACACACACACACACACACGTGCACACACACACACACACACACACACACACACACACACACACACACACTCTGGGTATAAATATATACAGTAGTGTAAGACGAACGTAAAGCATGTGTTGTCCGACTGTAGTGTCCTGTGCAGTATAAAGACAGAATAAACAGCATGTTCAGGAGACCGATTTACTGATAAGATTGATACAACAACTGTACTGTGATGGCCTTTTTGGCTGAGGATGACATGTGTGTCTGTCTCTCTGTCTATTTCATGATGTGCCTTTACGGCAAGGCGGTGTGAAGGGCATGTGTGTTTCTTGGGGTGCAGTCGGGGTGGGGGTGGGGGGTGGGGGGGGGGTGTTTTGGATTCCAGATGTTGGACTGAGAAGATGACTCCAAATAATCATGTTCTCAAATACTCATGTATGTGAACGCAGGTCTGGTGTGGGTATGCGGGTGTGTTTGTGTAAGCCAATTCCCGTGTCTTCTTTAGACATGATGTCAACAACATTAAAAATATAGCGTAACTTACATAACCACCAAATGTAAATAAAAATAGCTCATTAACAAAACCAGAGTTATCATCAACCTATGTTAACAAGCACTCCTCTCCCCTCCACTTCCTCTTGTCAAGTCTGTACATTCCACAGGCAAATGTACACTATATACAGTATCAATAACTATAACAGGTGCTCCTCCAACCCAGGTGCTCAATCCCAACCATTACAGCCCTCGACCAGACTTCACCCAAGTAAAATGCCCAATTTGACAATGTCTCAAAGTTCCAGTGTACTGTACCACATCTACAGTGCCTTGCGAAAGTATTCGGCCCCCTTGAACTTTGCGACCTTTTGCCACATTTCAGGCTTCAAACATAAAGATATAAAACTGTATTTTTTTGTGAAGAATCAACAACAAGTGGGACACAATCATGAAGTGGAACAACATTTATTGGATATTTCAAACTTTTTTAACAAATCAAAAACTGAAAAATTGGGCGTGCAAAATTATTCAGCCCCTTTACTTTCAGTGCAGCAAACTCTCTCCAGAAGTTCAGTGAGGATCTCTGAATGATCCAATGTTGACCTAAATGACTAATGATGATAAATACAATCCACCTGTGTGTAATCAAGTCTCCGTATAAATGCACCTGCACTGTGATAGTCTCAGAGGTCCGTTAAAAGCGCAGAGAGCATCATGAAGAACAAGGAACACACCAGGCAGGTCCGAGATACTGTTGTGAAGAAGTTTAAAGCCGGATTTGGATACAAAAAGATTTCCCAAGCTTTAAACATCCCAAGGAGTACTGTGCAAGCGATAATATTGAAATGGAAGGAGTATCAGACCACTGCAAATCTACCAAGACCTGGCCGTCCCTCTAAACTTTCAGCTCATACAAGGAGAAGACTGATCAGAGATGCAGCCAAGAGGCCCATGATCACTCTGGATGAACTGCAGAGATCTACAGCTGAGGTGGGAGACTCTGTCCATAGGACAACAATCAGTCGTATATTGCACAAATCTGGCCTTTATGGAAGAGTGGCAAGAAGAAAGCCATTTCTTAAAGATATCCATAAAAAGTGTTGTTTAAAGTTTGCCACAAGCCACCTGGGAGACACACCAAACATGTGGAAGAAGGTGCTCTGGTCAGATGAAACCAAAATTGAACTTTTTGGCAACAATGCAAAACGTTATGTTTGGCGTAAAAGCAACACAGCTGAACACACCATCCCCACTGTCAAACATGGTGGTGGCAGCATCATGGGTTGGGCCTGCTTTTCTTCAGCAGGGACAGGGAAGATGGTTAAAATTGATGGGAAGATGGATGGAGCCAAATACAGGACCATTCTGGAAGAAAACCTGATGGAGTCTGCAAAAGACCTGAGACTGGGACGGAGATTTGTCTTCCAACAAGACAATGATCCAAAACATAAAGCAAAATCTACAATGGAATGGTTCAAAAATAAACATATCCAGGTGTTAGAATGGCCAAGTCAAAGTCCAGACCTGAATCCAATCGAGAATATGTGGAAAGAACTGAAAACAGCTGTTCACAAATGCTCTCCATCCAACCTCACTGAGCTCGAGCTGTTTTGCAAGGAGGAATGGGAAAAAATTTCAGTCTCTCGATGTGCAAAACTGATAGAGACATACCCCAAGTGACTTACAGCTGTAATCACAGCAAAAGGTGGCGCTACAAAGTATTAACTTAAGGGGGCTGAATAATTTTGCAGCCCAATTTTTCAGTTTTTGATTTGTTAAAAAAGTTAAATATCCAATAAATGTCGTTCCACTTCATGATTGTGTCCCACTTGTTGTTGATTCTTCACAAAAAATACAGTTTTATATCTTTATGTTTGAAGCCTGAAATGTGGCAAAAGGTCACAAAGTTCAAGGGGGCCGAATACTTTCGCAAGGCACTGTAGATGAACCTTCAAATCCCATCCATCCTTCTCACCTCCCCCTGTCCTTCCCCCATTTCTCACTCCCTCATTTACTCCCATACCCATGTACACAAATCCGCTTCACCTCTATCTTTGTGACCAGCGCCAGCGTGTCGTACCACATCTGTATGGAGCCGGGCAGCTGTCTGGTGAGGGTCATACGGAGCACCATGCAGTAGGAGGCAGTGGTGAAGATCCGCCTCAGGATAATGCCCTGTAGAGATCAGATTGAGATTGTACTTTATTAATCCCAATTGGGAGAATTCCATAGATTTCTAACCTCAATGTCAGAGTTTAACCTCAATGTCCACCACAATGTCAGAGATGAACCTCAATGTTAAACTCTATTTCTATGTGTTTGGCCGAGTGTGGTTCCCAATCAGAGGCAGCTGTCTTTCATTGTCTCCGATTGGGGATCATACTTAGGCAGCCCTTTTTCCCTCCTTCAGTCTGGGATCTTGTCTTTGTTTGAGTGCATGTAGTTTGCACGACGAAGCTTTTCGTTCGTGGTATTGTTTATTGTTTTTTTTTCTTGGTGGAACATTTAAATAAAAGAATGTACGCCTACCACGCTGCACCTTGGTCTCCTTCCGACGACAAACGTTACACCTGTGGTACATTCAATTGATTGGATATGATTTGGAAAGGCACGCCTGTCTATATAAGGTCCCAAAGTTGACAGTGAATGTCAGAGCAAAACCCAAGCCATGAGGTAGAAGGAATTGTCTGTAGAGCTCAGAGACAAGACTGTGTCGAGGCACAGATCTGGGGAAGGGTACAAAAAAAATACCTGCGGCATTGAAGGTCCCCAAGAACACAGTGGCCTCCACTGTAAAGCCGCCTGGCCAAACTGAGCAATCAGGGGTGAAGGGCCTTGGTCAGAGAGGTGACCAATAACCCGATGGTCACTCTGATAGAGCTCCAGAGTACCTCTGTGGAGATGAGAGAACCTTCCAGAATGAATCTCTGCAGCAGTCTACCAATCAGGCCTTTATGACAGAGTGGTCAGATGGATGCCACTCCACAGTAGAAGGCACATGACAGCCCGCTTAGAGTTTGCCAAAAGGCACCTAAAGGATTCAGACCATGAGAAACAAGATTCTCTGGTCTGATGAAAACAAAATTGAAATCTTTGGCCTGAATGCCAAGTGTCACGTCTGGAGGAAACCTGGCACCATCCCTTCGGTGAAGCATGGTGGTGGCCGCATTATGCTGTGGGGATGTTTTTCAGTGGCAGGGTCTGGGAGACTAGTCAGGATCGAGGCAAAGAGGAACGGAGCAAAGTACAGAGAGATACTTTTTTTAAATTATTATTTATACCCATTATTATTTGACCCTTTTTCTCCCCAATTGGTAGTTACAGCCTTGCCCCATCGCTGCATCTCCCGTACGGACTCGGGAGATGCGAGATTCAAGAGCCATGCGTCCTGCGAAACACAACCCTGCCAAGCCGCTCTGTTTGTTGACATACTGCTCACTTAACCGGAAGCCAGCCGCACCAATGTGTCGGAGGAAACACCATACAACTGGCGACTGTGTCAGCGTGCATGCGCCCAGCCCGCCACAGGAGTTGCTAGAGTGTGATGGGACAAGGACATCCCGGGCCGGCCAAACCCTCCCCTAACGGCGCTGGGCCAATTGTGCATCGCCTCTTGGATCTCCCGGTCACGGCCAGCTATGTGACAGCTCGGGATCGAACCCGGATCTGTAGTGATGCCTCAAGCACTGTGATGCAGTGCTTTAGACCGCTGCGCCACTTGGGAAGCCCTACAGAGAGATCCTTGATGAATACCTGCTACAGAGCACTCAGGAACTCAGACTGGGGCGAAGGTTAACCTTCCAACAGGACAACGACCCTAAGCACATAGCCAAGACAACGCAGGAGTGGCTTCGGGACAAGTCTCTGAATGTCCTTGAGTGGACGCTCCCCCTCCAACCTGACTGAGCTTGAGAGGATCTGCAGAGATGAATGGGAGAAAATCTCCAAATACAGGTGTGCCAAGCTTGTAGAGTCATACCCAAGAAGACTCAAGGCTGTAATCGATTACAGCTGTAATCGCTGCCAAAGGCGCTTCAACAAATTACTGAGTTAAAGGGCTTTTGTTTTATATATATTTTTTGCAAAATAAATGTAAAACCAGTTTTTGCTTTGTCGTTATGGGCTATTGTGTGTAGGTTGATAAAACATTTTAATCAATTTTAGAACAAGGCTTTAATCTAACAAAATGTGGGAATACTTTCCGAATGCAGTGTATGTGAAAATGGTGCACTTCCTTTATTAATCACCAAGTGGAAATTCATTGGTCGTACTTTCTCATAGTAAAAAACAAACAATACAAATACAAATGCTCACCACATAAAAAACATCCAAGTAAATAAAAAATGGATATAAATATACAAAGGCCAGTGGAAAAAGTACCTTGCTGAGGGCGTGTGGCACAATGGCTGACACGATGACCAGGATGGCAGAGAAGAAGTAGGAGGCGCTGTAGAAGTAACGCAGAGAACCAATCTTCCGCGTCAATGACATCTCATCCCTGTAAGAGGTAGGTGGGGGATTCATTTTATATAATACTTCCTATTACGTAACCTCTCTTACGTTTGTATTTTAAATCATTTTCTTATTCATTGGAATTATTCGGTTTTCTCATTGAAAAAACATAGTTTACGCCAAATTTGGACTAGACAAGGAAGCCAAGGTCACAAGACGCCTTGTCAAAGGTCTTGACGCAGAGGCGTCAATAGGTGGACAGACATCAACAGGGGAATCCAATTATGTATTTAGGCCCAATTCACCCAAATCAGACAGGGATTAAACACTGGCAATTGACTCAAGGTTTGACTAGACTACACAATGCAGGAGTGTTTCTCTGATTGGCTTTGTTTGTGAATGTCGTGTGTCATGATCATAGATGGCAATTAATCCTCCCTTTGAGCTTATTTAATGGAATTTAAGTGAAAATATCTTGATGGGAATCTTATTTATTAATGAGAGTCACTGGTCATCTATTCCAGCTAACAGTTTTTGATTTCCAGAAGATCTCTGGTGGATGGGATAGTGTTCCTACCATGACCTTTCACCTCAGAGTATTAGTGTTAGAGAAGGGATGGGCAACTCCAGTCCTCAGGTGCCTGACTGGTGTCACACTTTTGCCCCAGCCCCAGTTAACACACATGACTCCAATAATCAATTAAACATGATCTTCAGTTTAGAATGAAATGAGTTTAATCAGCTGTGTTTGCTAGGGATGGTGAAAAGATGTGACACCACTCTGGCACCCGAGGACTGGAGTTGCCCATCCCTGTGTTAGAGTCAAAGCATGATCACTTTCCCCATAGTTCTCGGAATGTTACCAGCAAACAAAATGTGGGCTCAATGCATGCTAAAATATGGGTCCCGAGTAGGGTGCCAATATTGGGCCAATGCGCTTTTGCTCATCTGCTCATGGGCTTATTTTAGGCTAAGTGAAAGATGCCTTACCAGTAATGTGCTGCCCACACTGGGAAAATGCCTTGGGGGCCAACGTGGATTTTCCCAGTGTTGTCCCAGTGTTATTTTGGCATTAACATGTGTCACATATCAGTTCGCAAACAATGTAGCAAAAAATGAATTGAGTTAATAAAGCCGCATATAAACATGGTCTCTTTTTTGTTTTCTTGAATAAGGCAGCTACAAAATGTGTTTAAGCAGAAAATACAGAGTGTAGGGGTTGGTAAGCTTCTCTAGTTGCATTGTGATTGGCTCAGTGTTCTGTCACTCTTGGGAATACTACGTCACTGCAAAATCTAAAGGGAGAGATTGTCAAATCAAATTAAACACACTGTTTGTATTTGACCATTATTCCCAGTCACCTTGCTGTGGTTAAATGCGGTGGTTCACACTTTTGCCATCTATGCACGGTTTCTGGTCTGGGTAGTTTTTAATAGTCACAGTGGGAACAACATCCTCTATACACTTCCTGATGAACTCAGTCACTATGTCCGTGTATACATCAATGTTATTCTCAGAGGCAACCCAGAACATATCCCAGTCTCGTGATCGAAACAATCTTGAAGCATTAATTCCGATTGGTCAGACCAGCGTTGAATAGACCTTAGCACGGGTACTTACAGTTTGAGTTTCTGCCTATAGGAAAGGAGGAGCAGAATAGAGTCGTGATCTGACTTGCTGAAGGGAGGGCGGGCAGGGGAGGGCCTTGCAGCCCCCTTGGGTGCTGCCATAGATTTACATTAGAAGTGTCCATCTGGCCTCCCGAGTGGCGCAGCGGTCTAAGGCACTGCATCACAGTGCCCGGATTCGATCCCAGGGTGTGTCACAACCGGCTGTTGTGACAATTGGGCGGCGCACAATTGACAAATCGTCGTCCGGGTTAGGGGAGGGTTTGGCCGGGGGGGCTTTACTTGGCTCATCTCACTCTAGCGACTCCTTGAGGCGGGCCGGGTGGCTGAAGGCTGACTTCGGTCATCAGTTGAACGGTGGTACAGTGACACATTGGTATAGCTGGCTTCAGGGTTAAGTGGACGTGGGTTAAGAAGCGCGGTTTGTTGGGTCATGTTTCGGAGGATGTGGGACTTCCCCTTTGCCTATCCCGAGCCCATTGGGGAGTTGCAGTGATGAGACAAGATAGTAATTGGATTGCAATTGGATATCCCGAAATAGGGGTAAAATGCAAAACAATTGAATAAATAAAAATAAGTGCCCATCCAAGAAGGCTCAAGGTCATTGGCCACAGATAAAATTACATCAAATCACATTATATCTACCGTAGCTTTGATTGGACTGCAAGCTAGACAAGCAGTGATCATCATGAATCACGTTGATAATCTACTGTCACGGATTCCCCCGTTACTGCTGCTCATTCCGTTCAGCAGCTCCAGAGGTCTACGTCACCAGCACTCTAGGCGTCACTGAACTGGATTCATTACCACTAACCCCGGACTGATAGAACAGAAGCCTCTGGTAAGACACGGGGCGGGGGCCTATGCATATACGTGAACAACAGCTGGTGCACGATATCTAAGGAAGTCTTAAGGTTTTGCTCGCCTGAGGTAGAGTACCTCATGATAAGATGTAGACCACACTATCTACCAAGAGAGTTTTCATCTGTATTTTTCGTAGCTGTCTTACATACCACCACAGACCGATGCTGGCACTAAAACCGCACTCAATGAGCTGTATACCGCCATAAGCAAACAGGAAAATGCTCGTCCAGAGGCGGCGCTCCTAGTGGCCAGGGACTTTAATGCAGGGAAACATATCAGTTTTACCTCATTTCTATCAGCATGTTAAATGTGCAACCAGAGGGGAAAAAAATCTAGACCACCTTTACTCCACACAGAGAAATGTGTACAAAGCTGTCCCTCTCACTCACCAGAATTCTATCCTCCTAATTCCTGTTTACAAGCTAAAATTAAAGCAGGAAGCACCAGTGACTCGGTCTATAAAAAAGTGGTCAGATGAAGCAGATGCTAAACTACAGGACTGTTTTGCTAGCACAGACTGGAATATCTTCCAGGATTCTTCTGATGGCATTGAGGAGTACACCACATCAGTCACTGACTTTATAAATAAGTGCATCGAGGACGTCATCCCCACAGTGACTGTGCGTACATACCCCAACCAGAAGCCATGGATTACAGGCAACATTCACACTGAGCTAAAGGGTAGAGCTGCCGCTTTCAAGGAGCGGAAGCTTATAAGGAATTCCGCTATGCCCTCCGACGAACCATCGAACAGGCAAAGCGTCAATACAGTACATTACTAAGATCGAATCGGCTTGCAAACTATTACAGACTACAAAGGGAAGCACAGCCGAGAGCTGCCCAGTGCCACGAGCCTACCAGATGAGCTAAATACGAGGTTCGAGACAAGTAACACTGAAACATGCATAACAGTATCAGCTGTTCCGGATGACTGTGTGATCACACTCTCCGCAGCCGAGTAAGACCTTTAAACAGGTCAACATTTACAAGGCCACAAGGCCAGATGGATTACCAGGATGTGTACTCTGAGCATGTGCTGACTTACTGGCAAGGGTCTTCATTGACATTTTCAACCTGTCCCTGTCTGAGTCTGTAATACCAACATGTTTCAAGCAGACCACCATAGTCCCTGTGCCAAGAAAACTAAGGTAACCTGCCTAAATGACTACCGATCCGTAGCACTCAGGTCTGTAACCAGGAAGTGCTTTGAAAGGCTGGTCATGGCTCACATCAACAGCATTATCCCAGAAACCCTAGACCAACTCCAATTTGCATACTGCACCAACAGATCCACAGATGATGCAATCTCTATTGCATTCCATGCCACCCTTTCACACCTGGACAAATGGAACACCTATGTGAGAATGCTATTCATTGTCTACAGCTCAGTGTTCAACACCTAAACACCTCCCTCTGAAACTGGATCCTGGACTTCCTGACGGGCCGCCCCAGGTGGTAAGGGTAGGTAACAACACATCGGCCACTCTGATCTTCAACACGAGGGCCCCTCAGGGGTGCGTGCTCAGTCCCCTTCTGTGCTCCCTGTTCACTCATGACCTCATGACCAGGCACAACTCCAACACCATCATTAAGTTTGCTGATGACACAACACAGACAACGATGAGACAGCCTATAGGGAGGAGGTCAGGACCTGGCGGTGTGGTGCCAACCTCTCCCTCAACGTGATCAAGACAAAGGAGATGATTGAGGACTACAGGAAAAAGAGTACTGAGCACACCCCCATTCTCATCGACGGGGCTGTAGTGGGACAGGTTGAGAGCTTCAAGTTCCTTGGCGTCCACATCACCAACAAACTAACATGGTTAAAGCACACCAAGACAGTCATGAAGAGGGCACAACAAAACCTATTCCCCCTCAGGGGACTGAAAAGATTTGGCATGGGTCTTCAGATCCTCAAAAGGTTTTACAGCTGCAACATCGAGAGCATCCTGACAGGTCAGCCTCCGACCGCAAGGCACTACAGAAGGTAGTGCGTACAACTCAGTACATCATCGGGGCCAAGCTTCCTGCCATCCAGGACCTCTATACCAGGCGGTTTCAGAGGAAGAACCTAAAAATTATGAAAGCCTCCATCCACCCAAGTCATAGACTGTTTTCTCTGTTACCGCACGACAAGTGGTACCGGAGCGCCAGGTCAAGGTCCAAGAGGCTTCTAAACAGCTTCTACCCCCAAGCCATAAGACTCCTGAACAGCTAATCAAATGGATACTCAGACTATTTGCATTGCCACCTCCCCCTTTTCTACACTGCTGCTACTCTCTGTTATTATCTATGCATAGTCACGTTAATAACTCTACCTACATGTACATATTACCTCAATTACCTCGACACCGGTTCCCCCATATTGCGTCTGTACCGGTACCCCCTGCATATAACCCAGCTATTGTTATTTACTGCTGCTCTTGTATCTCATACTTTCTTTTTTAGGTATTTTCTTAAAACTGCATTGTTGGTTAAAGGGCTTGTAAGTAAGCACTTCACGGTAAGGTCTACACCTGCTGTATTCGGCGCATGTGACTGGGCTTGGTGTGGGCTGGCCCGTGTTGGGCTGGTGTGGAATTGGTGTGGGCTAGCCTGTGTTGGGCTTGTTGTTGGGTTGCCTGTGTCAGGCTGGTGTGGGCTAGTCAGTGCCCACTGAATACCAACATGGGGCCAATGGAGTCATGTTTGCTGAATTGCCTTAAAAATTGCTCGTTAGGTCACTTGGCTCTGTTGATGTACAGCACGTGTCAAACTCATTCCACAGAGGGCCACGTGTCTGCAAGTTTTCATCAACCCTTGTATTCGATTGATGAATTAACGTCACCAACTAGTAAGGAACTCTCCTCACCTGGTTGTCTAGGTCTTAATTGAAAGGAAAAAACAAAAACCTGCAGACACTCGGCCGCCGTGGAGTATGACACCCCCGATGTACAGTATTAGGTTGTAGTTAGGTTATGGAGGGTTTTGTATGTGTGTCTTACTGTCTGATGTTCTTGATGATGGTCTCCATCACCTCCTCCCAGCCGTAGGCCTTCACTGAGTGGATGTTCTCTACTATCTCGGAGGTCAGAGCCAGGCGACGACTGATCATCCCTGCTCTTTTCTGCCTGATTATAGGACACCCCCCCCCCCACACACACACACACACACACACAAACACACACACAAACAAACATAGAATAAGACACGTACGCACACATACACACACCAGATGATACAATTAATTTCCAAGTTCAGAGAGATGGCTGAGGATAAACATCCAAACTTGGTGGGTCTGCATGTTAATTAACCAGATTTATTCCTGGGTAAAAAGGTTTTTGTGCCGAATACACTGTGGTGTTATAGGTGTCACGTTTATGGGCATGTCACAGCAGTGTATAGGAGGGAGATTCCAAGATGTGGGAAGTGTGCAGGAGGACATGGGACAGAGGAAGGTGTAGTTTTGGTGGGAACAGTTGTCAACTGTAGGGGTGCCCATGTTGCTGGGGATCAGAGGTGTCCGGTTCGAGAGAGGCAAGTTGAGGTGGCCAGGGTCAGAGTAGTGCAGAAGATATTGTATGCTGAGGCAGTGAAGAAAGCAGAGGAAGGTGGATCAAGGGTGAGGGATTCTGAGAGGATCCCTGTGAATAGTAGATCTGTGCCAGAACAGAGGGACAGGCCAATGAGTGATATATGTTTCAGTAAGGTTGGCTTCTTAGCATTCAATAGCCATGGATATCAATTGTACCGCAGAGGTGGAACGTAAGTCACATAAAATAGATGTTGTGGCGGCAGCTGCAGGGAAGTACTTGGGGGGTACGAGATTTGACTTCAGAAGAGTTACAGGGCGTGTTGAGTGGTAGTGTCCGGTCCACACTGGTCTTGGCCTGGGGTAGGGTCAGATCGGGTTAAAGTAGTGGAATAAGGTCGTTTGCCCTTTTCCCATTTTGTATCACAAAGTTGAATGGATGTGTATTGTAGTTCAGTTGGGTGGCGCTAATGCAATATATTGGATGCCAACCGCCATTAAACTCCACCGAAGAAGAAGACTTTGCAGGCAGTGGGGAAAAAACCTTGTTAACATTTATCAGTTTCTTTCTGTTATCTGCGTGTCCAATATCAAACGTGAGTAACCCGCCATATTGACTACACGTTTCTTACTATTTTGTGTCAATTGATGCGCATTTAACAATGCAATGTTGCTTACTAGTGGTAGAATGTTAGTCCAGTACCAACCTGTGAGGCCCCATCTTCTGTGAGAGGCAGGCCTGTACGATGCCCAGCAGGGTGAGGGCAGCCAGGGCACAGAAACCATTCACCTCGATCAGTTCCCAGATCAAACCCACACACAGGATACACTGCAGAGGGGTGATCCACACAAAGTGGGCCAGGCCAAGGCTCTGCAACACACATGAATGTATGAAGAGAGATGCAGCAACACAATACTGTTTGTAAAAGCTTTTAAGTGATATCAAACCCAACGGTGACGAAGACATGGATGTCTCACAGTATGGTGGGTTATGCACCATGGGTAACATGGTTAACACCTTAGTCTCCTGAATGTGTTTGGCATTCAGGTCCAAAGAGTCTCTTTCTGACCACTTCTTCCATGGGTGAACATGTATGGAGAGTTTTGTTTCAATCAAAAGGAATGCTGTCAAAATGGGATTGAACTCAAATGTATTTACCCTGCCATGCCTGTCAGGTGGATGGATTGTCTTGGCAAAGGAGAGATGCTCACTGACAGGGATGTAAACAAATTTGTGAGCAACATTTTTTGAGAAATAAGCTTTTTGTGTGTATAGAACATTTCTGGGACCTTTTATTTCAGCTCATGAAACCTGGGACCAACACTTTAAATGTTATGTTTATATTTTTGTTCAGTGTATAAACGCAACATGCAAAGTGTTGGTCCCATGTTTCATGAGCTGAAATAAAAGATCCCAGAAATGTTCCATACGCACAAAAGGTTTACATCCCTGTTAGTGAGCATTTCTCCTTTTCCAAGATAATACGTCCAACTGACAGTTGTGGCATATCAAGAAACTGATTAAACAGCATGATCATTAAACAGGTGCACCTTGTGCTGGGGACAATAATGGCCACTCTAAAATGTGCAGTTTTGGCACATTGCCACAGATGTCTCAAGTTTTGAGGAAGCGTTCAATTGGCATGCTGACTGCAGGAATGTCCACCAGAGCTGTTGCCAGTGAATTTAATGTTAAATTCTCTACCATAAGCCACTTCCAACGTCATTTTAGAGAATTTGGCAATACGTCCAACCAGCCTCACAACCTCAGACCCCTTGTAACCACGCCAGCCCAGGACCTCCACATATGGCTTCTTCACCTGTGGGATCATCTGAGACCAGCTACACGGACAGCTGATGTAACTTGGCTTTGCACAACCGAAGAATTTCTGCACAAACTGCCAGAAACCGTCTCAGGGAAGCTTATCTACGTGCTTGTCGTATTCACCAGGGTCTTGACCTGACTGAAGTTCAGCGTTGTAATCGACTTCAGTGGGCAAATGCTCACCTTCGATGGCCACTGGCACACTGGAGAAGTGTGCTCTTCACAGATGAATCACGGATTCAACTGTACAGGACAGATGTACAGGGGCGAGAGGTTTGCTGATGTCAACGTTGTGAACAGAGTGCCCAATGGTGGCAGTGGGGTTATGGTATGGGCAGGCATAAGCTATGGACAACAAACTCAATTGCATTTTATCAATGGCAATTTGAATGCACAGAGATACCGTGACGAGATCCTGAGGGCCATTGTCGTGTCATTCTTCCGCCGCCATCACCTCATGTTTCAGAATGATAATGCACGGCCTCATTTCGCAAGGATCTGTACACAATTCCTGGAAGGTGAACATTTCCCAGTTCTACCATGGCCTACCACCAGACATGTCACCCATTGAGCATGTTTGGGATGCTCTGAATCGACGTGTACGACAACGTGTTCCGGTTCCACCCAATATCCAGTAACTTCGCACATCCATTGAAGAGGAGTGGGACAACATTTCACAGGATAAAATGAACAGCCTGATCAAATCTACAGAATGAGAAGGAGATGTGTCGTGCTGCATGAGGCAAATGTTGGTCACACCAGATACTGATCAGTTTTCTGATCCCCACCCCTACCTTTATTTTTAAAAGGTATCTGTGACCATCTGTATTCCCAGACGTGAAATCCATAGATTAGGAATTTATGAATTGATTTAAATGGACTGATTTCCTTTTATGAACTGTAACTCAGTAAAGTCTTTGAAATTGTCACATGTTGCGTTTTTATTATTTTGTTCAGTGTAAGTAAATTATTTGGGTCCTTAATTCTCATCCATATTGTTGAGGTTAGGGTTAGTACAGCAGATGAGTTGGGTGGTTCTTACCTCATCCAGCTTGTTGAGGTGGGCTGACATCAGGCTGACTAGCTGACCTGTGCTGATCTTGTCCAGGACCCGGCTGGACAGCTTCAGAGTCTTGGGGGTTGAAGGTCAGGGGTTAGGACGGACACAAAGGGTTAAAAACGTGACACATGAGAGGCTGCTGTGTGACATTAAGAGGATGTAGCAGCTACATAGCTGACCCTCACACCAGAGAGTGGCTACACTGAAGAGTGTGATGTGGATCTGCATGCATGCCTAGGTGGTGGCATGTCAGATGCACACAAACACTCACCACTTCCTCCTCACACACACCACTCTCCCCTCCCACACACACCACTCTCCCCTCCCACACACACCACTCCCCCCCCCCCCCCCACACACACACACCACTTCCCCCTCCCACACACACCACTCCCCCCCCCCCCCCCACACACACACACACACCACTTCCCCCTCCCACACACATCACTTCCTCCCCACACACACCACTTCCCCCTCCCACACACATCACATCCCCCTCCAACACACACCACTTACTCCCCCCACACACACCACTTCCCCCTTCCACACACATCACTTCCTCCCCACACACACCACTTCCCCCTCCCTCCCACACACACCACTTCCCCCTCCCACACACACCTTCTTATAGATGAGGCTGAAGAGAGCGATGCGTATCTGCATGCCCAGGTGGTGCAGCCCAAAGATGGCTGGCTGCAGGAGCAGGAAGCGAGTGATGAAGAGAAGACTGAGACCCAGGGCCAGGTAGTAGCCCTGCTCCCGCTCCGGGGCATGAAAGGGGTCGAACGAGGCAATGATACGACCCAGGAGCTGGGGCTGCACTGCCTTCGACGCCTCCTGGAAGAAAAGAGAGAAAAACATATATATCTGTCATGCTATAATGATCCGTGTGTTCCTGAAAATCTGAAGTAGCCTGTATAATGAAAAACGTATCCAGTATGGGGGAGGGGTGCGGGGAAAAAGGTTGCCCTACAAAACTGAATTTGGTGGCACTTTGATATGATCTTAATGATATACCTTGATACCTCTGCTCTTAATCTCCCATAAACCCTGAACTTATGGGCATTCCTAGAAGGTTCCATGGGGATCACCTCACACCACCAGGTTACGCAAGACATGCTGCTGACGTCAAACTTCCTCACCGAGCGGAGGAAACTGGGATACTCACACAGCAGTGAGACATGCTTCTTCTCCATACTATGGTCATGCCGCTAATTCACTAGTAAGTACCACACAGGTACAGGACAGAACAGGCTAACAGCTAGCCTGGGTTGGGTTGAGGTCAGTTCCATTCCAGTTCCAATTCCCTCCAATTCACAAAGTGAATTTGAACTCAGTTCATGTGTTGAATGAGAAACTGAAACTCCCCATTGACAAATGATCCCGTTTTTTTTTTTATTCTAGAATTGGAACGTCCATTCCCTTCCTGAATTGAAATGGAATTGACTGCACACACAACCCTATCAATGGTATAACACCTCTGCTGTCACAATATATGATCTGTTCTCATATGAGAGATCCTGTATGAGAGACAGATGCACTTCAAAGGGGCAAAATAACACTATAATAAGACCCAAATGGCAACCCACATTTTAAATACAAGGTTGTTCATCACCTGGTATTGTAGTAATAAAGTATGCAGGCCTTTATAACAATCGGGGCTGACTCCGGTTGTGGCGAGCCCACAATGTGTGCAGGCTTTCGCTCTAGCCAAGCTCTACGACACCCGATCAAATAGATGGTTATTCGGTTTTATATAGAGTTTGACTAATGTGGGTTAGTTAAACTAGAGCAACACATTTTCTTTTTAACTAACTGCAACCGTTGGACACCTGTGCTTCATGTGGAGAGATGGACTCACCCCAAAGTACAGCAGGATTCCGTAGAACACAAAAGGCCAGAGGAAACAACGGGAGAGCGCCCGCAGAAGCCGTGGCTTCTTCTTGGCCGATGCCACTTCTCGGTCCCATTCTCTACACCAGGAAAACAGAGCGGAGAAGTTAGAATCTATCTGGGGGAAAAAAACACACACACACACACACACACACACACACATTGGCTGACAGTAAAAGTAAAGTAGGGGCACATTGTTCGGGGCCCTGGTGTATAACCTGGGCACTTTGGCTGACTTGTTAAACGGAGTGCAGAGACCTTGACGAACGAGGGAGAAAAAGAGGTAAGAGAGAAATGTGAGAATTTGTGAGAAAAAGAGAGCGGAGGGAAGGAAAAAGGCAGAGAGGGGAGAAAAAAAAGGTGATGAGCGAGAGAGAGAGAGAGAGAGAGACAGGGACAGAGAGAGGATAAGAGAATGTGTGATTGCACATGATAGATGGAGGAACTTTACCAACATGTTAATTCAAGGTAAAGTTCAAATTCCCATGCAGCTACCAGCAGAATTTGGCAGATAAAAAAAAAATGCACATAATTCAGCACTCTCCGGACAACTGGCCCTTTCAAAGGTCGACTTTCACACCTATTTAAAAGGCTGCTGGCACACTTTACTGTGACACTGTCCCTACCCTCACCCCATAGTGGCCCAGCATGGGACATGGTTGTGTTTATTTTGTTTTCGGGGACAAAAAAACACGCGTGGCATATAACAGGTGGCCTAAGATCCTCCCCTTTTTTCTTTCTACAATCGTTTCAAAGGTGTGACATTTACACACATCACAGAACGGGGACAGAGCAGAAAGGAGGTACAGTGAAGGGAAAGGGGAGAGAGACAGAGAAAGGGCCAGAGAGACTGAGAGGAGAAATTGACCGAATTAATTAGAGAGAGAAAGAGAGTGGTGAGAGGAATGAGAGGAAAAATAGGAAAAGTGCATAGAGATTGAGAGAAGAGAGAGCGAAAGCAGAGAGAGAGAGAGAGAGAGAGAGAGAGAGAAAGAGAGAACGAGAGAAAGAGAGAGAGAGAGAGGACAGTATAGAGAGGGCCCAGCCTGCCCCACCCCGCCTCCGGTGTGTTTATTTGGGACATGCCAAAGTTTATGTTTGTCTGCCCCTCTCCAACCAAAGGCCATCCCATATTTTAGGTTAGCGTGGGTCATCTAGAATTTCCAGTTCTTTAGCTAATCATTGCGATCATTGAATGGGGGGGGGGGGGGGGGGGGGGGTAAATACACTTTAGCCCCGAAGGGCAGTAAGAAACATCCATTCTCAACTCTCTCAACTCAACAAGACAACAACAAAGAAGGGACCAACAACCCCAACAGGAGCACGTTGATCTATTGTTATGGCCTGGGGCTGATCCTTTGGGACATGTGTTTGTGTTCCGTATCATTGAAATGGCTGGAATCAAATTTGGACAGGAGTTAAAATAGGTAATCAAAGCACAGCACGGTGTGTGCAAACGTGTGTGCGTAATAAAGACAAAAAGAAAGTCATTTAGAATTGAGTAACTTCCAAGGATGCACAGGTGTGTTCAACATGCCTTGAATGTTCATAAAGGGAGACACTTTGGCTGATTTGCAAACCTTTCTAGTCGTTCAGAAAGATTGTCCGCCAGATCAAACGACGGTGCTTTGTAAACATCGGTCAAATCCAACTTCTTTCTGAAGCCCTTCCTCAACAGTGGAGATGTCCACCTGCAATACAACAGAATGGATGGGTATGGGAGGTTTGGTTGGTGAAAAAGTATAGAATATAATAGCCTACTTCTGAGGTACCTACAGTAGACCAATCTCCTCTGAAGTTGAGCACAGATAAGCCTGCTCAAGACCTTAATACATTGTATTAACCAAACGCCCATGCAGTCATATAGGGTGGCAAAATCATACATTCATTATATCAGCAGCATGCATGTAGCATGATAATTAGGCCGAGGTCTACAATTTAGATAGCTGCATAATTTGTTTAAAAAAAAAAAGCAATCCTAAATCTGTTACATAATGAGTTTTGGGATGGCATGGGCTTTTCCCATGACAGGACGCGTGTGGTGAGTGTTGTAGCCTACATGACACTATACATATACACTATACATGCAGGACAAACGACGAGAGATGTTCAATATCATTGACTCATTTCATACAAATATATCACAATTGAAAGATGGAGCGCAAAGAGCTGCTGGAATTTCATCTCGGAGCTAAACACACAGAAACGGTCCTTGGAGCATATTTGCACGTTCGTTTTTAGCATTTACAAGAATCTACTAAAAGTGAACATTGAAAAATAATACGATTCCTGTGACCTGACTTGCCGGAAAAGTGACTCTGTCCCCTTTCACCAATGCGCTCTCCATATCTGGCAACAGCCTCTGGCAAATCATTCAAGTGTTTATTTACGACATATATGAAGAAAACATATCATTCCTTACCAGAATACATATTTGGAGAGGAAGTTTGCATCTTCCACGGGTGACTTCTGCATCCTAAGAGCACCGCCAGTTTTATTTCACTGCACCTGTGTCCTATCGCTTCCCCTTTTCTCGTGGATGACCGCTAGTTCTGTTCTGACTGTCCCAGCTTGTGCCGACTGTATAAATGCGCCGAGCAGAGGTGATGTCACTGGTGTGAAATTGTCTCCAAGCCGGAGCTGCGACCACTATCCAAACAACTAACACACAATGCAGAGCACACAACACACAGACCGCAGCAAATGGGCTGTCTTGTCCTTGCCTCGATCCCGACAATGAGAACACGTTGGTTAGCGAGAGAGAATCCTTTATGGACTCTCCAAACATCCCGGAGTGCGTCATTTCCATACTGACAAGCCTCTTCAAAAACGTACACTGGTTGCATATTGTAGCAACCCAATTTGCGGAGACATAAACTACTACATCTATAATGGCGCACCAATTTTTAGCAGGCAGGTTTCAAAGAAATCACCTCTTCTGCAATTATGTCAATTTATTTGAATCAAAAGGGTATGTGATCTCATTAATTTGTTAGAATGAATATGTCCTTCAGAAAACCCAGTTACATCACCTGGGCTCCAAGCAATGTCTCAGAATAAGACTAGATGATGGAGTTAGTTAGTCTGGAGAATATTAAAGAAAAAGTAAGCTAATGTCCTGGCATCTTCTGGTTTGTTCCATGAAATGAGTCCTTTTGCGTCCTTTTTTATTTTATGTAGAAATTGTGCATCAATATTGCATTTTAAAAGGCTGTTACATTAAATGATGTGCACTTTAATATAGACCACTTTGAAAATTAAATGAATCAGATTTTTTTATATATGAATAAAGACATTTGTGAAATTCAGCGTTTTGACATGTCCCTCTGGGCACTCCTCTCCAAGCGTTCTCCTCCAAGTTATCACTATCATTGCACAGCTCTAATTATTTCGTTGCTTTGACAAAGTCATTTCTGACAATTATTATTTATTTCATGCGATTAGTGATTAATAAAAAAGTTTTAAAAAACTTTCCCTCATTTTAATGTCAACCCTGTTATGTGACCTGAACTCTCGTTTTAATATGGTGAAACTATTAATTAAAACAAAGAAAATTCAAAAGAAAAATGTAACCTCTAATAGTCAACTCATTATGTAAAATAATAACCCTGTTACTTTATTTGGCACTTAATAGGCACTTACTATAGTTTAAAATATATATTTTAATTAACCTCTTGAGATGGGAAAACATGTTTTTTATTAAGTTGAACATGTGCTCTTCATGGCAGAATATATACTGAACAAAAATATAAACGCAACATGTAACTATTTCAAAGATTTTACTCAGTTACAGTTCATTTGAGTAAATCAGCCAATTGAAATAAATTCAATAGGCCCTAATCTATGGATTTTACATGATTTAGAATACAGATATGCATCTGTTGGTCACAGATACCTTACAAAAAAGGTAGGGGCTTTGATCAGAAAACCAGACAGTATCTCGTGTGACCAACATTTGCCTCATGCAGGGAAACACATCTCCTTCGCATAGAGTTGATCAGGCTGTTGATTGTGGTCTGTGGAATGTTGTCCCAGTCCTCTTCAATGGGTGTGCGAAGTTTCTGAATATTGGCGGGAGGTGGAACACCCTATCGTACACATCGATTCAGAGCACCAAAAAATGCTCAATGGGTAACATGTCTGGTCAGTATGTAGGCAATCTAAGAACTGGGACATTTTCAGCTTCCAGGAATTATGTACAGATCCTTGTGACATGGGGTCGTGCATTATCATGCTGAAACATGAGGTGATGGCGGCGGATGAATGACAGGATCAGGATCTCATCACGGTATCTCTGTGCATTCAAATTGCCACCGATAAAATGTAATTGTGTTCATTGTCCGTAGTTTATGCCTGCCCATACCATAACCCCACTTCCACCACGGGGCACTCTGTTCACAACGTTGACATCAGCAAACCGCTCGCCCTCACAACTCCATTCTTACATATACTCCCTCTCCGGCGCTCTAGGTCACCAGGCTTCGCATTATTATGCACACCTGTCACCATCGTTACGCGTACAAGCGCCTCACCAGGCGTTATTGTTTCATGTCTGTACGCTGCTCGTGGTTCTTGTTTTGTCCATGTTCTTTTATTTATTAATTAAATTATTCACTCCCTGTACTTGCTTCCCGACTCTACAGAATAACTTCTCACCAAATGGATGCATTAGGGAGTGTTTTTTGTTTTGGTAGGTGCCACCGGAGTGCCGCTCAGGGGCAAGTGAGGATGCCTCAGCCTGCTCTTCAGGTTCACAAGACTCAGTTGTGTTGTGTGACAAAACTGCACATTTTAGAGTGGCCTTTTATTGTCCCCCGCACAAGATGTACCTGTGTAATGATCATGCTGTTTAATCAGCTTCTTGATATGCCACTCCTGTCAGGTGGATGAATTATCTTAGCATAGGGGAAATGCTCACTAACAGGTATGCAAACATACAGTGCCTTGCGAAAGTATTCGGCCCCCTTGAACTTTGCGACCTTTTGCCACATTTCAGGCTTCAAACATAAAGATATAAAACTGTATTTTTTTGTGAAGAATCAACAACAAGTGGGACACAATCATGAAGTGGAACGATATTTATTGGATATTTCAAACTTTTTTAACAAATCAAAAACTGAAAAATTGGGCGTGCAAAATTATTCAGCCCCCTTAAGTTAATACTTTGTAGCGCCACCTTTTGCTGCGATTACAGCTGTAAGTCGCTTGGGGTATGTCTCTATCAGTTTTACACATCGAGAGACTGAATTTTTTTCCCATTCCTCCTTGCAAAACAGCTCGAGCTCAGTGAGGTTGGATGGAGAGCATTTGTGAACAGCAGTTTTCAGTTCTTTCCACAGATTCTCGATTGGATTCAGGTCTGGACTTTGACTTGGCCATTCTAACACCTGGATATGTTTATTTTTGAACCATTCCATTGTGGATTTTGCTTTATGTTTTGGATCATTGTCTTGTTGGAAGACAAATCTCCGTCCCAGTCTCAGGTCTTTTGCAGACTCCATCAGGTTTTCTTCCAGAATGGTCCTGTATTTGGCTCCATCCATCTTCCCATCAATTTTAACCATCTTCCCTGTCCCTGCTGAAGAAAAGCAGGCCCAAACCATGATGCTGCCACCACCATGTTTGACAGTGGGGATGGTGTGTTCAGCTGTGTTGCTTTTACGCCAAACATAACGTTTTGCATTGTTGCCAAAAAGTTCAATTTTGGTTTCATCTGACCAGAGCACCTTCTTCCACATGTTTGGTGTGTCTCCCAGGTGGCTCGTGGCAAACTTTAAACGACACTTTTTATGGATATCTTTAAGAAATGGCTTTCTTCTTGCCACTCTTCCATAAAGGCCAGATTTGTGCAATATACGACTGATTGTTGTCCGATGGACAGAGTCTCCCACCTCAGCTGTAGATCTCTGCAGTTCATCCAGAGTGATCATGGGTCTCTTGGCTGCATCTCTGATCAGTCTTCTCCTTGTATGAGCTGAAAGTTTAGAGGGACGGCCAGGTCTTGGTAGATTTGCAGTGGTCTGATACTCCTTCCATTTCAATATTATCGCTTGCACAGTG
Organism: Oncorhynchus mykiss; assembly: GCF_013265735.2. Taxonomy (NCBI): domain Eukaryota; kingdom Metazoa; phylum Chordata; class Actinopteri; order Salmoniformes; family Salmonidae; genus Oncorhynchus; species Oncorhynchus mykiss. The sequence continues at coordinate 48,751,847 of NC_048565.1, forward strand.
CTCCTTGGGATGTTTAAAGCTTGGGAAATATTTTTGTATCCAAATCCGGCTTTAAACTTCTTCACAACAGTATCTCGGATCTGCCTGGTGTGTTCCTTGTTCTTCATGATGCTCTCTGCGCTTTTAACGGACCCCTGAGACTATCACAGTGCAGGTGCATTTATACGGAGACTTGATTACACACAGGTGGATTGTATTTATAATCATTCGTCATTTAGGTCAACATTGGATCATTCAGAGATCCTCACTGAACTTCTGGAGAGAGTTTGCTGCACTGAAAGTAAAGGGGCTGAATAATTTTGCACGCCCAATTTTTCAGTTTTTGATTTGTTAAAAAAGTTTGAAATATTCAATAAATGTTGTTCCACTTCATGATTGTGTCCCACTTGTTGTTGATTCTTCACAAAAAAAATACAGTTTTATATCTTTATGTTTGAAGCCTGAAATGTGGCAAAAGGTCGCAAAGTTCAAGGGGGCCGAATACTTTCGCAAGGCACTGTATGTGTGCACACAATTTGAGAGAAATAAGCTTTTTGTGTGTATGGAAAGTGTCTGGGATCTTTTATATCAGCTCATGAAACCTGGGACCAACACTTTACTTGTTGCGTTTGCATTTTTGTTCAGTTTAAAAATGAGATGATTTTTTTTTTAAATTCAACAAGTTACACTACACAAAAAGGGACTCGTTTTGTGGAATGACCCTTTTACACTTCGAAATAGCAAGAGAAACGTCATAGTGTGAGATACATTCAATGGCTTTACAATCAAATAGAGTAAATAATACACAACCGGTCCTGGCATTCATCATTGCGTGCAACTGGCATTCATCATCATGCACACCTGGACTCCATCACTTCACTGATTACCTCCCCTATATCTGTCACCTCCTGAGGTCCATTCCCCAGGCAGAATTGATGATGTGCTTCATGTCTATACGCTACTTGTGTTTGTTATATTGTTCCGTGGACCATGTTCCGTTTACTATTAAACTCAGCACCTGCACTTGCTTTCCGACTCCCAGCATATACGTTGCAGCACCACCAAGGCGAGGCAGAAGCGCGTATAGACTGGAGCAACCCACTGAATGATTTCCATATGTTCAAAGAAAATGTAGCTGACATTTTACTTGATTGAGCCAAGGCTTTCATCTGACTCTTAGGGGGAAGGCCCAGCTCTCCTTCCCAACAAGTATTGATCCCCTTGAGGGTTTTGGCATCTGGACCCTTCCGTCGAGAAGCAGGAGATATGTGTGCTGTAAGTGACTGTATGCGGAATAGTCCACAAGTCTGAAATGCAATATGTGAAGCGAAAGACAAATACATCAAGTTCCCCTGATGCTGCTGCCCAAGTCAACAACAAAGTAGAGTTTTATGAATGTGGGAACTTCCCTGGAGTCATTGGGCTATATAGATATACAGTGGGGCAAAAAAGTATTTAGTCAGCCATCAAGTTCTCCCACTTAAAAAGATGAGAGGCCTGTAATTTTCATCATAGGTACACTTCAACTATGACAGACAAAATGAGAAAAAATAATCCAGAAAATCACATTGTAGGATTTTGAATGAATTTAATTGCAAATTATGGTGGAAAATAAGTCACCTACAAACAAGCAAGATTTCTGGCTCTCACAGACCTGTACCTTCTTCTTTAAGAGGCCCCTCTGTCCTCTACTCGTTACCTGTATTAATGGCACCTGTTTGAACTTGTTATCAGTATAAAAGACACCTGTCCACAACCTCAAACAGTCACACTCCAAACTCCACTATGGCCAAGACCAAAGAGCTGTCAAAGGACACCAGAAACAAAATTGTAGACTTGCACCAGGCTGGGAAGACTGCATCTGCAATAGGTAAGCAGCTTGGTTTGAATAAACTAACTGTGGGAGCAATTATTAGGAAATGGAAGACATACAAGACCACTGATAATCTCCCTCGATCTGGGGCTCCACGCAAGATCTCACCCCGTGGGGTCAAAATGATTACAGGAACGGTAAGCAAAAATCCCAGAACCACACGGGGGGACCTAGTGAATGACCTGTAGAGAGCTGGGACCAAAGTAACAAAGCCTACCATCAGTAACACACTACGCCGCCAGGGACTCAAATCCTGCAGTGCCAGACGTGTCCCCCTGCTTAAGCCAGTACATGTCCAGGCCCGTCTGAAGTTTGCTAGAGAGCATTTGGATGATCCAGAAGAAGATTGGGAGAATGTCATATGGTCAGATGAAACCAAAATATAACTTTTTGGTAAAAACTCAACTCGTCGTGTTTGGAGGACAAAGAATGCTGAGTTGCATCCAAAGAACACCGTACCTACTGTGAAGCATGGGGGTGGAAACATCATGCTTTGGGGCTGTTTTTCTGCAAAGGGACTAGAACGACTGATCCGTGTAAAGGAAAGAATGAATGGGGCCATGTATCGTGAGATTTTGAGTGAAAACCTCCTTCCATCAGCAAGGGCATTGAAGATGAAACGTGGCTGGGTCTTTCAGCATGACAATGATCCCAAACACACCGCCCGGGCAACGAAGGAGTGGCTTCGTAAGAAGCATTTCAAGGTCCTGGAGTGGCCTAGCCAGTCTCCAGATCTCAACCCCATAGAAAATCTATGGGAGTTGGGAGTTGAAAGGGAGGGAGTTGAAAGTCCGTGTTGCCCAGCAACAGCCCCAAAACATCACTGCTCTAGAGGAGATCTGCATGGAGGAATGGGCCAAAATACCAGCAACAGTGTTTGAAAACCTTGTGAAGACTTACAGAAAACGTTTGACCTCTGTCATTGCCAACAAAGGGTATATAACAAAGTATTGAGATAAACTTTTTACCAAATACTTTTTTTCCACCATAATTTGCAAATAAATTCATAAAAAATCCTACAATGTGATTTTCTGGATTTTTTTTCTCATTTTGTCTGTCATAGTTGAAGTGTACCTATGATGAAAATTACAGGCCTCTTATCTTTTTAAGTGGGAGAACTTGCACAATTGGTGGCTGACTAAATACTTTTTTGCCCCACTGTATTCCCATCAAATGTCCCTCTACAGGAATCTCTACAGGAGTACAGGAATCTTACAAACTGGTTCTCCAAAAACGTACAAAGTATAACGTATACTCCCAATTTGCAGTTCTCCAACATTGTTGCACGTTGGAAAGGTGCAACTCATGACTCAAGGATTTTCCAAAACTCCTCTTTGTATGCTCAGCTTAAAGGAGGACAAGATAGTGGAGCCATGCTTGGCGACAGTGGGTATTGCACAGACCAACTTCTCGTTCACCCCCCATCTTCATGCAATAGGACCTGAGCAACAACAGTATAACCGAGCTCATATCCGTGCCAGAGGTGTATTGGAGCGCATGTTTGGTGTATGGAAGAGTCTTTTCCAGTGCGCTTTCAACCAAAAAGATGCATTGTCATAATTGCAACCCCAGTGCTTCACAATTACCTCAGATAGCATGGCTGCCCAGGTCCTTGCATTGGAGGTGAGGATGATCCAGATGTTCCCATGGTTGAGGCAGACAATGACAGAAATGGACAAGCCTGCAGAGGTGCTTTTGCTGTGCAGCACTCCTCACAACAGATAGCTCAAGTGATTGTAGCAAAAAAAAAATATTCACAGATGGTAATATCTGGATCCTGAACTGGTGCTGGTTGGAGAAGAACATTGCTACTTCACATTTCCCTCCTATTTCATAGCCAACTCAACATGAAGGATGTGCATCTTCATATCATGCTCTTCTTTTAAATACATTAGTTTGGGCTCATTAAATTCCATGGCCAGTTTCTCATGCACGCTCAGCCTCTGTCTTTATCCTCCGGCCCGGTTCAGTGACACAATCTTCCTTCCTGGCTGCTGCAGATGAAGCGTGCTGACCTTCATCCTGTTAAGACAAGTTCCCTCCAAGCTATGGTGATCATCTGCCTCTAGAAAATGGTTACGTTGCTGCATTAGAGGACATTATTTCTTTAAGAGTTGAGTTCATTACATGATTTTTATTATGGGAGTGCAAGAGATGACTGACAACATTACATATTCCCTGCAGTCCGGGGATGGCACAGGTTTTTATGAATGTGTCCTACCAAATGAGGATTGGAACGGTCCCCCATCTGAACTGTCTAAATGGGCATCATAGGGGATACCTTCCAGGGGTTACTGTCTATCAATAATTCTGGTCAACAAGTCCCCTAGCTCATCTGTCTTTGGTATTACCAGTCTTGAAATGCTCTCTACAAGCAACAGCATTTGTCTTCTTTAAGTAGATTTTTGTTTTTCCACAAGACCTTAGAAAGACAAGACAATATAGAAATTATATTAGTAATTATACATGATATTGTTTGTTACATTTATTTCACACAAATACATTTAGGCCCCACTGTTGTGTTACACAACAAAACTAACATTTCAAAGTGACTAGAGAAATGTATACTGTAGCTAAGAATGTTGTGTAGTAAGCTGTTAGTAGCCCATGTGCCTCACCCTAATAATTTGGTATTTTCCCCCTCATAACTTAGCCTACTGTTCTGACTTGGTGGTGCACATGTAGCCTATAGCCTGTTTTAGAGAAAGGAAATCATAGAATACTGTTAGAGCTTTCATTAACAGTTTACAGTATATGCCCTATTTGTTTATCCTGTGGTTCTGACTTGGTGTACAGGGAGAATACTGTAATAATAGTTATATGTACTACATCCGTCCTAGCTCACTCAATAATGTCCTCATTACAGATGGCCTCTTATACGCTCGTCGTCCGCTTATCTCAATTGTCAGTAGAAACCACATTTGTTGAAGAAAGTCAGCCAGCCATAGCAGCTATGTTTTTTAACAGGCAGTGAATTAGGCAAAATTAACTGTTTTTCTGCCAAACAAGGCTCCGCTGATAGCCAGGTGTAGCAGTGGTAAGGATTCACCCCATGGTGAAAGAAGAAAGCTCTGCTGTTGGGACAGTTTTATGTAGGCCCTAACAGTTTGTGGGCATTGCTTGTCACCGTTATAGTTCAATTAATGTATTGCTTAGTGTTGTGTAGTCGCTTTGCTGGAATGCATCCCCCCAAAAATATTTGAGTTTGTACCACCAAGATTTACATGCTAAAATCACCACGGGCTAGGATGGAGGGATTATTAGTGCTGAATCTAGATTCCCTTTACCAATGAAACCTGTTCAAAAATATCTGATATTTAAATTGAATTACTCACAGTTTAACACTTTACACTCAAATAGGACTATCTATTTGAGATACAATCAAATCCATTCTGTAACGATGTACGCTGAGAGTCGGGAAGCAAGTTCAGGGAGTGAATACATTTAATTAATAAATGAACAAAACAAGAAACACAAATAGTGCACCGACATGAAACACCAACAATGACGACTGGGGAAGAAACCAAAGGGAGTGACATTTAAAGGGCAGGTAATCAAGGAGGTGATGGAGTCCAGGTGAGTGTCATAATGCGGGTAACGCTGGTGAAAGGTGTGTGCCCTGACGAGCAGCCTGGTGACCTTTTATTGTTTTTAACATTTGACCTTTATTTAGCTAGGTAGGCTAGTTGAGAACAAGTTCTCAATTGCAACTGCGACCTGGCCAAGATAAAGCATAGCAATTCGACACATACAACAACACAGAGTTACACATGGAATAAACAAAACATACAGTCAATAATACAGTAGAAAAAAGAAAGCAAAAAAAGTATATATACAGTGAGTGCAAATGAGGTAAGATGAGGGAGATAAGGCAATAAATAGGCCATGGTGGCAAAATAATTACAATATAGCAATTAAACACTGGAATGGTAGATGTGCAGAAGATGAATGTGCAAGTAGATATACTGGGGTGCAAAGGAGCAAGATAAATAAATAAATACAGTATGGGGATGAGGTAGATAGATGGGCTGTTTAAAGATGGGCTATGTACAGGTGCAGTGATCTGTGAGCTGCTCTGACAGCTGGTGCTTAAAGCTAGTGAGGGAGATGTGGGTCTCCAACTTCAGTGATTTTTGCAGTTCGTTCCAGTCATTGGCAGCAGAGAACTAGAAGGAAAGGCGACCAAAGGGGGAATTGGTTTTGGGGGGGTGAGATATACCTGCTGGAGCACGGGCTACGAGTGGGTGCTGCTATGGTGACCAGTGAGCTGAGATAAGGCGGGGCTTTACCTAGCAGAGACTTGTAGGTAACCTGTAGCCAGTGGGTTTGGCAACGAGTATGAAGCGAGGGCCAACCCAGGTTGCAGGTCGCAGTGGTACAGGTCGCAGTGGTGGGTAGTGTATGGGGCTTTGGTGACAAAACGGATGGCACTGTGATAGACTGCATCCAATTTGTTGAGTAGAGTGTTGGAGGCTATTTTATAGATGACATGGTCAGTTTAGGATGGTCAGTTTTACGAGGGTATGTTTGGCAGCATGAGTGAAGGATACTTTGTTGCGATATAGGAAGCCAATTCTAGATTTAATTTTGGATCGGAGATGCTTAATGTGAGTCTGGAAGGAGAGTTTACAGTCTAACCAGACACCTAGGTATTTGTAGTTGTCCATGTATTCTAAGTCAGAACCGTCCAGAGTAGTGATGCTGGACGGACTGGCAGGTGCGGGCAGTGATTGATTGAATAGCAGGCATTTAGTTTTGCTTGCATTTAAGAGCAGTTGGAGGCCACGGAAGGAGAGTTGGATGGCATTGAAGCTCGTGTGGAGGTTAGTTAACACAGTGCCCAAAGAGGGGCCAGAAGTATACAGAATGGTGTCGTCTGCGTCGATGTGGATCAGAGAATCACCAGCAGCAAGAGCGACATCATTGATGTATACAGAGAAGTGAGTCGGCCTCGAGAATTGAACCCTGTGGCACCCTCTGTCATGACTTCCGCTGAAGTCGGTCCTTCTTCTTGTTCGGGCGGCGTTCGGAGGTCGAAGTCACCGGCCTTCTAGCCATCGCCGATCCACTTTTCATTTTCCATTTGTTTTGTTTTAGTCTTACACACCTGGTTTCAATTCCCCAATTACTTGTTCATTATTTAACCCTCTGTTCCCCCATGTGTGTTTGTGAGTAATTGTTTGTATGTATACGGTCCGTTATTGTGGGCTTGTGTTATTGTATTTAGTCTGTTTTGAGTAAATTGAGTAAATTACATTTATTATCTGCTGTCCTGCGCCTGACTCCTCTACACACTACTGATTACACCCCATAGAGACTGCCAACTGGTCTGGGTGGAGTATGCCCGGAACACCCTTCCCTGTTCGGCCACAGGACTCTCCATTTGAGTGTTCTTTGGGGTATCAACCTCCACTCTTCCCGGAACAAGAGGAAGAGGTCAGAGTACCCTCGGCCCAGATGTTTGTCCGCCGCTGTCAATGTACCTGGAGAAGAGCTCGGGCGGTACTTCTCAAAACCAACTCTAGGTACCGTCGACAAGAGGACCGTCGCCGGACTCCAGCTCCCCGCTACCGCATTGGGCAGAGGGTATGGCTTTCCACTCGGTCCTATTCCCATCTCTAGAGTCCTTAGTTCCACTGCTGTCCGTCTTGTGTTACCTCGTACCCACCCTACTTTCCATGTGTCCAGAATTAAGCCTGTGTCCTTTGTCTTCTGTTCCAGGCCCATCCCTCCCCCCAGGTAATCGATGGCCAGCCAGCGTATATGGTGAGACGCCTCCTGAGGGTTTGACCACAGGGCAGGGGTTTCCAGTACCTGGATGACTGGGAGGGTTTTTGCCCGAAGGAGAGGTGCTGGGTTCCTGCTAAAGACATCTTGGACCCGGCTCTCATCGCCGATGTGTCACGCCCTGATCTGTTTCACCTGTCCCTGTGATGGTCTCCATCCCCTCCAGGTGTCACTCATTTTCCCCAGTGTATTTATCCCTGTGTTCCCTGTCTCTCTGTGCCAGTTCGTCTTGTATGTTTTGTTTAGTCAAGTCAACCAGCGTGTTTTTCCCCGTACTACTTTTCTATTCTCTTTTGCTAGTCTTCTCGGTTTTGACCACTGCCTGCTGACTTTGGACTAGTTTCCCGCCTGCACTGACCTTGAATCTGCCTGCCCTTCGATACCTATTGGACTGAACTGGTTTTGACCCTTTGCCTGTGCACGACCACTCTCTTGCCTACCCCTTTTTGGATTGATAAACATTGTAAGACTCCAACCATCGGCCTCCTGTGTCTGCATCTGGGTCTCACCTTGTGCCTTGATAGAGCCATCAACACCGGAGATGTCCAGCTGGAAAATGGCAGGTTTTGATAATGAACTACTGTAAATTCTACATCAGGGTTCCCCAATAGGTATGTGATTTTATTTGGCGCCCAAAATCAGCTCAAAGTGATTTAATTGAGGAAATCTGTTCCCAAGTATCCCTACAAATAAATAGAGGCATATGTGATCAGTGGTGTAGTGGAGGGTATACGCTGCACCACCGATGATATCATGATTAGTTGCATCAATTCAATGGCCATTTGTTTTGCAATCTCCATCTCATGTGCGCTACAGAAACACTGCTGACCATACAACAGTGCTAGGTGCCTGCCAAGTTGATTTAAAGGCTAACCACACACAAAAAAAATCTAAATGTATTTGATTTTTCCCAGACCTCAAAAGTGGGTATCTGGTGTGGTTTAAGCATTGTTGTAGACTTTGAGAGCGAAATTCTGAGTCAGTTGACGATTTCATTTATCTATTTCAATAGTAGGCCTACTATTAGCTTACTTGCACAGTACAGCTTGCAGTACAACTTGGGCTGGCCTGACTGAAAGACCAATATGGGATTTATAATTTTAGGTCATTCAGAGTGTGTTACTGTTTACACCATTTGGAAAAGTTTTGGCAAAATGTGAGTATACCCACTTCTCCAGGCACCACTGCAACACTTTACTACCGTATGTGATCGTAGCCCAATGTAATCAAGGTTTGAAATTATTCCGTTTTTGTCAAATACTATATCTGTTTGGGAATCTTGCGGTCAATTTGCAGTGTACAAATGATTTATAACTATGTTCCGACCCCCCGACCATCGTTCAAGGGGGAAAAAAATAAATTCGCTCCACGGCTGAACTTAATTGGGGAACCCTGATATTTCCATATGACTTTGTAAGATCTGTTGGAAATGTTGAATTTAAAGCACCAGTTAAACTGAATCTTAGGGATGGAGGAACAAATCGATACAGTTACATATTGCAATATTATTTTGGACTAGATTATACTGAACAAAAATATAAATCGCAACATTCAACAATTTCAAAGATTTGACTGAGTTACAGTTCATATAAGGAAATCGGTCAATTGAAATAAATTCATTAGGCCCTAATCTATGGATTTCACATGACTGGGAATACCAATATGCATCTGTTAGTCACAGATACCATAAAAAAAAGGTAGGAGCGTGGATCAGAAAAGCAGTTAGCATCTGGTGTGACCACCATTTTCCTCATGCAGCGTGACACATCTCCTTCGCATGCAGTTAATCAGGCTGTTGATTGTGACCTGTGGAATGTTGTCCCACTCCTCTTTAATGGCTGTACAAATTTGTTGGATATTGGTGGGAACTGTAACACGCTGTCGTACACGTCGATCCAGAGCATCCCAAACATGCACAATGGGTGACATGTCTGGTGAGTATACCGCCCATGGTAGAACTGGGACATTTTCAGCTTACAGGAATTGTGTACAGATCCTTGTGACATTGGGGCGTGCAATATCATGCTGTAACATCGGGTGATGGCGGCAGATGGTAAGACAATGGGCCTCAGAATCTCATCACGGTATCTCTTTGCATTCAAATTGCTATCGATAAAATGCAATTGTGTTCATTGTCCGTAGGTTACGCCTGCCCATACCATAACCAAACCGCCACCATGGGCCACTCTGTTCACAATGTTGACATCAGCAAACTGCTCAATGTCATACACGTGGCCTGTGGTTGTGAGGCCAGTTAGACATACTGCCAGATTGTTTAATATGACATTGGAGATGGCTTATGTAGAAAAATGAACATAAAATTATTTGGCAACAGCTCTGGTGGACATTCCAGCAGTCAGCATGCCAATTGCACGTTCCCTCAAAGGTTGAGACATCTGTGGCATTGTGTTGTGTGACAAAACTGCACATTTTAGAGTGGCCATTTATTGTCCCCAGCACAAGGTGCACCTGTATAATGATCATGCTGTTTCATCAACTTCATGATATGCCAAACCTGTCAGGTGGATTGATTATCTTGACAAATGAGAAATGCTCAATAACAGGGACGTAAACAAAGTTGTGCACAAATTGAGAGAAATAAGATCTTTCTGCGTATGGAATACTTCTTAGCTCTTTTATTTCAGCTCATGAAACATGGGACCAACCACTTTACATGTTGCATTTATATTTTTGTTCAGTGTATATCGATACTTTGAGTCCAAGTATCGAATTGTAAAAATGTTTTTGCTAGGTAGAGCTAGTTGGCGCTTGTCGGCTGTATCTGAGCCAAAACTACAGTATTTTTCATCCTATAGCTTGCTCTTCATTTTCTTTTATAATAGTGAGCCAACATGTTTTCAGCACTTTTTTCCCATGACTGATCAAAACAAATGTTCTAATGCTCTCTCGTCTCTCTGCAGCATACATATATTGAGTAATATGTTCGGAGCATGAAATTGCAATTATATTGCAGTATTGAATCTTAAAACACATCAAATCGCGACAATCGCAATACATATCGTATCAGCACCTCAGTATCGTGATAATATCGTATGGTGAGGTCCCTGGCAAATCCCAGCTCTATTGAGTCTGCCTTAACTGAAAATTGTAACCTTTTGTTTCTGCCCTCTTGTTCAGGCAATGTTTGGTACATGACAGTGTTTTCAACCTTGCTGTTTGGGGTCTTCTTTGAACCCAGTTAAATAACTAAGTGCTGTAACTCTGTTTGGCCTGGTTTCACCTTTCTAATTCCTGTGTCAGGCCTGGATGTCGAGGCCTGGATGTCAAGGCCAAGCTGGGCTTTGAGTGGACACCGCTGATGTGTGCCGTGCACGTGGCTCACTATGACATCGCCAAGTTGCTGCTGGACATAGGAGCCAGCTCTAACTTCGGCAGAGACTAAACCAACGCGTCATAAGAGCCAGCGCTAACTTCAGCAGAGACAAGACCAACGCGTCATATTAGCCAGCGCTAACTTCAGCAGAGACAAGACCAACGCGTCATATTAGCCAGCGCTAACTTCAGCAGAGACAAGACCAACTCGTCATATTAGCCAGCGCTAACTTCAGCAGAGACAAGACCAACTTGTCATATTATGTAGGCTACAGCTTGTATTCAATACCATGCTCCCATCAGCACTCTGTTGACTACATCCTGGTGCGTATTAGGTGTGAAATAATTTTGCATTGTAGTTGAACAAAAGTAGTGCAAGTTAATAGGCGTAAACGTTAAATCATTCCACCAGGCCAATATGTTTTTCAGATGTCATGGTTTTTCAGGGTTTCACAGACAGTGGTGTGACAGAATTTGACCAATTTCTGGTAGACACTTTCATATCTTCCAGCTTCTGCAAGACTGCTTGTAGAAGAGACTATCTGCTCTATAGAGACACCAATTAAAAGAGAGAACACGGCTGCTGGCACGGGCTCAAATGACCTTCCTGTTAGAAGTAGGACAGATAGCGGGATATTGCAACAACACAGCAATGATGGACATGGAAAGGAAGGAAGGAATCCTGTGATATAAAATGACCCAAGCTGTGCATGTCCAGACTTAATCCTCCCGTCTTCCGACAGGCCACTTCTGCTTTCCATGAAAAAACTGTATCGCACTTGAATCACACACATGCACACACAGTTAATTACCCCACCTCTCGCACCTTCTCTCAATTTCCACACGTGCCCCGGCCAAAGACTGGGGAGCCAATTAGAAGCCTTGGCACTAGCTTCATCTGCCTTTACTTGAAGTCTATGACGTTAAAGAGGAACCTTCGAAAAACATGCTGCTAATCCGCCGGTGTGTTTTCAGTTTACAGCTCAGACCAGATCATTCCAGCCTCTCTCACTCTGGTGGAGAAATTGAATGCATCTTTCGGGGTATCGTTGTATCAGGGATCTAGGAAAGGGAGACAAGAGTGTCAAAGTCATGGATAGACAGAGGAGAGTGTTACCCCGGTTGGGTGTCACAGTCTGTGCTTGCGTTTGTGCATTACTCCAGTCAGCACATATGGGATGGATGGTTGTGTGTACATTAGTGATGGGCGGGTCAGCCGTTTGTTCACCCGCACCGAATTGCTAATAACTAGGGGTGTAAAGGTTCCCCAAATCCATGGTTCGGTGCGTATTGCAGTATTGGGTTCACGGTTCAGTGGAAAAATGAAATGTACTTCAATGTTCACCATTCAATGTTCCTTGCATTGTCCGTTGTGACCGGATTGTTGTGTTGGGTTTCCACTCTGATGCTGCGTTTGTAACCATATGGAATGTGCGAGTTTACCAGTTGTGAAGTCGTAAATACCAGTTGGTATGCGTTCATGTGATTGTTTTTATTTTCCACTGACCTGCAAAATAAAGTACTGGTTTATATCCTTATTTTCTGTTCCTTTTGAAAGCTCTGAAATATATATATTTTTACATTACCTCGACATTAAACTACTTCACCAGTACGGATAGAGCAGCTCACTATGGCGCGGGTAAGCTTTATAGTTGTTTACATATGCGATGGACAGACAAGTACAGGCCGCAACTAACATTTTGCTGGTGGGGAGAGTGCGAGAGGGGGTGGAGGAAGGTTGTGCTTGAAGTGCTGGGCATCTTGTTATGACTAGCTTCGACACAACCAAGAGAGTTTTGCTATGCATTATCTGAATTGGGCCCACAGAGTTATACTTACTGAGGAGCAGCTTCTATGGAGGAACTTTTAATGTCTTGAGCTTCTGAGACGTTGCTTAACGTTGGACCAGACCTAGCTAACAAGTTTTGTGTGTGCAGAGCAGGACCAGGATTAAAAACACATCTTACCTTTTTGTAGTTAATAAATTCAATGTTAAATATAATAACTATAATATCTGTAACTAGCATTGAAAAAATATAAACATAGCCTACCTATTGCTCTTGTAATTTCTTTGGCCTGGTCAGAATCAGCTACCAAGTGCTGCTTGACTGCAGATTGCAGACATTGTGTTGTTGTTTCTTTGCATTTCTGCTCGCTCCGGTATACTGGGCTGATGTCTGTGTAAATGTGTCAATATGTTTGAGGTGTTGGCAGCTGCATAGGCTGTTCTCGTTGAGCGTGGCGACATTAGGGCTGTCCCCGATCCCAAAAAATCTTGGTTGACCGAAAGTCGTCTGTTCTTTCAACCAATCGATTGGTCTACATAGAAAATGTATATTTTTCCATATACACTACCGTTCAAAAGTTTGGGAGTAGTACACAGCGTTGTACCAGATTTTCCGTTTCTTGCCAATTTCTCGCATGGAATAAATAGTCTTAATTTCTCAGAACAAGAATAGACTGACGAGTCTCAAAAGAAAGTTATTTGTTTCTAGCAATTTTGAGCCTGTAATCGAACCCACAAATGCTGACGCTCCAGATACTCAACTAGTCTTAAGAAGGCCAGTTGTATTGGTTCTTTAAATCAGGACAACAGTTTTCAGCTGTGCTAAATAATTGCAAAAGGGTTTTCTAATGATCAATTAGCCTTTCAAAATGATAAACTTGGATTAGCTAAGACAACGTGCCATTGGAACACAGGAGTGATGGTTGCTGATAAGGGGCCTCTGTATGCCCATGTAGATATTCCAACAATGTCTACACTGTATTTCTGATAAATGTTATGTTATTTTAATGGACAAAAAAATGTGCTTTTCTTTCAAAAACAAGGACATTTCTAAGTGTCCTCAAACTTTTGAACTGTAGTATATTTGACCTGTTTCAGGAAGCTAGCCATATGTGGCACTTAATTACTTCACAGGAGAGGCATTTTATATATTTTTTTTATCAACATTTGTTATTTTGGTAGAAATGCCTTCTAGAACGTTAACTTTCATATGCCTTAATAACAAACTTGCATTCCATCTGTAAATACGAATATTTGTTTTTAATTACAAGTTTAGTTGGTTTAGCCAAGGAAAAAGGCAGGAACCTTATCGCTAGCAATGATTGGCTGAGAATGGTTGGGCTGGACATGCTGGGAGATGAGTTTGGATTGGTCTGCCATGTAGCATGCTCCTGTATAACATGAGTTGCTCAGTATGAGTTGATAATCTTTTGTACTGTGGCGTTTTTGAAAGATATAACGTTTTCAATCGAGAACTACAAAAGTTGCTACTTTTCTCAACAACATTGATGCCCTGAATTTAGCAGGCGCTATCGACAGATCAGTTGAAAAAAGTTGTGATTGGCTACTTTCTCCACACGCCATGGTCAGTGTGAATGGGAGTGACTTGACTCAAAGTTGGCCAAACAAGATGTAGCTACAAACAAAACAGAGTTAAATGGTTCAAGTCTGCTGTGAGGCGTTCATCCATGTATACTGGTCTAGCAATATTTTCAGATATATGTTTGATATATGATATTATATGTTCATTTTGTCAGAAAGTAATTTTCATTGCAAGATGAAATGTGTACTGTTAGTTAGCTAGCGAACTTTAGCTTACTGGCTTGCTAGCTAATGTTACGTGTATGACCTGTGTAGTAATATTATTCTAATTAGAACTCATTTGCATTGCTAGTTATAGCCTGATTTTGGCTAGCTAACATTGAACCTAGTTGGTTAGCTTTAGCTACCTGCAGATTCATACTACAGGTATGACAATGCTTGTATTGGTGGTAGTAGTATGAGTTGTGATTATGCCGGTTAATTGTTTAGCTAGTTATCTAGATACCCAGCTACATGTCTAATCAAGACTCCACTTGGCCAGATGATTGCATAACCCATCAAGTTAGCCAGGTGTGTCTAGGGGGGTGATTACGGCCATCTAATGTATTTCATGAACATGTATACATGTCTAGAGAAGTGACCCATCCACGTAGCTAGATGTGGCAAGGGGGGTGGTTACAGCATTTCTTTCACATGACCCATCAATTTAGACAAGTGTGTCTGGGTAAGCATCATCTAATAATTATATCTGCACATGTTCTGTTTTTGATATTGTTTATGCAAGTAACCATTTCATAGTGCCATTTACACCTTCTGTCTCCTGTGCATGTGACAAATAAACTTGTGTGTTTACCAGAGACGGTAATGAACAGCATGACCTGCACCAAAGTCAGATTAGGATATAACCTAAGGACTAGATAGTGTATTTTTACTTGGATTTTTTCCCTTATTGTAGGCTACTACTTGAAATATTTGGTTGTTTACTACACTACTCTGTTTAGCACATGGCCTCATGTGAATCCTTACAGAGATGTGTGGGGCTAAGGCTTAAGAGGGTGTGAATGATGCTGAATGGCTGTAGACATAGAAGAGCTCTCCAGTGGGTGTACCAAAACATCGAAGGGCCTTTTTTTTTATACAGGTAACGAGTTCAAACAGGTGCAGCTAATACAGGCAATGAGTGGAGAACAGGAGGGATTCTTAAAGAAAAACTAACAGGTTTGTGAGAGCCGGAATTCTTACTGGTTGGTAGGTGATCAAATACTTATGTCATGCAATAAAATGCTAATTAATTACTTAAAAATCATACAAATGTGATTTTCTGGGTTTTTGTTGTAGATTCTGTCTCTCACAGTTGAAGTGTACCTATGATCAAAATGACAGACCTCTACATGCTTTGTAAATAGGAAAACCTGCAAAATCGGCAGTGTATCAAATACTTGTTCTCCCCACTGTAGACACACCCTATGTGTTTTAATAAAAATCAACTATATGTATTGAGCTTGTCTGATGCTTCAAGCAAACGGTTTGATTAAATAAAGACACAGATTACTCAAGAGGGAGCCCGAGATCAAGATAACAGGAAGAAAAAACCTTAACCTGACCGGACCATCCTCCTCTCATTCTGGCTGGCTTTTGCTGATTTTGCCATTACTCCCATGAAGTTGCCTGTAACAGGCTCCACGAGGACGCGGCAACCTTTCTCATGTGGAATGCCAATTTATCTTACCATTTCCACCCATCCGCGTGCCAGTTATGGTTTTCATATGCACAGTTTCATTTCAATTTATAATAACATCCTTGTATCTCAAAATCAGTGTCATGTGATTAATCAAAATTCTATCCAAATCTAAATTAAAATGATACAAACGAGAAAGACACAACGAACTTGAAACATTGTATCAACAATCAAGTTGGGTCTGGTCATTGTATAAAATATGCTGGGCCCTCAGAGTTGCCAATGTCAGTGAGATCGGGACAAACACAGCTGTAGGCTATCTGAGCAAGAGATAAAAGGTAATCGGATAGGCCTATTTTATGACGTTTCCACTGGATCAGAGCATTATATTTATAGAAAGCTGGAAAGATTTAATTAACTATTGTCATTCTCAATGGATGCAAAAACAGACTTTGTTTGCTTGCTGTCTGAGATTTAAGAAAACATTACTTCAAGAAGCTCCACAGCTCATGAGTGGTGGTGTTTTAAGCCAATCAGAAATACTATCAAATCCCCAAATGGGCACATTTATATGCCTACATTTGTGCGCAGGCCAGGTAGCCTATAGGCCTACTTCTATGCATAATCAGATGCTTGTCCTTGCTCAACATTGACAGGAGCACTCCAAACAAAAGACACTTACTAAATTGACTAAACTCGTAAATGGAAGGAAATAAAGCAAAACCTGTTTCTCACAGGCATAGGTTGTTCACTCTGCAAACAACGTGTCCACTCCGACAATGAGAACAGTAAAAGAATAGAATAATAATAATAATAATAATAATAATAATAATAATAATAATATATTGAATGCATTAACAGAAAATACCATAATCAAACAAAGGTTGTAGATTAGAAATTAATGGTAAATGTACAACCATACAGTACCAGTCAAAAGTTTGGACACCTACTCATTGAAAGGTTTTTCTTTATTTTTACTATTTTCTACATTGCAGAATAATAGGGAAGACATCAAAACTATGAAATAACATATATGGAATCATGTAGTAACCAAAATTGTGTTAAACAAATCAAAATATATTTTAGATTTTTCAAAGTTTGCCTTGATGACAGCTTTGCACACTCTTGGCAGTCACCTGGAATGCTTTTCCAACAGTCTTGAAGGACTTCCCACATGCTGAGCACTTGTTGGCTGCTTTTCCTTCATTCTGCGGTCCAACTCATCCCAAACCATCTCAATTGGGTTGAGTTGGGTGATTGTGGAGGCCAGGTCATCTGATACAGCACTCCATCACTCTCCTTCTTGGTCAAATAGCCCTTACAGAGCTTGGAGATGTGTTGAGTCATTGTCCTGTTGAAAAACAAATTATAGTCCCACCAGATGGAATGGTGTAATGCTGCAGAATGCTGTGGTAGCCATGCTGGTTAAGTGTGCCTTGAATTCTAAATAAATCACTGACAGTGTCACCACCAAAGCACCCCCACACCATCCCACCTCCTCCTCCATGCTTCACGGTGGGAACCACACATGCGGAGATCATCCGTTCACCTACATTGCGTCTCACAACGTTACGGCGGTTGGAACCAATAATCTCAAATTTGGACTCATCAGACCAAATGACAGATTCCACCGGTCTAATGTCCATTGCTCGTGTTTCGTGGCCCAAGCAAGTCTCTTCTTATTATTGGTGTCCTTTAGTAGTAGTTTATTTGCAGCAATTCGACCATGAAGGCCTGATTCACGCAGTCTCCTCTGAACAGTTGATGTTGAGATGTGTCTGTTAATTGAACTATGTGAAGCATTTATTTGGGCAGCAATTTCTGAGGCTGGTAACTGTAATTAACTTATCCTCTGCAGCAGAGGAAACTCTGGGTCTTCCTTTCCTGTGGCGATCCTCATGAGAGCCAGTTTCATCATAGCGCTTGATGGTTCTTGTGACTGCACTTGAAGAAACTTTCAAAGTTCTTGAAATTTTCCAGGTTGACTGACCTTCATGTCTTAAAGTAATGATGGACTGTCATTTCTCTTTGCTTATTAGCGCTGTTCTTGCCATAAGATAGCCCTATTTGGTAAAATACCAAGTCTATCTTCTGTATGCCACCCCTACCTTGTCACAACACAACTGATTGGCTCAAACGCATTAAGAAGGAAATAAATTCCACAGATTAATTTAAGACATCTGTTAATTGAAATGCATTCCAGTTGACTACCTCGTGAAGCTAGTTGAGAGAATGCCAAGAGAGTGCAAAGCTGTCATCAAGGCAAATGGTGGCTACTTTTTATAATCTCAAATATAAAATGTATTTTGATTTGGTTAACAATGTTTTGGTTACTACATGATTCCATATGTGTTATTTTATAGTTTTGATGTCTTCACTATTATTATACAATGTAGAAAATAGTAAAAAAATTAAGAAAAACCCTTGAATGAGTAGGTGTCCAAACTTTTGACAGGTACTGTATATATGAAAGTATGGGAACACCCCTTCAAATGTGGATTTGGCTATTGCAGCCAAACCCGATAAATGTACCGTTACACCCCTACTAATAACCGATCCGCAACCGCCCGACAATAAGTGATAAACTAAAAATCTGAGGCCCGCACCCAACCCTAATCCGCATATATTGAAAATGCGCTTTAGGCCTACAGTCAGAGATGACGGAATAATTTTTTGACAGTCCTTTTTAGATTGGCCTGTTTCCGCTTATTATTTCCAACATTTTGGTAGTCTGTTAGTCAACTTGTCTATAATTAGATACATGCAGCTTATCTTCTGTCATTAGCCTAATTGTTGCCCTAAAATACTAAATAAACCCTTGCTCACCAGAATAATGCCATAAATCAATAGAATAATTGTTTGAATCTGATTGACATCAGTAATGTTTGTTTTCTCTTTCATCTCTGCTTCTCTCAGCACAGTGGATGTTTCAGGACCGGGGAGAAAATGCAATTTAAAAATATTCCATGCAACATTTCCAAATGAGTTTCAGCAGTTTTAAGGAAATTAAAAGCTGTTAAAACAACCCAACATGTTTCTAATAAGATTTCAGTTTGGCTTGGATGTCTATTTTATGTGGTTGAAATACTATCAGCTTTCATGATGCTGTTAAAGACGGCACATTTACAGACATTCCCTAACCACTCATTCACTCTCTCAAGATGCTCAAAGAAAGAAATATTTCTCCACTCGTGTTCCTGAATCCAAATGTACATTTGGTGTATAATTTTACTGCAAGTAATGCTTAATTCTATAGGAGTTAATATTATATTAAGCTATGTCTGAGGTTTTAGACCTACAGTCAGTGTCCAGATTTCAGTTAGGCTACTATTCCATTTACCCAACTGAACACTACAGTTCCCTTGAGGTGCCATTTTGAATTCCCCTTCTCGTGACTGTCGAATTTGTATAGCACCTCACAATCATCACACATACAGTGGCTTGTGAAAATATTCACCACCCTTGGCATTTTTCCTATTTTGTTGCCTTATAACCTGGAATTAAAATATATTTTGGGGGTTTCTATCATTTGATTTACACAACATGCGTACCACTTTGAAGATATTTTTGTGTGTGTGTGAAGCACACAAGAAATAAGACAAAAAAAACAGAACTTGAGCATGCATAATTATTCACCCCCCCCCCCCCCCCCAAGTCAATACTTTGTAGAGCCACCTTTTGCAGCAATTACAGCTGCAAGTCTCTTGGGGTATGTCTCTATAAGCTTGGCACATCTCGCCACTGGGATTTTGCCCATTCTTGAAGGCAAAACTGCTCCAGCTCATTCAATTTGGATAGGTTCCGCTGGTGTACAGCAATCTTTAAGTCATACCACAGATTCTCAATTGGATTGAGGTCTGGGCTTTGACTAGGCCATTCCAAACCATTTAAATGTTTCCCCCTAAACCATTCAAGCGTTGCTTTAGCAGTATGCTTCGGGTCATTGTCCTGCTAGAAGGTGAACCTCCGTCCCAGTCTCAAATCTCTGGAAGACTGAAACAGGTTTCCCTCAAGAATTTCCCTGTATTTATCGCCATCCATCATTCCTTCAATTCTGACCAGTTTCCCAGTCCCTGCCGATGGAAAAACATCCCCACAGCATGATGCTGGGATGGTGTTCTCAGGGTGATGAGAGGTGTTGGGTTTGTGCCAGACATGGCGTTTTCCTTGATGGCCAACAAGCTCAATGTTTTGTCTCATCTGACCAGAGTACCTTCTTCCATATGTTTCGGGAGTCTCCCACATGCCTTTTGGCGAACACCAAATGTGTTTGCTTATTTCTTTCTTGAAGCAATGTTTTTTTTTTCTGGCCACTCTCCGTAAAGCCCAGCTCTGTGGAGTGTATGGCTTAAAGTGGTCTTATGGACAGATTCTCCAATATCCGCTGTGGAGCTTTCCAGCTCCTTCAGGGTTATCTTTGGTCTCTTTGTTGCCTCTCTGGTTAATGCCCTCCTTGCCTGGTCCATGAGTTTTGGTGGGCAGCTCTCTTGGCAGGTTTGTTGTGGTGCCATATTCTTTCCATTTTTTAATAATGGATTTAATGGATATTTTTTTATAACCCAACCCTGATCTGTACATCTCCACAACTTTGTCCCTGACCTGTTTGGAGAGCTCCTTGGTGTTCATTGTGCCGCTTGCTTGGTGGTGCCCCTTGCTTAGTGGTGTTGCAGACTCATCTGCCTATCAGAACATGTGTTTAAATACTGAGATCATGTGACAGATCATGTGGCACCTAGATTGCACACAGGTGGACTTTATTTAACTAATTATGGTACTTCTGATGGTAATTGGTTGCACCAGATATTATTTAGGGGCTTCATAGCAAAGGGGGTGAAAATACATATGCACGCACCGCTTTTTCATTTTTAATTATACTTTTTTTTTGGAAACAAGCTATTTTTTCATTTCACTTCAACAATTTACTATTTTGTGTATGTCCATTTACATGAAATCAATTTAAATTACAGGCTGTAATGCAACAAAATAGGAAAAACTCCAAGGGGGGGTGAATACTTTTGCAAGGCACTGTAACATATCCTGCAATGCTATGATCCTCATTTATCACTTCACCAAACTTTTCCCAAATATTAGACTACTGTTCTGGCCCTCCCTTCTACTTATTTGCAACTCTCCATTTCGAAGCTTTTCTCTTCACGACATTGTGCTTTTTGCCTCAGTGGATCGAACAAAATCAACGTAGCCTATAGATATGAATTACACACGCATTGATTTTTAATGCATAATTTTCTCTTTCCACACAATATTTAATTACCTTAAACCTACCCCGCGGATATACAGTGCATTCAGAAAGTTTTCAGACCCCTTCACTTTTTCCACATTGTTAGATTACAGCCTTACTCTAAAACGTATTAAATTGTTTTTTCCTCATCACACATACACACACACACACACACACACACACACAATGACAAAGCAAAAACAGGTTTTTATAAACATTTGCAAATGTATTAAAAATACAAAACTGAAATATCAAATGACATTAGTATTGACTCTTGACTCAGTACTTTGTTGAAACACATTTAGCAGCGATTACAGCCTCAAGTCTTCGTGGGTATGATGCTACAAGCTTGACATACCTGTATTTGGGGAGTTTCTCGCATTCTTCTCTGCAGATCCTGTCAAGTTCTGTCAGGTTGGATGAGGGGTGTTGCTGCACAGCTATTTTCAGGTCTCTCCAGAGATGTTCAAATCGGGTTCAAGTCCGGGATCTGGCTGGGTCACTCAAGAACATTCAGAGACTTGTCCCGAAGCCACTCCTATGTTGTCTTGGCTGTATGCTTAGGGTTGTTGTCCTGTTGGAAGGTGAACCTTCGCCCCAGTCTGAGGTCCCGAGTGCTCGAGCAGGTTTTAATCAAGGACCTCTGTGCTTTGCTCTTTTAATCTTTCCCCCAATCCTGACTAGTCTCCCAGTCCCTGCCGCTGAAAAACATCCCCACAGCACGATGCTGCGACCACCAGTCTTCATTGTACGGATGGTATTGGCCAGGTGCTGAGCGGTGCCTGGTTTCCTCCAGACGTGACATTTGGCATTTAGGCCAAAGAGTTCAATCTTGGTGTTATCAGAACAGAGAATCTCGTTTCTAATGGTCTGCGAGTCATTTATGTGCCTTTAGGCAAATTCCGTCTGGCCACTCTACCATAAAGACCTGATTGGTGGAGTGCTGCAGAGATGGTTGTCCTTCTGGAAGGTTCTCCCATCGCCACAGAGGAACTCTGGAGCTCTCTCCCTAATTAAGGCCCTTGTCCCCAGAAAGAGTCTTAGTGGTTCCAAACTTCTTCCATTTAAGAATGATGGAGGCCACTGTGTTCTTGGAGACCTTCAATGCTGCAGACGTTTTTTGGTACCCTTCCCCAGATCTGTGCCTCAACACAATCCTGTCTCTGAGCTCTACGAACAGTTCCTTCGACCTCATGGCTTGGTTTTTTGAAGTTGTAGAAACATGTCAAGGATGATCAATGGAAACAGGATGCACCTGAGCTCAATTTCAAGTCTCATAGCAAAGGATCTGAATACTTACGTAAATAAGGTATCTGTTAAAAAAAATATATAAATTAGCAACATTTTCTGGAAACATGTTTTTTTATTTTGTATTATGGGGTATTGTGTGTAGATTGATTAGGGACATTTAAAAAAATATATATTTTAGAATATGGCTGTTATGTAACAACATTTGGAAAAGGTGAAGGGGTCTGAATACTTTCCGAATGCACTATAACCAAGGGTTATGAGTCAACCCGTGCATCACTAGTGTTGGTGTGTGTTTCTATGTCTGTGTGTGTGTACACACTGCGGCGGCGACTGGTGCTGGAGGCTTTGAAAGGAAACAATTAAATGGGAGAGTGGTGGTCACTTCCTAATTTGTGTTCCGCTAAGAGAGAAAAAAATAGGGTAAGGAATGCAGGAATGATTGATAAAGCTGGTACACAGAGTGTGGCGCTGTCGTCATAGCACCGGGCCAACCCCAGACTTTTATTTATTTCCCCCTGGCAACCGCAGACACAAACCGGTAGTCTGGTTGCTTTCTACACCTGAACAGACCAGCAGCTGCCCTTTTTTGCTTTTCCCCTCTAACACACAAACATACACTTCCCATACAGACACGTACACACACAGTAGGTTTTAATGCAGGAACCATGATACCAAGATTTACTGCCCAAACCCAAAAGTAAAAAAAATCTAGTTTGATTTGTCGCATACACATATTTAGCAGATGTTATTGCGCATGTAGTGAAATGCTTGTGTTCTTAGCTCCAATAGTGCAATAATATCTAACAAAACACAACAATACATGCTTGTCTATGCTGCAATAGTCATGTGTTTTAGTCAGGCTGGTCTGACTAAAATACACTCGTCATCTGAGCACAACGTTTGTTGTTGAATAAAGGTTAATTGTTTTTGTCAAGTTGACAGTGTTTCTTTGGACATTTTGTTTTTATATTATTTTATTTTACGTTCTGTTGGGCATGGTTGCTGTGAGCGCTGCTGTCTGTCCCGGGATGCTGCCAGATTCCGCATAGGGGGAGAGACACGGACGCCCAGCTAGCCGAGCTGGCTCGGCTCTCAAATGGAGATCGCTATTGAAAGTTTCCAGCACTGCAGGAGCGGTGTTTACTTTGCTTTGTTCCGGGACAATGTGGAACGTGCTGACTTTCAATGAAGCAACTGCTTGCTTGCGGAGGACAATGGGGCCAAGTGGCTATTCTTAGCAAGCAGGTAGTAAACCTACAAAAGCTACTGGGGAATCCATGCCCGCCTACTTTTAATTTGTCTTCCACCCCAGTAGCAGCACGCCACTTTGGTCTGGTGGAAGTGTCGCCGCCGTGTCGGCTTTCCACAGCCAACTGGTTGGTGCTCAGAAGGGATCCATCCCCGAAGGCGTCACCCCCTTTCCTGGAGAACGGAGCTGTTCTTGACCCAACCAACCAGCCATAGAGATACGTCAGTCGACGTGGAAGTTGAAGAAAGCATCCTCTGGCGACGACTTTGCCGCCCTGGATCCAGAGGTTCTGGCGCCTTCTTCCTTAGGGGCTTCCCATTTGAGATCGGATCCAGAGGTACCTGCGTCTTCATCCTCTATTCTGTCTCGCTCTCCAGTGGCTTCTACCTCGGGTTCAGATCTTCAGTGCTCCCACCCTCATCAGAATGTAAGGCTGCCTGAGAAACCTGCCCACTCAACATCACCAGCTGTCATCATCGGCAGCTTTATGGTGAGAATCATCTCGGTCACCAATGCAAAAACCCGGTGCTACCCAGGAGCACAAGTACAGGACATCACAAGGCTGTTTCCGATTGTTCTACTGCAGATGCCGGGAGCTGACTCTGTCGTAGTCCATGTGGGGTCAAACAACATTAAGAGGGCTAGCTCTGAACATCTGAAAATTGATTTTAAAATAACTGATTTTAGCATTAAAAGACCCCAAAAAATGGGCAGTCATTTCAGGTCCAGTACCATCTTTGGGCCGCAGGTGTGAAAAGATTACTGAGGATAATAGCGGAGGATAAAGCCACTCATATTTGCCACATCTTCAATTTAAGCCTACTAGAAATTGTGTGCCCTCAGGCTTGGAGGGAAGCTAAAGTCATTCCTCTACCCAAGAATAGTAAAGCACCCTTTACTGGCTCAAATAGCTGACCGATCAGCCTGTTACCAACCCTTAATAAACTTCTGGAAAAAAATTGTGATTGACCAGATACAATGCTATTTCACAGTAAACAAATTGACAACAGACTTTCAGCACGCTTGTAGGGAAGGACACTCAACAAGCACAACACACAAATGACTGATTATTAGCTGAGAGAAATTGATGATATAATGATTGTGGAGGCTGTCTTGTTAGACTCCAGTGCAGCTTTTGACATTATTGATCATAGTCTGCTGCTGGAAAAAGATACAGTAGGTGTTATGGCTTTACACTCCCTGCTATAATGTGGATAAGGAGTTACTTGTCTAACAGAACACAGGTTTTCTTTAATGGAAGCTTCTCAAACATAATCCAGGTAGAATCAGGAATTCCCCAGGGTAGCTGTTTAGGCCCTTTACTTTTTTCAATCTTTACTAACGACATACCACTGGCTTTGAGTAAAGCCAGTGTGTCTATGTATGCGGAAGACTCAACACTATAAACATCAGTTACTACAGCAACTGAAATGACTGCAACACTTAACGAAGAGCTGCAGTTAGTTTCGGAATGGGTAGCAAGAAAGAAGTTTGGGTCAAATTATTCACTAATCGCTCAACTCAACTACATGTCATAATGAATAATGTGGAAATTGAGCAAGTTGAGGTGACTAAATTGCTTGGAGTAACCCAGGATTGTAAACTGTCATGGTCAAAACATATTGATACAACAGTAGGTAAGATGACGTGAAGTCTGTCCATAATAAAGCGCTGCTCTGCCTTCTTAACAACATTATCAACAAGGCAAGTCCTACAGGCCCTAGTTTTGTCACACCTAGACTACTGTTCAGTTGTGGGGTCAGGTGCCACAAAGAGGGACTTAGGAAAATTGCAGTCGGATCCGAACAGAACAGCACGGCTGGCGCTTAAAAGTACACGGCAAGCTAACATTAATGACATGCATGTCAATCTCTCATGGCTCAAAGTGCAAGAGAGATTGACTTTATTACTACTTGTTTTTGTAAGAGGTTTTGACATGCTGAATGCACCGAGCTGTCTGTTTAAAATATGTACAGACACATGCATACGCATACATTGTAATATTGTTGTATGGTGGTATTAAAAATGTTGCATTGTATTGGCTTTGTTACTTTGGTCCCAGCTCTCTGCAGGTCATTCACTAGGTCCCCCCGTGTGGTTCTGGGATTTTTGCTCTCCGTTCTTGTGATCATTTTGACCCCACGGGGTGAGATCTTGCATGGAGCCCCAGATCGAGGGAGATTATCAGTGGTCTTGTATGTCTTCCATTTCCTAATAATTGCTCCCACAGTTGATTTCTTCAAACCAAGCTGCTTACCTATTGCAGATTCAGTCTTCCCAGCCTGGTGCAGGTCTAAAATTGTGTTTCTGGTGTCCTTTGACAGCTCTTTGGTCTTGGCCATAGTGGAGTTTGGAGTGTGACTGTTTGAGGTTGTGGACACGTGTCTTTTATACTGAGTTCAAAGTTCAAACAGGTGCCATTAATACAGGTAACGAGTGGAGGCTCTTAAAGAAGAAGTTACAGGTCTGTGAGAGCCAGAAATCTTGCTTGTTTGTAGGTGACCAAATACTTATTTTCCACCATAATTTGCAAATAAATTCATCAAAAATCCTACAATGTGATTTTCTGGATTTCTTTTCTCATTTTGTCTGTCATAGTTGAAGTGTACCTATGATGAAAATTACAGGCCTCTCATCTTTTTAAGTGGGAGAACTTGCACAATTGGTGGCTGACTAAATACTTTTTTGCCCCACTGTATCTCATATGGAGCACAGTTCACAGTGCATGTATTGTCTCATCAGTTAGTTTTTTTTATTGTCAGGTACATTTGCTGCAGCATAGCAAACATTAATATTAGGACTAATATTTCTGAATGCACTTGTAATTGACACATTTCCTTCTTGCTTTCGCCTTATTTTTTTAATAGTAATGATTATTTTAATTTTAATTGCAGCTGCAAGGTTTTAATAGACTATCACTTGAATATTGTTGCTTTAAATCATTGTGCACACGACACTTTTTTTCTCTCCATCAATTGCATTCAAATTGCATCTAAAATAGATAATCCTTTTCCAGATTGATACAGTGCATTCGGAAAGTATTGACTTTTTCCACATTTTGTGTTAGCCTTATTCTAAAATGGATGTAATCGTTTTTTCCCCTTATCTCACATTACCCCATAATGACAAAGTTAAAAACAGGTTGTTACAAATGTTTACAAATGTATAAAAAAAATGTAAGACAATAAGACATGTACCTTTTACTGAGGAGGGGCTTCCGTCTGGCCACTTTACCACAAAGAGCTAAATTGGTGGAGTGCTGCAGATATGGTTGTCCTTAAACCACTCGAGTATTGCTTTAGCAGTATCCTTAGGGTCATTGTCCTGCTGGAAGGTGAACCTCCGTCCCAGTCTCAAATGTCTGGAAGACTGAAACAGGTTTCACTCAAGAATTTCCCTGTATTTATCGCCATCCATCATTCCTTCAATTCTGACCAGTTTCCCAGTCCCTGCCGATGAAAAACATCCCCACAGTGAAGCATGGTGGTGGCAGCATCATGCTGTAGGGATGTTTTTCCATCGGCAGGGACTGGGAAACTGGTCAGAATGGATGGTGTTCTCGGGGTGATGAGAGTAGTTGGGTTTGCGCCAGACATTGCGTTTGCCTTGATGAGAATAAAATTGATATTTTTGGCCATCTGACCAGAGTACCTTCTTCCATATGTTTGGGGAGTCTCTCACATGCCTTTTGGTGAACACCAAACGTGTTTGCTTATTTTTTTCTTTAAGCAATGTCTTTTTTTCTGGCCACTCTTCCATAAAGCCCAGCTCTGCGGAGTGTATGGCTTAAAGTGGTCTTATGGACAGATACTCTAATCTCCGCTGTGGAGCTTTGCAGCTCCTTCAGGGTTATCTTTGGTCTCTTTGTTGTCTCTCTGGTTAATGCCCTCCTTGCCTGGTCCATGAGTTTTGGTGGGCAGCTCTCTCTTGGCAGGTTTGTTGTGGTGCCATTTTCTTTCCATTTTTTAATAATGGATTTAAATGGTGGATTTAATGGATTTTTTTTGTAACCCAACCCTGATCTGTACTTCTCCACAACTTTGTCCCTGACCTGTTTGGAGAGCTCCTTGGTGTTCATTGTGCCGCTTGCTTGGTAGTGCCCCTTGCTTAGTGGTGTTGCAGACTCATGGGCCTTTCAGAACAGGTGTGTATATATACTGAGATCATGTGACAGATCATGTGACACTTAGTTAAATAAAGTCCACCTGTGTGCAACCTAATTATGGTACTTCTGAAGGCAATTGGTTGCACCAGATATTATTTAGGGGCTTCATAGCAAAGGGGGTGAGTACGCTCCACTTTTTAATTTGTATTTTATTTTTTAAAACAAGTAATTTTTTTCATTTCACTTCAACAATTTGGACTATTTTGTGTATGTCCATTTACATGAAATCCAAATAAAAATCCATTTAAATGACAGGTTGAAATGCGACAAAATAGGAAAAACGCCAAGGGGGATGAATACTTTTGCAAGGCACTGTATAACCAAGACGACTCAAAGCTGTAATCGCCGGCAAAGGTGCTTCTACAAATGATTAATTCAGATGTGTGAATACTTATGTAAATGAGATATTTTTGTATTTCATTTTCAATACATTTGTTAAAATGTCTAAAAACATGTTTTCACTTTGTCATTATGAGGTATTGTGTGTAAATGGGTGTGATTTTTTAAATTATTGAATTCAGGATGGAACACAAAATGTGGAATATATCAAGGGGTGGAAATGCTTTCTGAAGGAATAGTATATAGATGTCCTAGCCTACCTCTTTCATGTAATAACCTCAATGCAATATTAACCTTATTTAGCTTATGAATACTGGGTTAATCTGCATATGCTTCTAACTTGTAACCTCTGTCTCCACTCTTGTGCAGTAAGCACCTGATCTCCTCTGGCCTCTCTCCTTAGCTCTTGTGGAGTCCCAGGAAAAGCTAGACTAGAATAGCTTGTGGATTAAAAAAAAATCAAAAATCTTATACTAATAGACTATTTGAAGAGGGATGAAAGCTTGCTCTCGTTTGCTGAATGTTAAATACAGCGGCCAAAATAACTCATAGGGAAAGAAGAGAGAACGTGTGATGGCGATAGGCTACAGCAGTTATTTATTCAGACCCATTACCATTAAAATATTTGTTGTTCTGTGGTGTGTAATGAGGAGCAACCAGACGCTGCACTTCAGAAATTTTTTAAATGACTTATTCCAGTTACTAATAAGCATGGACCCATTACGAAAAGGACTGTAAAAACGGCTAAATCCCTGCGGACTGATGAGGAATTTAAAAATGTAATGGCGGAGAGGGACGAGGCAAAAGGAATGGCAAATAAGTCTGGCTGCACAATCGATTCACAAACATATTCCAAATTGAGAAATCATGAGAATAAAGAATAAACTATACTACAGTAGGAAACAAAGATACATGACAAATTATGATAGTAAAAAGCTTTGGAGCACCTAAAATTCAATTTTGGGCAAAAAGGCAAACTCAGCTCCACCATTCCCCAGCGCAGCTGTCTAGGCCCCTTACTTTTTTCAATCTTTACTAACATGCCACTGGCTTTGAGTAAAGCCAGTTTGTCTATGTACGCAGATGACACTATACACATCAGCTACTACAGCGACTGAAATTACTGCAACACTTAACAAAGAGCTGCAGTTAGTTTCAGAATGGGTGGCAAGGAATTAGTTAGTCCTAAATATTTCAAAAACTAAAAAAACATTGTTTTCGGCACAAATCATTCACTAAACCCTAAACCTCAACTGAATTGTGTAATGAGTAATGTGGAAATTGAGCAAATTGAGGTGACTGAACTGCTTGGAGTAACCCTGGATTGTAGAACTGTCATGGTCAAAACATATTGATACAACAGTAGTTAAGATGGGGAGAAGTATGTCCATAATAAACACCATCAACAAGGCAGGTCCTACTGGCTCTAATTTCGTCACACCTGGACTACTGTTCAGTTGTGTGGTCAGGTGCCACAAAGAAGGACCTCGGAATATAACATTTTGGCTCAGAACAGGGCAGCACGACTGGCCCTTAAAAGTACACAGACCGTTGACAACGTTATGCAAGTAAATCACTCATGGCTCAAAGTGGAGGAGAGATTGACTTCACCACTACTAGTTCTTGTAAGAATTATTGGCTAGCTGAATGCACCGAGGTGTCTGTTGAAACTACTAAGCACACAGCTCGGACACCCATGCATACCCCACAAGACATGCCACCAGAGGTCTCTTCACAATCCCCAAGTCGAGAACAGACTATGGGAGGCACACAGTACTACACGGAACTCTATTCCACATCAGGTAACTGATGCAAGCAGTAGAATCAGATTTAAAAAACAGATACAAATACACATTATGGAACAGCGGGGACTGTGAAGACACACACACGATAAGACACATGTACACATGGATGTTGTGTTGTAAAATGTGATAGTGGAGTAGTGGCAACACACTAAATGTATTGGGTAAAGTGTTCCCGAAATGTAATGTCATGTTATATTTTAAATGATATATAACTGCCTTAATGTTGCTGGACCCCAGGAATGGGGATCCTTAATAAATACAAATTCAACCTTTGTGAAGAGAAGTGAAAGCCATCCGCGTCTTAGTCTTATATTATTCAACCACGTCATTACAATGATGAAGATAAGGCCAGTG
The DNA here is from genome assembly GCF_013265735.2 of Oncorhynchus mykiss. Classification (NCBI taxonomy): domain Eukaryota; kingdom Metazoa; phylum Chordata; class Actinopteri; order Salmoniformes; family Salmonidae; genus Oncorhynchus; species Oncorhynchus mykiss. Next base: position 48,782,227 of record NC_048565.1, read on the forward strand.
AAACGTAGTTCACTTAACTGTTGAGTAAGAAAGGAATGAAGCAACAATAGAGCAAGCAAGAGGAGGTAATACGCATGTCAAGTAGGCTCTATTATATTTCAAAATGAAGATCAAATTCGGGATCCTATAATTGTAACTTTGTAGGCCGCATGTCCTGCACCAGCATCTCTTGTTCTCTCCCAGCTTCATAATTTAAAAGAGGTGAGTAATTTTGGTTCATATAACAATATAGTACAGGAATAGAGTCCACACTCAAAAAGATTACTGGAGCTGGTTTCATTTATTTACCCAAGAGAACATACATCTATGGACTTTTCTGTCATGCGCATAGTAGCCTGTCATATGTCATATGTATTGGATAATCATTTAGGTTTTTTGGGCTTGGGCTCATACAATGTATTTAATGTAGGGCTTATACAATGTATTTAAATGTAGGGCTCAGGTAGCATCTGGCTTGAATTTTCATCCCAATCAACGCTCTAATCAAATCCAGACATACTTACAGTATATGTTTCAGAATTACACTTTTGGCGGGAAATACTGGGTTACCCGGGAGAAAAGTGATTTAATCTCGGGATGGAACATTTGTAAAATACCTGGAACATTTTAAACCCTAACACACAGTCAGTCAGTGCCAAAGTAGAAAGCAGATTTTATATTCCCTGTATTTTACAAATGTTCCATACGAAGAATAAATCACTGAGTCCTTATCGTGTTCCGAGTCAGAGATAAGACAATTCCACTGAAGTCAACCCCATAGAGAACACCACAGTTCCCAGATTAAGATAAAAGAATATTGACCACATCAATGTGAATGTTACCAACTTCACAATTCTAACATCCTGTCTCATCCTGCTCTGTTTGGTGTGATGCCTGGCTCTTTATTATTGTCATGACTCATGATTTAATGTGTAATGGGATGTTTTATCCGTTGACATGTTCTGTTGTTTAGTTGTCATCATTGAATGGAATCACCGGCAATATTTAAATAAGAGTATGCAAAATGGTGATAATTGGTTACTGAATATTCTGTGTGTGCGTCTGTGTCCTCACACAAGCATAGACCAGTACACGGTACTGATGGCTGCATGCATGGCTTCTGCCAGAGAGGACAAGATGGTCAAGTGTGTGGAGCTGCTCTTGTCCAGAAACGCTGACCAACACATTCAACAAGTGAGGGACTGTGTCTGTGTGCGCATGAGAATGAGTGTGTCTGTGCATTTTATAGAGTGAAATTACATTCAATATCATCACAAGATACACACAGTACATTTTAGACTCCGCAGCACAGGGAATATGTGAACATGCAAGCCTCCTATCCCTGGGTGACTATGAATGTGAAACACTAATTTCATTTCAGTTCACTAGAAATAAAAAGGACCACACTGTCATTTTTGAAGTGCAGATTATAAAAGGTCACATGCAGTACAGTTTGAAGTTCCTGTTCATATACATTGTATGGGTGAAGATAATATACAATAGATTACAGAATATGTCATGCTAATTCTTTAATACTATGTTCTGATTACACTTTATATTCTGAAAGCTCTTTTATATATTGTTTAATGTGATGGAATGTACTATGATAGAGGCAGGGTTTCCCATTGCCTCGCAACCATGTCTGGGTTTGATCCTGGCCTTGACTACCTTAAGACTTCTTCCTTTGCTGTCAACACTGGCCCCGTACACCACTGCAACACATGGAGTACGGTGTGTGTGTGTGTGTGTGTCCGTGTTGGTTGGTGTGTCTACATTGGTCTTCTGTGTGGAATGTCCTGTTATGGCATCTGCATGCACATGTACCCAGGCCTTCTTCAGACAGACAAAAAACAAACATTCATGGAGCGGGGGGAAAGAGCCCCCCCCCCTCACCACCTAAACTCACTGTACTGTACACTGCCTGATGATGCCCAGACACAACGAGTGAGGGAGGGATGGAAATTGAGGGAGTGAGGGAGAGAGAGGAGGGAGGGGGATTCTGGAACCACTTACCCGTTGTCATCATCTGTGGACATTTCTCATGGCAAGCGAAGGGTGAAGCCCTGAACTTCGCCCTCTCCCTTTCACCTCCATCGCCCTCACAAACTCTCCACCACCCTTGTCTCATGCCCACCGCCTGAGCCACACACCGCCCAGAGCCCTCCAACACACACCGCCCAGAGCCCTCCAACACACACCAGCCAGAAAGTGAACAAGAGCAGGCAGGGTAGGAAATTGATTGTTTCCTCTCCAGCCAAAATATTTGAAGAACGGTAACAAAAGACAGAGAGGATGCGGACAAGTGGAAAGGGGGGAAAAAAAGTTTCAGCAAAGGGAGGAGAAGAAAGAAGACCAGGGGTTCCTGTGGGCAGAGAAATACTCCCCGCCACCCCATTGGCTTTTACATTCTGAGTTTTCGACCAGCAATTCATACCAGCTGCATTTCCTTCCCTCAGTCTCAAACAAATGAACCCCTAAAGATGCTGTGATTGTTCAGGAGCAAGATGTTTTTTTTTTTGCATAGACAATAGGCTATATGATCGCATCTCTAGTTTGTCCTCTGCAACCTCTACAAGCCAGAGGACAGGTACAGTAAACACTTTTGGATACCAGCTGAATGTCAAGCTTTTTCCTGTCGCCTAATGACCAGTCAGCTGGATAAGAGTTGGAAATCAGTTTCAGCTGAAACCTTGGAGTTTTTTGCAACAACAAAAAACGTCTTTGTATCGATTCTCTGCTCTTGTGTGGGAACTGGTGATCAAAAACACTTAAAGTACAAACACACACACACACCACCCCTTCACTCTTTGGCTGCACCCCCGCGGCGAGCGAACAACCTTGTCACCTGTTTGCCACTGAGACCAACATCTTGGGAAAACAGGTTCTCAGGAAACTAAAACCGTCAGTGACCCTCGGGAGCCTGTCATGTCTCATGTGGTCAAAGAGGAAGTAAAAAGTGAATACCTGGAATATGTCAGGATGAGGATTAATACGCCCCTGACTCTGGGGCTAGATGTCACCAATACACACACACACCCTCCTCTGGCCCTGGGAAACGTCACATTGTGATGAATGACCATAGGGCGTTCCCACACCTCTGGATTGATGTAGTTTCTTACCCTCTGTTCTGAGTCACGGGTGATAAAGTTGACTTTTATCAATGGTTATTTACACTTGCCGGTTTGTTGCTCAACATACTGAACTTTGGCACAATGGGACGGGTGATCAGTGGCATGGGCCGCCTCACTCTTGCCCAATAACATTGTGTTTTGGGTGCCAAGTCTCATTAACCTAGACCTAGAGCATAGCTTGTTTGGGCCAAACAGTGTGGTGAATCACTAAGTAATACTGAATTTACAATAGTTGTTTTACTTATTGTAACTTACAGTAAGTAGCATATGTTTTTATGTTACCCTAAAGCTGTCAAAGCCATGTGCCGCAGTGTGTGTTTGAAAACAATTGCTCCCTTACAGTATGTAAGTGAGTTTGTGAGTTTGTAAAACCCTGCTGTAGTTGAGTCACTCAAGTTGAGGGCTTGGTGTCTGTTGCCCTCCAGTGGTTTCAAGTGTTCAAAACCAGTTCTACCACTCCTTATTTCTTACCCAGATAGGCAGGAGACAAGTTTAGCTTGGGAGAAGACAAAATGTCTGCTTCTCTCAAAAATGTACAGTAAACAATATATTATATTTTATTCTATTCCCATTCCCAGGTCTCGTATGACCTCCCTGATACTGGTGTCCCGAGATGGCTACAATCAGGTAATCAACTTGCTGGTGTCTCACGGGGCAGAGGTCAACTCCCAGGATGAAAATGGGTACACAGTAAGGATGGTGCCCACCTCACCTGGCGTGATGCCTGTTGCATAAGAGAACTCTTTGGTTTCATAGCTCAGCGCTCCCTGCATCCCAATAATCCCTTCTTTCTCCCCAAGTGTGGAATTTTTTACTTCCCTTTGGAGACAGATTTGAAAAAAAAAATACTGTTTTAACATATATGGTGGAAACTCTGTCCAGCCCATGCTTACACCAATCAAATGTTTTTACATTCCTTTCCTTGATTTTGACTGATTGATATTAATGAGTAGTGACATGGTGATGATTAACCCATAGCAGTCTAAGCCAGGGATCGACAACTGGATTCAACCGCGGGACGATTTTTTGTTTGAGCGGATGGTGGAACTTGGCTTGCATTTGTACACGATCACGTGTCTCTCCATTATGCATCGGAATACATGGGAACAAATCACTTGGAGCTGATTTCCTGCTGTTTTTACAGTCTTTTGTGTCTTTTTTGTTTTTGTTTATTATTTTTTTGCTCGGAAAACCTGGAGGGGGCAAATTAAACCACCCGGGGGGCCAAATTCGGCCCGACGGCCGCCAGTTGGGGCACCCTGGTGTAAGCCCTGTCTAAGTCGCAACATGCAGTTACAGTTCAAAAAGGAAATCAGTCAATTTAAATCAATTCATTAGGGACTAATCTAGGAATTTCACATGACTGGGCAGGGGTGCAGCCATGGGTGTGGCTGTGAGGGCATAGGCCCACCCACTTGGGAGCCACGCCCGCCCACTGGGGAACTAGGCCCAGACAATCAGAATTAGTTTTCCCCCACAAAAAGGTCTTTATGACAGAGAAGAAGAAAAAAAACACTTCTCAGTTTTATCAGCTATCCGGGTGGCTGGTCTCAGATGATCCTACAGGTGAAGAAGGCAGTTTGGAACTCGGTAGTGAGTGTTGCTGAGCTCTTCAATAAGTCTGTTCTACTGCCAATATTTGTCTATGGAGATTGTATGGCTGTGTGCTCAATGTTATACACCTGTCAGCAATGGGTGTGTGTGTGGCTGAAATAGCAGAATCCACTAATTTGAAAGTGTGTCCACATACTTCTGTATATATAGTGTACTTCCATTCATTTTTTAAACCTGGTACTGTGGGACCTTCAGATGAGTCTTGTGAGGCATGTGAGCATCCTAGAGCAAAACAACATGTACGCGTTTGTGAGAATCTCATCTTTCCACAAAGGGGTCATATTAGTGTGTGGCCCAAAATGCTCGGACGCTACAGGCAGAAGTTGGCAGATCAGCTGTACCAACTTCAGACGAGTCCCAAGACCCGTGTAGGGGTCATAGATCAAAACTGAGAACACTCATCTTTCCATGGAGGTGTGATAATAGTGTGTAGGCCAAACTGTTCGGACGCCTCAGGCGATTTTGTGAGAAGACCCATTTTTAGGATGTCTCATGGTCTGACAAATCACCGCTCTAGGTTGGTCACCTTTCAGGAAGATGAGGAAGTGCGACATTGACGGAGGTGGTGGATTGAGACGCATCCAATGCAAGAAAAAACATCTCTCTAGCTTAAAGTGACAGATTTCTATGGGGATTTTAAAAATGTGTCTAATTAGATTTCTGCAGGTCCAATGCAGTGAGAGGTTTGGAACGCTCTTTCCTATTGGTCTATTAAATAATTTACCACCTGGTGATGTCACCAGGCAGGCCAAAAGGCCATCCCACCAAAACAGGCTGAAATTTCAGGCGGTCTTTTCAAACAGCTCGTAAACTAAGGACATTATCATAATTTTCAGAATTTCACAGTACTAGTCCAACCTCAGTGTGGAAGTCAATATAAAACAGAAAATCAATTTTTTGACTGCACTGGGCCTTCAATGATAAGTATATAGGATGGTCCTAGATGTTGATTGTAGTTGATAACCTGTGAGCTTTGACCCCCAGGTCTCGACTGTGGCAGTGCAGTATGGCAGAGAGGAGCCGGTCCTCAAGCTTCTCTAGCTGGGGTCAGACAAGACCAAAGCAGGAAAGATTGCTGCTGACACAGCCAAAGTCTTCAAACGACCACAGGTAAAAACAAATCAAACCACTTAGTTGTGTACATAGTTGTGGTCAAACTAAATACATAACTCTGTCATTCAAAACGACCACAGGTAACCATCAACCACCACTTTGACCACAGCAAAACTAGGTTTACCACGCAGTTTGAAATGGTAGTCCATTTTCCCTGTCTCTTGTAAAACCCATTTTAAATCAAAATGGGGAAGAGTTGCAGGACACAACAAAGGTCATATCTCAACATTATATCAAATATATCTGCTCTTCTTCCCCCTCAGATTGCCAGGATCCTGGCGTCCCCAGGCCATGCCCTGGTGACCATCTCCGAGGAGACCTTCTAAGTTCTTCAAGAGGGACCCCGATCCCCCTTCTGCCTCCAAGAGGGGAGAACATGGTTTAACCTCAGTTCGTCTTACTATTCCTCGCATCCCATCTACTCTTCTCAATCATATTGGAGGAGGCGAGAGGATGCGAGGAATCGAGGAAAGATGAATTGAGAAAATGCCCCATCACATCTGTCAGTGGAGGCCAGGAGCCATGATTGTGTATTTGTGGCCCTCTAGTGGACATTAAGGGAAATGCCCTATCCCATTAAAACCGTCATACTTGTTTAGTCCTGTTTTGGGACTAGCTGCTAAATCTGCACAATATCCCTTTATCTCATGCCATATGTCTCACTGTTGAAGATTCAGTGTTCTAATCTGGCCTGTTTAAACTGTCAATGTTTATCTGTTCTAAAATGTTTTAGGCAGAATTTTTAATGGGCCGACTTGGTTCCGTGGGGTCTGTTGTTAACAGATGGTTGATGTAGTATGCTCTTAAACCTATTTATATACATTGTCTTTATTTAACCGGGTAAGTTATTGAGAACACATTGCTTGTGTTCGAGAGCATGAGCAAACTGACTGATCTACAAATAATTATGAGTAGTTGATTTAAAAAGGTGATTTGTTGATCAGTGATTCTGCACAATACGACTGCAGTGTCGTATTTTAGCATGTACGGTTGAAGTCGGAAGTTTACATACCTTAGCCAAATACATTTCAACTCAGTTTTTCACAATTCCTGACATTTTATCCTAGTAAATATTAGGTCAGTTAGGATCACCACTTTATTTTAAGAATGTGAAATGTCAGAATAATAGTAGAGAGAATGATCTATTTCAGCTTTTATTTCTTTCATCACATTCCCAGTGGGTCAGAAGTCTACATACACTCAATTAGTATTTGGTAGCATTGCCTTTAAATTGTTTATCTTGGGTGAAACGTTTCAGGTAGCCTTCCACAAGCTTCTCACAATAAGTGATTTTGTGATAAGAAATTTTGGCCCATTTCATCTGACAGAGCTGGTGTAGAGGCCTCCAGAGGCCTCCTTTCTCGCACACGCTTTTTCAGTTTTGCCCACAAATGTTCTATAGGATTGAGGTCAGGGCTTTATGATGGCCACTCCAATACCTCAACTTTACTTTTTTGCCACAACTTTGGCAGTATGCTAGTGGTCACAGTCCATTTGGAAGACCCATTTGCAACCAAGCTTTAACTTCCTGACTGATGTCTTGTGGATATATTGAAGCAAAATCTCAATCTTCCACCTCATGATGCCATCTATTTTGTGAAGTGCTCCAGTCCCTCCTGTAGCAAAGCACCCCCACAGCATGATGCTGTCACCCCCGTGCTTCACGGTTGGGATGGTGTTCTTCGGCTTGCAAGCCTCCCCCTTTTTCCTCCAAACATAAAAATGGTCATTATGGCCAAACAGTTCTATTTTTGTTTCATCAGACCAGAGGATATTTCTCCAAAAAGTACTCTCTTTGTCCCCATGTGCAGTTGCAAACCGTAGTCTGACTTTTTTAAATGGCAGTTTTGGAGCAGTGGCTTTTTCCTTGCTGAGCGGCCTTTCAGGCTGTGTCGATATAGGACTCCTTTTACTGTGGATATAGATACTTTTGTACCCTTTTCCTCCAGCATCGTCACAAGGTCCTTTGCTGTTGTTCTGGGATTGATTTGCATTTTTTGCACCAAAGTACATTCATCTCTAGGAGACAGAACACGTCTGCTTCCTGAACGGTATGACGGGTGCGTGGTCCCATGGTGTTTATACTTGCGTACTATTGTTTGTACAGATGAACGTGGTAGCTTCAGGAGTTTGGAAATTGCTCCCAAGGATGAACTAGACTTGTGGAGATCTACAATATTTTTCCTGAGGTCATGGCTGATTTCTTTTGATTTTCCCATGATGTCAAGCAAAGAGGCACTGCGTTTGAAGGTAGGCCTTGAAATGCATCCACAGGTACACCTCCAACTGACTCAAATGGTGTCAATTAGCCTATCAGAAGCTTCTAAAGCCATGACATCATTTTCTGGAAATTTCAAGGCTATTTAAAAGGCACAGTCAACTTGGTGTATGTAAACTTCTGACCCACTGGAATTGTGATACAGTGAATTCTGTATCTGTGATATAATCTGTCTGTAAACAACTGTTGGAAAAATTACTTGTGTCATGCACCGACTTGCCAAAACTATAGTTTGTTACCAAGAAATTTGTGATTGAAAAACAAGTTAATGACTCCAACCTAAGTGTATGTAAACTTCCTACTTCAACTGTAAATCTTGGTGGGGCAAACTAAAAAAATATGTTTTAGATGCATGCCAGCAAAGCCACTACACTGCGAAATACTAAACAATACATTAATTGCACTATAACGGTGACAAACTCTGCCCACAAACTGTTAGAGCCTACAATAAACCTGTCCCAACAGCAGAGCTTTCTTTTCAGAACCATGGAGTGACTCCTTACCACTGCAACACCTGGCTATCAGCAGAGCCTTGTCTTGCAGCTGTGGTATCCCAGAAGCTCTACCCCGGGGGATGGTAATAGAGGGGAGGTACGTGAGGCGACGTTGGCTCCCTCTGCTGGGAATACGGGAGCTGGGCACCCAGACACAGACAGCTCCAAGTGGAGGTAATTAGGGAAAGTGCCAACCAGCCGTGGAGGCCAAATAAAAGGATCACTGTGGCACACCGTGAGGGAGAACGGGGAGAGACTGACACCGAGCAAAAGTAGAGAAGGACCGAGCCAAACATAAGTGATTTTCTTTGTTTATTTTCTGTCATAGTAAAGTTGTTTTTGCGGACTAAAAATCTGTCTCTATCTTTGCACGCTCAACCCAACACCCCACGGTTTACCATACAGCGTAACAATTAATTCAGCCTCATTTACTGCCTTTAAAATTTAAAGAAACAAACATAGCTGTTATGGCGGACTTGCCATATATGGTTTCTACTGACAATTGACATGTACAAACTATGGCAAAAGGGTCGACGAGCAGATAATATGCAATCCATAATTTCGATTAAGACATTAATGAGTGAGCTAGGGCAGACGAAGTAAATATAACTATTTGTTCAGCACTTTTGAAATGTACAGGGACATAATTCAGAACATGGGCCATTCTTACAGTATTCTCCCTGTACACCAAAGTCAGAACCGTAGGTTAAATAAAGAGGGCATATAAGCAGACAATGAAAGCTCTTACAATAGTTGATGATTACATTTCTCTAAAACAGGCTACAGGCTACATGTGCACCACCAAGTCAGAACAGTAAGCTCAGTTGAGGGGGAAAGGGACCAAATTATTGGGTGAGGCACATGGGCTACTAACAGCTTACTAGACAACATACACTTAGTATTACTGTCTTAGCTACAATATACATACCTCCCTGGCATATTACATCATTTATGCAGCAGCATACAATATATTTTGGACTCACCTTGTTGTGCTGTGCTTACTTGAACGGTCTATGTGGGCAAATTTTGTCATCAAAGTCTGTCATTCTCTGGATTTATGGTGCTTTCAAGACACCTGGGAACTCGGATAAAAGCAATGTCGAATCATGATGTCAGTGATCTTCAAGTCGGAGCTCTAGAAAGAGGACAGTTTTCCCTGCTTGGAATTCCGAGATGGATGACCGTTCAAAACGTATTTTTCCGGCCGGAGCTCGTTGTTTTTCCAGAGTTCCCAGTTTTCTTGAACTCACTGAAGTCTGAGATGTCCTAGTTCTGAGTTTCCTGTTGTTTTGAACACGTCAGCAATCATGCTGGATTGACAACATGACATGTAATTAAAAGTTTTCTAGCTCATAATGTTGAATGTTCTCTTTTAAGCTTGGAAAAGAGACCCTTACACCCAGACTTGGACCACACACTCACTCCACTGAATAGCAGGCTAGTGATTGCTTTGCAACGCTTGCAGTTAGCCACTGATTCCTTCCTTGAGCCTTCTTGTATCGGCACCTTTAATGTAACTCTATGGCAGCACACAAGTTGCTTGAATTTTTGCGTTCCCCCCGTAGATTTTGCGGTGACGTAGTGTCCCCATGAGTGACAGAACAACTGAGCCAAGATCAGCAAAACTAGAGAAAGCAACAACAAAAAAAAGACCATATTCAAATGCAGCTTTATTAACACAATGATTTTTTAAATCGATAAAAAATAAAATAAAAAGTTTAACATTTTGCAAACTTATATAACATAAAAGAACATGCAAAACAGGCGGCCTCTGAATGGCGGGGCGGAACTACATACTGGTAGCAGGTAGCTACACTAACACATACTGGTAGCAGGTAGCTACACTAACACATACTGGTAGCAGGTAGCTACACTAACACATACTGGTAGCAGGTAGCTACACTAACACATACTGTAACTAATGTACATCTCAGGGTGCAGGACAGGGTTTGAAGCTGTCATATTATATAGATATTTTTTTATGCAGAGTATCATTTGTTTTCTGGGAATGAAAATGACATCACTTGGAGCTACTTGTTGACCAGGGAGAAGGATGACCAGGGAGAAGGTAAGAAAGGCCTCCATGTCAGTCTGTCTGTCTGTCAGGTTTGCACCTGTGCCACATTTACACTAGACATTTTCAGAAGAGACACAATTCAAGTATGAGTGCATTGGCTGTAATGTACATCCGTAATATTGTAATGACACAATGTAAACCCTGCCTAACTTAGGGTTGCTGGTGAGTTTTCCAGGTGTTAATACTGCATTCTTCCTCAGATTGGTATCTTCAACCCAGAGGACCAGCAGAAGGTTCTGAGTGTGGTGAAGGAGATTCATCTGGACCGGGTCGACCTGGACACACTCAGCCAGTTTGAGAACATAAACAGCGGGTACAGTACAAATCTTGTTTTCTTTCTATTAGAGTAATCCCTTCCAAGTTTACACATGCATTATACTTTTAAACACATAAGCCTAAAGACCAGGGTTTCGCAACCCTATCTCCCCCCCCAGACACATCACATTTTTGTTTTAACCCTAAACTGCCACACCTGATTCAATTAGTCAAGGGCTTGATGATTACTTGACTAATGGAATCAAGTGTGGCTGTTTAGGGTTAAAACTAAAATGTGAAATGTCTGGGGGGGGGGGTTATGAAACCCTGCTGTGGACATCCTCTCTCCAGGATTCAGACATTACATTCAGGACCCCCTTCCCACCGGCGAGGTCTCAGCATCATCCCCGCAAACTGTACACAGTCCATTCTCCAGTGCTGGAAGTCATCCGTCAGACAGACGGATCCCACTGTTATTCTCCCACTGCCTCTTCAAGTCTCTGAGAGCAGAGTCCTAATGGTTTAAGCGGGCCATAATGATTTGTAAGGTGAGAGGAGATGGAATGAAATCCCCCCCCCTCCCCTCTCTCTTTCCACCCTCTCTGTGACTGATGACAGGCCAGCTCTCAGGCCAAGCGACCATGTCTGCCTGCAGCCCCTCACGTCATGAATCCTGAGGCCTTATGGCCATTGTTCTCCCCTCTATTCTACTTTTCATGCCAGGCATACCGGGCTACTTTTACAGAGACTGTACATCCCCTGGGGTAAATCCTCTGATGATGGCCACACTGTAAACATTACACCACTAGATACAGCATAAGGGATGTGGCTATGCTCATCCCAGGAGGTAGTGGCTACACTTTGTTCAGAGAGTTCACCCGGGTTATATTGATGTGGCCCATTTCATGTTCTAGTTGGGCTGGTACATGGCCAAAAGTATGTGGAAACCTGCTCGTCGAACATCTCATTCCAAAAAATCATGGGCAATTGACATGGAGTTTGTCCCCGCTTTGCTGCTAAAACATCCTCCACTCTTCTGGAAGGGCTTTCCACTAGATGTTGGAACATAGCTGCGGGGACTTGCTTCCATTCAGCGCAATGAGTGAGGTTGGGCTCTGATGTGGGGTATTAGGCCTGGCTTGCAGTTGGCGTTCCAAATCACCCTAAAGGTGCTCGATGGGGTTGAGGTCAGGGCTCTGTGCAGGCCAGTCAAGTTCTTGCACACCGATCTCGACACACCATTTCTGTATGGACCTCGCTTTGCGCACAGGGTCATTGTCATGCTGAAACAGGAAAGGGTCTTCCCCAAACTGTTGCCACAAAGTTGGAAGCACAGTTTAGAATGTCTATAGTTTAGAATGTCATTGAATGCTGTAGAGTTAAGATTTCCCTTCGCTGGAACTAAGGGGCCTAGTCAGAACCATGAAAAACAGCCCCAGACCATTATTCCTCATCCACCAAACTTTACAGTTGGCACTATGCATTTGAGCAGATTGCATTCTCCTGGCATCCGCCAATCCCAGATTTGTCCGTCACACTGCCAGATGGTGAAGCGTGATTCATCACTCCAGAGAACGTGTTTCCATTGCTCCACAGTCCAATGGCGGTGAGCTTTACACCACTCTTGGCATTGCGCATGGTGATCTTAGGCTTGGGTGCGGCTGCTCATGCATGGAAATCCATTTTATGAAGTTCACAACAAAACGTTATTGTGCTGACGTTGCTTCCAGAGGCAGTTTGGAATTCTGTAGTGAGTGTTGCCAATGGAGGACAGATGATTTTTTACACGCTACGCACTTCAGCAGTCCCCTTCTGTGAGCTTGTGTGACCTACCACTTCTTCGCAGCGGAGCCGTTATTGATCCTAGATGTTTTCACTTCACAATAACAGCACTTACAGTTGACTGGGGCAGCTCTAGCAGGGCAGAAATTTCAACAAACTGATTCATTAGAAAGGTGATATCCTATGACGGTGTCACGTTGAAAGTCACTGAGCTCCTCTGTACGGGCCATTCTACTGCCAATGTTTTCCTATGGAGATTGCATGGCTGTCTGCTCAATTGTATACACCTGTTAGCAATGGCTGTGGCTGAAATAGCCAAATCCACTCATTTGAAAGGGTGTCCACATTATTTTGGCCATGTAGTGCATGTTAGACGGCTTTCCACCTGCAGTACATGACAAAATGTACTGACAGACAGATGGGTGGACAGGGGGACAGAGATTTTCATACCGGGAGACAACTGACACAGATAGTCAAACCCAACTGACCGCTACACAACAGACAGATACAAATACATAAGACCCTGTGTGTGGCTAATGTCCAGTATTTCCCCTCATAACTCAAAAACGACAGTATAATATATACAGTGCCTTGCGAAAGTATTCGGCCCCCTTGAACTTTGCGACCTTTTGCCACATTTCAGGCTTCACACATAAAGATATAAAACTGTATTTTTTTGTGAAGAATCAACAACAAGTGGGACACAATCATGAAGTGGAACGACATTTATTGGATATTTCAAACTTTAACAAATCAAAAACTGAAAAATTGGGCGCGCAAAATTATTCAGCCCCCTTAAGTTAATACTTTGTAGCGCCACCTTTTGCTGTGATTACAGCTGTAAGTCGCTTGGGGTATGTCTCTATCAGTTTTGCACATCGAGAGACTGAATTTTTTTCCCATTCCTCCTTGCAAAACAGCTCGAGCTCAGTGAGGTTGGATGGAGGGCATTTGTGAACAGCAGTTTTCAGTTCTTTCCACAGATTCTCAATTGGATTCAGGTCTGGACTTTGACTTGGCCATTCTAACACCTGGATATGTTTATTTTTGAACCATTCCATTGTAGATTTTGCTTTATGTTTTGGATCATTGTCTTGTTGGAAGACAAGTCTCCGTCCCAGTCTCAGGTCTTTTGCAGACTCCATCAGGTTTTCTTCCAGAATGGTCCTGTATTTGGCTCCATCCATCTTCCCACCAATTTTAACCATCTTCCCTGTCCCTGCTGAAGAAAAGCAGGCCCAAACCATGATGCTGCCACCACCATGTTTGACAGTGGGGATGGTGTGTTCAGCTGTGTTGCTTTTACGCCAAACATAACGTTTTGCATTGTTGCCAAAAAGTTAAATTTTGATTTCATCTGACCAGAGCACCTTCTTCCACATGTTTGGTGTGTCTCCCAGGTGGCTTGTGGCAAACTTTAAACAACACTTTTTATGGATATCTTTAAGAAATGGCTTTCTTCTTGCCACTCTTCCATAAAGGCCAGATTTGTGCAATATACGACTGATTGTTGTCCTATGGACAGAGTCTCCCACCTCAGCTGTAGATCTCTGCAGTTCATCCAGAGTGATCATGGGCCTCTTGGCTGCATCTCTGATCAGTCTTCTCCTTGTATGAGCTGAAAGTTTAGAGGGACGGCCAGGTCTTGGTAGATTTGCAGTGGTCTGATACTCCTTCCATTTCAATATTATCGCTTGCACAGTGCTCCTTGGCATATTTAAAGCATGGGAAATCTTTTTGTATCCAAATCCGGCTTTAAACTTCTTCACAACAGTATCTCGGACCTGCCTGGTGTGTTCCTTGTTCTTCATGATGCTCTCTGCGCTTTTAACGGACCTCTGAGACTATCACAGTGCAGGTGCATTTATACGGAGACTTGATTACACACAGGTGGATTGTATTTATCATCATTAGTAATTTAGGTCAACATTGGATCATTCAGAGATCCTCACTGAACTTTTGGAGAGAGTTTGCTGCACTGAAAGTAAAGGGGCTGAATAATTTTGCACGCCCAATTTTTCAGTTTTTGATTTGTTAAAAAAGTTTGAAATATCCAATAAATGTCGTTCCACTTCATGATTGTGTCCCACTTGTTGTTGATTCTTCACAAAAAAATACATTTTTTTATGTTTATGTTTGAAGCCTGAAATGTGGCAAAAGGTCGCAAAGTTCAAGGGGGCCGAATACTTTCGCAAGGCACTGTACAACAAAAATTTAAACGAGAAAAAAAGAAACGTCCCATCCAAATGATTTGTACATCATGTTCATCAAGGCTCCATTTGTTGTTGTTGTTGTTGTTGCTGCTATCGCTCCGCTGTCCTGTGTTCGTTGACGGGTTATTTGATTTGAAATGGTACCTTTCCCTGCATGTGTAGCAGCCGTTTTGTGATGCCCACACACTGTCAGCTTGCCGTGTAAACAGTGTCAGTCAGATTGGAGTTACTATCTCCTCCCCGGGACCTGGGACTATAGCGCTGTTAGTTTATCTATCACACCAAAGACTGATAGGCTCTCGTTGCAACACTTAGTACAGGGATAGGAGAGCAGAGGGGAAGATAGGGGGAGATGTCTGTCTGCTGCAGGCAGCCTCTCTTTCCCTCCCTCCTGGTTTAGGTGTACTGTATTGTATAGGGCAGGGTTTCCCAAACTCAGTCCTGGGGCCCCCCCGTGTGCATATTTTGGTTTTTGCCCGAGCACTACACAGCTGATTCAAATAACCAACTCATCATCGAGCTTTGATCATTTGAAGCAGCTGAGTAGTTCTTGGACAAAAACAAAAATGTGCACTGCGGAGCTGCCCCAGGACTGAGTTTGGGAGGGACACGGGGGGGCCCCAGGACCGAGTTTGGGAGGGACACAGGTTGTGCTGCTCACCCACACAATTAAGCTCAGACCGTCACACTTAAAACACACTTGGGGTCGAAGTGTGAAGAGACTCATCAACACCGAGTTGGCTGGAAGTGTACCACAACCATGTCCTGTTTGAGGTTTTGGCTCATTGTCATCTACCGTAAGTGAGAAGCTGTCTAATAGTGGTGTCTGCATCCTTTGCTGTAGGAGTGAGGCGCTGTAGAACGTCCTGATTAGCCTGCGGCAGCAGCGCTGCTGCCTGACCGAGACCGTGCAGGACGTCATCAGCTGATCCCCCCCCCCCACCCCCGGACTCTCTCCAGATCCACTAACTCTCTCCCTCTCTCCAATCCCCAGCTGGTGTTGTCCCTGGATCCTAAGGAGGAAGCCCAGGCCATCTGTAATGAGCTGGTGGCCCGGACTGGAGACCTGCAGAAAGAAGTCACCTGTCTAAGGAACCTGCTTCACAAGGTAGGTATTTTTTTCCTCTGACTGCTGTGTGTCTCCTCAGCCCTGACACACAATATTTCCACTCTCCTTACTGGGCCACTCTGACTGAATAAAATGAGAGTCCTGCCTCTATCCGTCCCTGCACACCTTTTCACTGCTCTCTCTTCCCATCAGGTCCAATTCCAAACTTCTCACAACCTCGGGTCAATTCCCATTTCGCACCCTCTCTATGTGTAGGGAGGGTCCTGTGTGTAAGGGTTCTGACAGGGTGAGTCCTCACAGCCCATAACTCAGACACAGTGTGACAGTGTCCTGTCAATGTGGAGATGGGGAGGTTAAGGTGGGGAAGAAGGGGGGGGGGGGGGGGGGGGGGTTGGGAGCCCCGGACGCTGGCGGTGTCAGACAGGAATCTGACAACCAACGGAGGCCATTTGGAGAGACTGGCTCAAGGCCCAGGGGGGCAGGCCCTCGCACCAGTTTATCTTATCTGTTGGGGCTCGTCTTGACACCCACCCCCCTAAACACACATACACAGAGTGCCTGGCCAGATGGAAGGATTGTGCTTCTGCCCATCTCCAATCTATGGGGTTGGTAAAATCATAGATCTGTTCCATAAATCTACAGGGCATTCAGATGTGGAAAAAGTATTCAGACCGCTTCCCTATTTTATTACGTTACAGCCTTATTCTAAAAGTTTTAAAAAATATATGTCGTTCTGCCCCTGAACAAGGCAGTTGGCCTACTGGGGAACAGTGGGTTGTCATTGTAAATAAGAATTTGTTCTTAACTGACTTGCCTAAAGGCTCAATGGAAAAAAAAAAAAATCTACAAACAATACCCCATAACGATAAAGCAAAAACAGGTTTAGAATGTTTTGCAAATGTATTAAATTTTATTTTTTTTAAAACAGATACCTTATACATATAAGTATTCAGACCCTTTGCTATGAGACTCGAATTTGAACTCAGTGCATCCTGTTTCCATTGATCATTCTTGAGATTTTTCTACAACTCTTAACGGAGTCCACCTGTGATAAATTAAATTGATTGGACATGATGTGGAAAGAAACACACCTGTCTATATAAGGTCCCACAGTTGACAGTGCATGTCAGAGCAAAAACCAAGCCATGAAGTCGAAGGACTTGGCCGTAGAGCTCCGAAACAGCATTGTGTCTAAGCACAGGTCTGGGGAAGGGTACTGAAAAATGTCTGTAATTGAAGGTCTCAGAACACAGTGGCCTCCATCATTCTTAAATGGAAGAAGTTTGGAACCACCAAGACTATTCCTAGAGCTAGCCTCTCGGCCAAACTGAGCAATCGGGGGAGAAGGGCCTTGGTCAGGGAGGTTGGTTCAGAGTGACAGAGCTCCTGAGTTCCTCTGTGGAGATGGGAGAATCTTCCAGGAGGACAACCACCTCTGCAGCATTCCACCAATCAGGCCTTAATGGTAGAGTGGCCAGACGGAATCCACTACTCAGTAAAAGGCACATGGCAGCCCACTTGGAGTTTGCCAAAAAGGCACCTAAAGGGCTCTCAAAACCATGAGAAACAAGATTCTCTGGTATGATGAAACCAAGATCGATGAACTCTTTGGCTTGAATGCCAAGAGTCACATCTGGAGGAAGCCTGGCACCATCCCTACGGGGAAGCATGATAGTGGCAGCATCATGCTGTGGGGATGTTTTTTTAGCGGCGGGGACTGGGAGACTAGTCAGGATCGCGGGAAAGATGAATGGAGCAAAGTACAGAGAGATCCTTAATGAAAACCTGCTCCAGAGCGCTCAGGACCTCAGACTACGAAGGTTCACCTTCCAACAGGACAACGACCCTAAGCACACAGCCAAGACAATACAGGAGTGGCTTCGGGACAAGTCTCTGAATGTCGTTGAGTGGCCCAGCCAGAGCCCAG
The DNA here is from genome assembly GCF_013265735.2 of Oncorhynchus mykiss. Classification (NCBI taxonomy): domain Eukaryota; kingdom Metazoa; phylum Chordata; class Actinopteri; order Salmoniformes; family Salmonidae; genus Oncorhynchus; species Oncorhynchus mykiss. The sequence continues at coordinate 48,800,159 of NC_048565.1, forward strand.
ACTTAAACCCGATCAAACATCTCTGGAAGAGACCTGAAAATAGCTGTGCAGCGAAGCTCTCCATCCAACTGACAGAGCTTGGGTCTGAATACTTATGTAAATGTGATTTCAGTTATTTATTTTTAATACATTTGCAAACATTTCTAAAAATGGTTTTCACTTTGTCATTGTGTGTAGATTGATGAGGGGAAAAAACAATTATCAATTTTAGAATAAGGCCGTAAAAGTCAAGGGGTCTGAATAGTTTCCGAATGCACTGTATACAAATGGACGTATCTTAAAACATTACTAATCATTGAAAATGAAAAATGAACCAATGGCTCATAATACTTTTCTGGGGAAAAGTGGGGGTGCAAAAACATACATTTGCACCACTATTTTGTAAGTGGGAGTGCAGCTGCGCCGTTTGCTCCATTGCTCAGGCGCCTATGGGAACAGTGCTATATCTGTACTATAACACAATACAGCATTATGAATGCTCTTAGAGTCCATTTCGAAGGCATTTTTAGAAAGCACAATAACATAGGCTACACCCTCCAACTATTATTATACATGCCACATATGTATTCAAATTTTATTTTAAATTTTTTTTTTACATTTGAATAATTTTGCCGGCACTCTTATCCAGAGCGACTTACAATTTGTGCATTCATTTTAAGATAGCTAGGCGAGACAACCACATAATCAGTCGTAGTAAGTACATTTTCCTTCAAAGCAGTAGCTTCTAGGAATAGACATTCAACAAGTACGGCTACTACAGTGTTTTACAATATATTGTAACGACCCTGGGTTTATAAGCGCGTAAATCGACTCTGCCGCTCGAGCATGCTTTTGCGGCACAGTCGATAGCGCGCCGGACCTCAGGCTCGAAGGTCGAGGGTTCGAGACCTGCTCCCTGCTGCTTCATTACAATATGTAGGTTGTGGTTGGCCATGAGAGAGTGAGCGAGATGTGGCATTCTTTGGGCCTGGGTGACTCGGGTGGCTGAGCAGTGAGCGGGCAGGCCTGTTAGCTCTTGAGCGGTGATCCCTGATACATGATACAATCAGACATGCCATCTCCACAGGTAGTAACTAGCTTTCATTCCACTTTATTCAGCCAATCACCCAGCAGTCATTGATCCAATGCCCACCCACTCAGGCTGAAATGTCTTAGGCCTGTGAACTGGCGGAAAACTAAGGGCTTGAGTCCTAAATGGCACCCGATTCCCTATACAGTGCCTTCAGAAAGTATTCACACCCCTTGACTTTTTCACATTTTGCTGTGTTACAGCCTGAATTTAAAATGGATTCAATTAAGATTTGTTAATTAATTCAAATGTAAATGCTGAAATGTCTTGTGTCAATAGGTATTCAACCCCTTTATTGTCACATAAGATGCATTGACTCTGCGTGCAATAATAGTGTGTAGCATAATTTTTGAATGACTACCTCATCTCTGTACCCCACACATACAATTATCTGTAAGGTTCCTCAGTCAAGCAGTGAATTTCAAACAGATTCAACCACAAAGACCAGGGAGGTTTTCCAATACCTCGCAAAGAAGGGCACCTATTGGTAGATGGGTAAAAAAAGCATACATTGAATATCCCCTTGAGCATGGTGAAGTTATTAATTACACTGGATGGTGTATCACTCAGTCACCACAAAGGTACAGGCGTCCTTCCTAACTGAGTTGCCGGAGAGGAGGGAAACCACTCAGGGATTTCTAAAATAGTTAAGAGTTTAATGACTGTGATAGGAGAAAACTGAGGACGGCTCAACAACATTCTATTTACTACACAATACTAACCTAATTTACAGTGAAAAGGAAGCAAGCCTATACAGAATAAAATATTTCAAAACATGCATCCTGTTTACAACAAAGCACTAAAGTAATACTGCAAAAAAATGTGGCAAAACAATTCATTTTTTGTCCTGAATACAAATGTTTGTTTGGGGCAAATCTAATACAACCCATTACTAAGTACGACTCTTCACATATTCAAGAATACTGTAGTGGTTGCTGCATCATGTTATGGGTATGCTTGTAATTGTTAAGGACTGGGGAGTTTTTCAGGATTAAAAAAAAGCAACAGATTGGAGCTAAGCATAGACAAAATCCTAGAGGAAAACTTGTCTCAGTCTGCTTTCCACCAGAGACTGGGCGATGAATTCACCTTTTAGCAGGACAATAACCTAAAACACAATGCCAAATCTACACAGGAGTTGCTTACCAAGAAGACAGTGAATGTTCCTGAGTGGCCAAGTTACAGTTTTGAATTAAATCTATGGCAAGACTTGAAAATGGTTGTCTAGCCATGATCACCAACACCTTGACAGAGCTTGAATAATTTTGAAAAGAATAAATGGTGAAATCTTGCACAATCCAGGTGTGGAAAGCTCTTGGTCTTGTGAATTTAAGTATGCTCTTTCTTTCTCGGAGGACCTGAGCCCTAGGACCATGCCTCAGGACTACCTGGCATGATGACTCCTTGCTGTCCCCAGTCCACCTAGCCGTGCTGCTGCTCCAGTTTCAACTGTTCGACCTGCGGCTATGGAACCCTGACCGGACTTGCTACCTGTCCCAGACCTGCTGTTTTCAACTCCCTAGAGACAGCAGGAGCGGTAGAGACACTCAATGATCGGCTATGAAAAGCCAACTGACATTTACTCCTGGGGTGCTAACCTGTTGCACCCTCGACAACTACTGTGATTATTATTATTTGACCATGCTGGTCATTTATGAACATTTGAACATCTTGGCCATGTTCTGTTATAATCTCCACCCGGCACAGTCAGAAGAGGACTGGCAACCCCTTATAGCCTGGTTCCTCTAGGTTTCTTCCTGGGTTTTGGCCTTTCTAGGGAGTTTTTCCTAGCCACCGTGCTTCTACACCTGCATTGATTGCTGTTTGGGGTTTTAGGCTGGGTTTCTGTACAGCACTTTGAGATATCAGCTGATCTAAGAAGGGCTAAATAAATACATTTGATTTAAAAAGACTTACAGATGTAGTGCACTCAAAGCAAAGGCCATGTAGGGAAAAGGGTGCAATTTGGGATGCACACCAAAAAATGGTCTGGTCAGGATTAGGTCAGAGTCTCATTAGGTAATTATGTCCACTTGAAGTGGTGTGTGTGTCAGAGTATGTGAGCGGAGTTGAGCTGTTGGAAATCCCACTCATCGGTCACGGAGTGGTCTTTGTGCACCGCTCTGGCGTTCAATGGCCCTTCCCCTGCTCCGCTACAAATTGCTTAGCACTCACAGGAAAAGAAACGGTTGCTCCAAATTAGCTCCATTCATTGTTTAATTATTATTTTTTTTAACAAACACACCATCTACTTTTGTGAATATGTACCATTTGGTTTTGAAGTAGACTATCATAAGAAGCTTCAACATTTCAACAACATGTTGTAGGTTATGAACAAGGACCTACATAGGCGACAGGCTACGTGGGCACTGTGTTAAAAAATAAATAGCTTTTTCTCTACTCTATTGATGATCAGATACAACTGAAGTAACGGGCTCTGTTGCACTCACATTTGACAGTTGATAGACAACTTTAGCAATGTTACAAACGTACTCCTCTCGTTCAACAGTAGCCTATATAGAAACCAAAACGTCTCTGGTGTTGCTGCATGGGCTCTTTGGTTGTCTTGCCATCAATTGCACAGGCTGTATGACCTATTTCTTGGTCGACTCATATCAACATCCCTGCGCATTAGTGGTGGGGTATACAAAAGTATAGGCCTAATTAAAAGAATACTGCTGGGCTGAGCATGGCTATAACTTGTGGCTTAGTGATACCGGAGCGAAATTGGAGCGGTAGAGAAGGCCCACGCTCCAGCCAAATTACTCAAACTCAACTCGACTCTAGCTCAATGCACTCGGCTCACATCCTCTGGTGTGTGTGTGAGAGAGAGAGAGACGTTTGTGTCCACCCTACTCTTTCTCACCTATTCCCTTGTGGTGATCCTCCTCCTCCTCCTCCTAAAATGGACCCGGCCGGAGGTTCCTGCCCGCTTCCTCGACCTGGTTCCCACGGCGACTGGAGGAAACTGGTTCTGAAGATGCTCGCACTGAGCATGCTCGGAGCAGGCCTGCTCTTTTAATAATAGACATCGACTCTGCCCGTAATATCCAATCACTATTCATTTGGATAAATGATGTCATAGGTCAAAGGTTATCAATCAATTTGCTTAATTGTTTTATCTAATTGACATTTCTGTTTGAGGAATTATGCCAAATGAGAATATCTCAAATGCAGACCTTTCAAGAAAAGTTGGAGTATTTTTGATTGACGTTCCTTATTATTTGTATACTTGGATCTTAATAGTTTTTTATTTATTTTGTTCATAATCCTTTGTGGGCTTTTGAAAAGAAAAAAAACTTTCTTTATCCAGCATTTTACTGCATTAAATTGCTGCACATGTTAGAACACTGTCGGTGAAATACACTTCCCACATATTGTTCAAGATTAAAATATTTTAGTTGACTATATGACTAAAACTATTTGAATATGTTCTGATATAAAGTAAATATAGTTTGTTTTATGGAAATATCGTATTTCTTCTTGGAGATACATTTAATATACATTTTCAATTTACATTTTGTTTACAATTTCTAACAGGTTTTGTTTTTTAAAGGGTTGATACATGTAATTGAAAAAATACTGTGTTAATCTTTTGTCTCTCCAAATGGAGTTTATACTAAGCATTATAACGTTTCTCTACTGGAGGCATGTTGATTTTAATGAATTGTCCTGCGTCTTGTTCGTTTCTTCCACGAAGATCATGAGAGAATCCAAGTTCAGCCTTAACCTCATCCCAACAGGAGACCGAGCACCAGACCTCCCAATTACAAAGAAGAGACGGGATTGGGAACATTAAATCGCTTGCATGAAGCGGAGATCAAAGATAAAGGAAATACAATGTGACAATCGTGCAGATCGAGAAACGAGTTCAAAAGAATTTGATAATCTAATTGTAAATGCACCCAAACTTTTGGGCGGCCTTTGATTAATCTGCATTTAGCTTCTGCAAATAATATTAGTCATCATGGCCGCATCTCGTCTAATTCTTAACCTGTGTGCATAATATGGCGTCATGGCTGTGCGTTTCTGGAATTTTTGGCGACTGTGCGTTATAGGCATAAGCATAACTAAGCACGTTTGCAGCGCACCAGTTCCTTCTAAACACGTCAATTTGATTGTTTTTGTTAAAACGCTCAGGGTTTAACACATTACCTCGTACCACATTCTACACCTTACCGCTTGGAAATCGGCCAAACTTGTGTCTGGTATCAAGCTAGCCTGAACAGATACTTTCAGACATCTAATTTCTTCACCTCATTCCTGAGACAGGACTGCGCCCACCCCTTGTGTAAGCAATTTAAACCTGATAGCAAACGATCATCTGCCTATCTTTACACTGCAAATATCTGTTAAGTTTAGATCGACTCAATATCTCATGCGCTTCCAATATCTAATGAGCTTCTTTTACCATTCTCTTTGTCATATAAGCGTTATGGTTTATATGTACAAAGATCCATCCGGGCGGTAAACCTCTTCTGATCGATTTATTTTTTTAATGCAAGACAAAGTAGAACTTTGATTTGTGCAATCGAGAAGCTGTCAGGACTCCTGTCTGACGCGCGCCTGTGTTGTTTTCTACTCATGGAAATGCTCAGTACAAGTGCCTGAATGTGCACACCGACAAAACTTTAGTAATATGAATTTATTGCCAAGTGGAAAATGCTTTTATTTATCTGTAGTAATCTGCTGGCTAGGGTCAAGGGTCGGCGGATCTTTATGGTGAGTAGACAAAAAAAATGGAACATAGCACCAACCATTTAATGCAAGTGTAAAGTCAATTGAACATATATTAAATATTATGCAGTGATTTATAGGCTATATCAAAAATAAGTATAGCCTACACAATGAAGTCTGTGCTTTATAATAGTCAAGGACACGTATACTGTAGGATATGATCTGTCTTTAAATTATTGTTTTAATTAAACTAGTTGAATCATTGTCAAAAATTGATAATACATTTGTGTGTAAAATAATATAATGTATCCCCCAATAACGTTAGACATGCATGCATTTCTTTAATTTGGACACATTTTATAGGGCAGATCATTTTTTATTCCTTTATTTGAGTGTTATAGAAGCCTAGTTTCCCATCATTGCCACAAGGACATTAAAACAGATTACATTTGCATGGTCCAAGCCAAAACCTCAACTTTCTATGCAGTCAGTGGTGTAAAGTACTTAAGTAAAAATACTTTAAAGTACTACTTAAGTAGTTTTTTGGGGGTACCTGTACTTTACTATTTATATTTTTTACTTTTACTTCACTACATTCCTTAAGAACATAGTGTAATTTTTACTCCATTTTCCTTGACACCCAAAAGTACTTGTTACATTTTGAATGCTTAGCAGGACAGGAAAATAGTGAAATGCACGTACTTATCAATCGAACATCCCTGGTCATCTCTACTGCCTCTGATCTGGCGGACTCGCTAAACACAAATGCTTTGTTTCTAAATTATGTCTGAGAGTTGGAGTGTGCCCATGGCTTTCCGTAAATTCAAAACATATAAAAACTGGTGCCTGGTTTGCTTAATATAAGGATTTTGAAATAATTTACACTTTTACTTTTGGTACTTAAGTATATATGAAACCAAATACATTGACTTTTACTCAAGTAGAATTGTACTGGGTGACTTTTACTTTTATCTTATTAGAAAATGACTCCAGTATCTCTACTTTTACTCAAGTATGACAGTTGGGTACTTTTTCCACCACTGTATGCAGGTACATGGGAACCCTTGGGTCGCAAGTGATGTGCGACAACATCCCAGGGTTAGTCAACAAACAGCGGCAGCTGTGCCGCCAGCATCCCAACATTATGCAGGCGATCGGAGCCGGGATTAAAGACTGGATCGGGGAGTGCCAACATCAGTTTCAGAACCACCGCTGGAACTGCAATACCATAGAGCGAGACCACAATGTGTTCGGACGCCTACTGCTGCGTAGTAAGTATTGAGCGCGCGCGAGAGAGAGGGAGAAAAAACCTCACGTGTAAGCCCTACTTTAAAAATATGTATGTAAGCTATTACATGTATCGAGCGCAGACGTAGGTTTATATTTTCTGACTGAAATACAGGTATGAACTGCCCACAAAATCGATTAATTTTTACAATAAATTACTTCTACTTGCCGTTATCATTCACCTGATAAGGCATTACTTTTTGACATGGCATATGACGGGTGTCCCTGGGTCGCCGGTTTGCCTAGGCGTGGGTCCCTTTGCAAGAAAAATGTGAAAACCCCTGAAATAGCTGATATGCTGGGTTGTTTCTATTATGTCCTGGGAAAGTGATATAGGCTACTCATCTTTGTCCTCATTTACAAGACACGCACGTCTGCACAATAGGCTTGTAAATGGTGATCTTATCATTCACATCTGCTATAGACTATAGGCTCCTAGATCAATGGCAAAATGGTATGCGCTTTTTCTCCCACCAATTCTTCACAGTGGTGAACCTATAAAGTTCTTCTAGCGTTTATCAAAGTGAAAGAATTCGTGTGAAATACATGTTCTTCCCTAACAGATGTTTTCCCCCGTGCTTGCATTGCATTCCATGCATTGTCTCACTTTACTGTCATACATTTATCAAGTTGACGCGCGTGCTTGCTGCTGCTGCTCTGATCGGTTTCTGATCCAATGCGCGGCGTGTTTATAAAACTGCCACGCCTGACGAATGTGGGGAGTCTAGAATAAGAAAGTGTCACCTCCCATCTCATCACCTGACCAACTATGGACTAATCAGTCTGCTCAATTTTGGAATCTCTTTTTAATTGGTATAAATCTCAGGATCCACTCGAGACCTTGGGGGGGGGGGGGGGTCATAGAACTTGAATTGGTAATTGTTTTGGGCATCATGTTCCAGTCCTGCTCTTATATTCGCTCTAAATTCATTTGAGGCGGAACTTTAAGGGCCAGTTTCCCGGGCCAGTTTCCCGGACAAAGATTAAGACTCCTCCTGGACTAAGAAGCATGTTCAATGGAGATTTATCATTGAAAGTATTTTTTAGTCCAGGACTAGGTTTAATATGTGTCCGGGAAACTGGCCCTGAGAGTTCAGTGTAATCTGGTTATTTAATTGGGCCTGTGGTGTTCATACTTCCCAGGCACGGCTCTGGTTGTGTCACACGACATTAGGAAGCTGCTCTGATTGGCAGCATTATCGCTGTGGTACCGTGAAAGCTACTTTTTTTTTGTCAATGTCAGGACGCTAATTTAAAACAATTACTGGGATTTCTTTTGAATTTAATGTTCTCACCGTTTGGTTGTTTTATTCTCCCTATTAACCGTGTTAAAGACACTCACCCAAAGAAGTTGGATGTTTCCTGACTGGACACCAACTCTCTCTCTCTCTCACACACACACACCTCTTGTCATCCATAGCCTTTGATCCCACAGATCTCTCATCAGTTACAAGAGCAGTCAGGTCATACGGGTCCTTTATCAGACCACTGCTGGTAAATGTTACCCATTTATACATCTCAGAGTTAGATGAAGCAAAACACTGCCATGCATGAAATAAAAGACTTGAAAGAAAGCAGCAACAGACCGTATTCATGCAGGTACACCAACAGCACCAGCTACCTCTTTCTGTTTTGTGTTGCAGCTCCAATGAAGATCCTATTTGAACTGTGACACTCCCAAGTGAGATTATGGAAATAACATTTACGTAATGCACGATTTCTGTACACTTTCTATGCATCTTTATGGGATTACTAGATGTTATACAATTTAGATCTGCGTATTTGTGTAACTTCTAAGTGTGTACAATGAGCAAATGTATGCTTTTGTGCATTTGAGCCTTGGCCCGGCCGGTATGCCTAATACGCGTGTCCACGTAATTTATCCCATCTGGTGTGCATGCTGTCCCAAGCGTGAGTGTAGTGTGTGTGTGTGTGTTCAACCAGTGTGCTTAGCCGCCCCCCAGGCAGTAAAAAAACACAACTCTTGTGTGTACGATGTTACGTGTGTTTGTATGTCCTTCCTGTCACACCACGAATGCTCATCCATTATCCTTCTCTCCCTTTCTTCCAGGCAGTCGTGAAGCAGCCTTTGTGTACGCCATCTCCTCGGCCGGGGTGGTCCACACCCTGACCCGAGCCTGCAGCCAGGGAGAGCTGCAGTCGTGCTCCTGCGACCCCACCAAGAAGGGCTCGTCCCGGGACGCCAAGGGGGCGTTCGACTGGGGCGGCTGCAGCGACCACGTGGAGCACGCTATGAGGTTCAGCCAGGCCTTTGTAGATGCCAAAGAGCGGAAGGAGCGAGATGCCAGGGCTCTGATGAACCTTCACAACAACCGCGCCGGGAGGAAGGTGGGGTTCAAAGTTCATACACACTAGAGGGGATGGACCAGAACCAACTGGATCTAGATCAGCGTGGAGAGGAATCACCAGACATTTTACATATTTTTTTTTTTATTGTTCCTGAACTATTCACACCTGAATCAAGTAGTCAAACACTGATCTAGAGGAAGTATATCGACTGTTACCCAGTCCTTAACACACACATACACACACCCTAACGTCCTACCACCAACTTGACACACACCTAGCTCCCTGACTTGCATCTTCTCCCTCCTCATCTCCCAGGCAGTGAAGCGATTAATGTCTCTGGAGTGTAAGTGTCACGGCGTGAGCGGCTCCTGCAGTGTCCGGACCTGCTGGCTGGCCCTGGCCGACTTCCGCCGCACGGGCGACCATCTGCGGCGGCGCTACAACGGGGCAGTGCAGGTGGTTATGAACCAGTATGGCACGGGCTTCACCACCGCACAGCGGCATCTCAAACGGCCCAGCAAAAACGACCTGGTCTACTTCGAGGACTCGCCAGACTACTGCATACGAGACCAAGAGTCCGGTGAGGCTGGCGTTTTCAGATTTACTCCACAGCTCTCGATGTTCAAAGCAGTTATATACACGGACATTGGACAGACAGACAAGCAAGCAAAGAGACTGACTAGACTGTGAGTGCTGTCTGTCTATTTGACATCTGACATGACTGTCTGTCTGTAGAGTAGACCACCATACTACTTGTCCATAATATCTTCAGTATGTGGTAATATCTTCAGAGGGTAAGAGCTCAGTCTCTTGTACCCTAGGGTTATTCTTCATGCTGCACTGGATAACACCAGATGTAGAGTGTGTGAGTAAGTTAAAAAAGAGGGAATGCGTTTGTGTACGTGCGCGAGAGAAGAAAAGTGTGTGTGTGTGTGTGTGTGTGAGATGGTAAGAAAAGAAAGTGGGTGTGACAGAGAGAGAAGGAGAGAAGTGTGTGTGTGTGTGTGTATGTGAGATGGTAAGAAAAGAAAGTGGGTGTGACAGAGAGAGAAGGGGAGAAAAGTGTGTGTGATCCAGAGAACCTGGGTGCCTGTCAGGCAGCAGGTGATCCGAGGCGATCGGGTGTCGGCCAGTTTAAGGGCCATTACACAGTTCTTTGGGATGAAACCCGACCTGCTGCACACTGCTATAAATTACCCCCTCTGGAGCAAGGCACACACACACACACACACCTCTGCACGCTTTCCCATCAAAGCCAACCACCCCTAATGTAGACCTGGGGGGCCTTTCTGAAGTTGCTTCCTCTCTTTGTCTCCTCTCCTTCATTACACTGACCTAAAGTCACAGGATTTGTGAAGGTAATCTGGAGAACAGGTCTTTCATGTCAGTGCAAGTGAAGGAAAGGATACAAGGAAACAAAGCTGGTTTAGACTATTGAGATACACTCAATCTTACACCTTCGCTGTTTTGATGACTGATGTACAGTCGTGGCCAAAAGTTTTGAGAATGACACAAATATTAATTTTCACAAAGTCTGCTGCCTCAGTTTGTATGATGGAAATTTGCATATACTCCAGAACGTTATGAAGAGTGATCAGATGAATTGCAATTAATTGCCAAGTCCCACTTTGCAAAGCAAACGAACTGAATCCACAAAAAAACATTTCCACTGCATTTCAGCCCTGCCACAAAAGGACCAGCTGACATCATGTCAGTGATTCTCTCGTTAACACAGGTGTGAGTGTTGACGAGAACAAGGCTGGAGATCACTCTGTCATGCTGATTGAGTTCGAATAACAGACTGTAAGCTTCAAAAGTAGGGTGGTGCTTGGAATCATTGTTCTTCCTCTGTCAACCATGGTTACCTGCATGGAAACACATGCCGTCATCATTGCTTTGCACAAAAAGGGCTTCACAGGCAAGGATATTGCTGGCAGTAAGATTGCATCATTTATCGGATCATCAAGACCTTCAAGGAGAGCGGTTCAATTGTTGTGAAGGCTTCAGGGTGCCCAAGAAGGTCCAGCAAGCGCCAGGACCGTCTCCTAAAGTTGATTCAGCTGCGGGATTGGGGAACCACCAGTACAGAGCTTGCTCAGGAATGGCAGCAGGCAAGTGTGAGTGCAACTGCATGCACAGTGAGGCGAAGACTTTTGGAGGATGGCTTGGTGTCAAGAAGGGCAGCAAAGAAGCCACTTCTCTCCAGGAAAAACATCAGGGACAGACTGATATTCTGCAAAAGGTACAGGGATTGGACTGCTGAGGACTGGGGTAAAGTCATTTTCTCTGATGAATCCCCTGTCCGATTGTTTGGGGCATCCGGAAAAAAAGCTTGTCTGGAGAAGTCAAGGTGAGCGCTACCATCAGTCCTGTGTCATGTCAACAGTAAAGCATCCTGAGACCATTCATGTGTGGGGTTCCTTCTCAGCCAAGGGAGTGGGCTCACTCACAATTTTGCCTAAGAACACAGCCATGAATAAAGAATGGTACCAACTCATCCTCTGAGAGCAACTTCTCCCAACCATCCAGGAACAGTTTGGTGATGAACAATTCCTTTTCCAGCATGATGGAGCACCTTGCCATAAGGCTCGGGGAACAAAAAAAAAAACATTGATATTTTGGATCCATGGCCAGGAAACTCCCCAGAACTTAATCCCATTGAGAACTTGTGGTCAACCCTCAAGAGGCAGGTGGACAAACAAAAACCCACAAACTCCAAGCATTGATTATGCAAGAATGGGCTGCAATCAGTCAGGATGTGGCCCAGAAGTAAATGGACAGCATGCCAGGGCAGATTGCAGAGGTCTTGAAAAAGAAGGGTCAACACTGCAAATATTGACTCTTTGCATCAATTTCATGTAATTGTCAATAAAAGCCTTTGACACTTATGACATGCTTGTAATTATACCTTTAGTATTCCATAGTAACATCTGACAAAAATATCTAAAGACACTAAAGCAGCAAACTTTGAAAATTAATATTTGTGTCATTCTCAAAACTTTTGGCCACGACTGTACAGTTCTGTTTTGAAGTGTGTGTGCGTTTGGAAGTGTGTGTTTTGGAAGAGGGTCCTGTTTTGAACACTGATTTGTACAGTACAGTTCCAGTGCACGAAGGCCCTTTTATGGACTGTGTACATGTGAGCATGGGGAGTTCACTGATCAGCGCCCATCTTGTGAGAACCTCTCTCCACAGACATTAGCTCCAGTCATCTGGGACTACACACACACACAGTGGAGACTGCACCCCCTTGTGCCTCTCCGAAGTGTGAAATCAATTTCCCTCAGCCGCATGGAGGCTCAGGTGCTAAACTCATCTCTCGGCGCCCCCTCATCATAATTCAATAAGCAGACGCCAGGAGAGAAGAGAGGGAGCAAGAGCGAGAGAGAAAGGAGAGGGGAAGAGTGTTTGACGTCACCCCTAGCAGTACAGCATACCGGGAACTGAACGTTGTCGGGAGTGGGTGGAGTCTCGCCGTGCCCAGACATGACCTGGCTGCTCTCCCTCTTTCTATACCTACCTCGCTCCTCCTTCTCAGCAGAGGAACAGGTGGAGTCAAATGGACAGAGGGAGAAATTGGCTGCCTAGAACAGACATGGTCTGTTCCCAATCCCAAATCGACCCCTAGCTAGCCCCTTTTAAAACAGGACATTTACCTTCACCTGTCCAGGGGTTTCACCATAATGCAAAGGAAGGAGCTAAGGAAGCTACTTTAGACTATTGAGGTTTGAGTAGAGGCCTCGAGGTGAATATTCACAATTTATTGATCAGTTCATCGTGTAATTGTATTATGGGCTGATTTCTGGGAGTGAGTCCATTAAGCCTGTCAGACGCCCTTGCAGCGTCCTCATTCTGAGATGATAGGAGGTGCAAGAGTGTGTGACAGCCAACAGGGTGTGTGTTTGCGCCAGTGAGACTGTGTGCCAGCCAGGGTATACGCAGAACGAAGGCGCCTGGAAAATTACCTGATGAAGACCCTGAGCCCCAGTTGATGGCTTCTATCATCAATCTCTCATCTCTCCTCCGCCATCCTGCCTCTTTTCATCCTCTTATCCTTCCCATCCCTTGCTTTCTCCCTCAGTCCGTGTCTACCCAGTTTAGATTGAGTATGCTGTGTTCTATTGGAATGATGTCAATACCTGTAGGGTAGCGGGGCATAGACCGCTGTTTGCCAACTATCACTCTATTGCAGCAAATCTCTGGATTGCAGCTAGGTTGCTAGGATTTTTGATTAAGTATATTTGGCGAGATATAAGCACATTTGAAAAGGCTTGTATGTGGGTCACAAGGTTAAACAAGCTTTAGGAATGACTGACTCGCGTATATTCCGTCTGTACATTGTCTCTTCATTTCTCTCACCCTCTTCAGGTTCGGTGGGGACGGGCGGGCGGGTATGCAACCGGACATCTCGCGGCGTGGACAGCTGCGAGGTGATGTGCTGTGGCCGGGGCTACGACACATCGCACATCAGCCACAACACCAAGTGTGAGTGCAAGTTCCACTGGTGCTGCGCTGTACACTGCCGGGACTGCAAGCTAGATGTGGATGTGCACACCTGCAAGGCCCAGACGTGACCATTGCGAACCACCAACCAACCGCTTGCACAACGTCTGTCTGAAATGGCAGCCTATTCCCTATTTAGTGCACTACTTTTGACCATGGGCCCCTATACCACATGTCGGCTACTCCGCCACAAATGCCTTTTTACAGTCCAAAGATACCCAATCTAATTTCCTTCTTCCCTTACATTCCATTATATTTATTTACTATTCCCCCCCCAGTACAAAATAACCTTTATGTAAATACAAACTTTATGTAATTTAAAAGAAAGTTCAGTATAGATGGGTTAGCAGACCACGTCACAAACTGTGTGCACGCACTTCCATGTGGCAGAAGTCAGCGTGGTGTGATTCTGCATGGCCAGATTGCTAGCAAGAATGACAAGAAACTGCCATGTGGGGAATTGTAAGTGGCTCGTTTCATGTTAGTTATTCTTGATACCAGGTCTTGTTTTGAGGTGTTTTGGCTGATGTCAATGCTAATATGGCTAAAATTAGCTAGCTAACCAACAACTGGAATGATGTATTTGAGAGACAAGTGCTCATTGTGTAAATGTATTTCTTTACAATAAACATTGGGGACGTTGTCAACTATCTAAGCCAATCCCCGTCTGTCTTGCCGCTAAACAACCCAATGTCTATATAGTTTATGGAATCTGTTTGAAATTGATAGCAGACCTGACCACACCCCCCTTTCCTCAACCAGCCAGTTACAAAACACGGTTTAGTCACCTAACCTGCAGCTATGATCCAATATTTATTAAAATGTTGATATGCTTCACAATCAAAATGGCAGGTTAGACATTGCTATACACAAAAAGTATTTTATTTTATGTCTTTTTCCACTTTTTTAATGATGACAATTGATCACCTTTTTTTGTACAACAAAAAAACGGTTTTACATGAGATTTGAAGACAAAATGAAAACATATCAAATAAAGTCAAAAGCAATTCAGAACTCCATGTTTCCCTTTTCTTCCAATCCATCCTCACTGTCCGTCTAATCCATGATATTGGCACAAAGAGTGTGTCAGTCAAGTCCGGGCGGGGCTGGTCACTGTCAGATGCGTGTGAGCTGATGCCACAGACTGGATGGCAGGATGCTCTCCACTTTCTCCATGATGAAGTTCAGAGGAGCAAACAGGGTGCTAAGAAACTAGGAGACAGACAGCGAGAGAGAAGATGTTAGAACACATGACCTCTCACACACACACACTACGCCAATTCCTACTGGAACCAACGTGAACCAGATCTTTTTCGGAACATTTCAAGGTACTGTATGTAGACGGCCTCCCAAATGCTAGTTAGAGGCCCATGGTAGGAGCACCATAACATGCCAGTTTAGAATGTAGCCAGCAACTGAATCTCTGCACATTTCAAGGTAGGTAGTGTGTGTTGTCGATGACCTCAAATGCTAGAGGAACATGATAGAGCACAGTACCTCAACTGGCATGCTACGGTGCTCCTATGGGGCAGAACCATAACTTTTCTCCCGGGTATGTTGACTACTGGCTGACTCTCTCGGTCAGCCCCCCGTTCAACTCCCCCTTCTCTCTGCTCATCCCTTGTTCCTCTGTTTTGGCAACATGCAGTGTGGGGGATAGGGGCTCCCTCAGAGGGATTGCGGGTCATGGAGGCTCGGCTTAGTCAGATGGCAGATAAAAAGGCCATCAGGGAGCGAGGTGAAACAAGCACCTCGTTTACACGCTAAGAGGGAAAGAGGCCCTGTTCCAACCCTTTGAAGATGCACCCTTCCTTGGGAGAAGCCACTGATCTGATAGGTGAAAGCCAAGTCGTGTTTTCATCAATCATATTAGATCAGTGATTACTTTAAAGTAACTGTCCGGTGAAAATCTCACTTCAAAGTTCATATTCTGTTAACTCATACCCAAATATTGTTGTTGAGTCATCACATACTTGTATTTGTGGCCAAAGCATATATTGGAGGAAAAACCACCTTAAACTTGTATCTCAAAACAGCTATTTCCTCAGATAGATGAGCTGGCCTGAGGAGGATGAGCTGGCCAATCACCAGTCTAATCACATAGTTTTTTTTATGACCTGTATCCGCCCACACAAGTCTGTTGTTGGGGTACAACGACACCATTCCAACACAGAAAAGCAGCGTTTTAACATACTTAAGACATTTTTGGAAGGAAAACTATTTCACTCATATTGTAAATAATTAAATGTCATATTTCATAGAAATCTGGAAACACTGGATAATTACTTTAAGGAAGCGAGTAAGGAAGAAGGGACATCTGTTTGAACCCTAGTGTGTAAACCAGGTGCTGATTAGTTTGTCTTAGAAGAGTGCACTTTCAAAGTATTGGAAGTGGATCAGTGAGCTTGTGTGTATGTGTATACACGTGTCTGACCATTCTTTCTCTCATTCCATGTACCAGAATGCTGCTATTGGTGAGGACATTCTCACCTTTATCGCTAAGGCGAGACTGCAGGTTCTACCAACAAAACACAACCTAGCACTCTGGTACCCTGCAAACCATGATCCCCTTATATCTCACATGAGTCCAATGTAATGGAGTCTGTCGCACAAGTGAATGGTTGTCGTTCATACAAGGACCTATCTGTACATAGCTAGACATGACCACCTTGTTGATCTAGCTAGTGAGGTGAGACAGGTAGTACCACCATCAGTGCATATGCACAAACATTCTCTTGTCAGAGGAGGCTGGTTGGATGTTGACGATGATGTGCTTTCTTGTATACCAAATATGGCCGATATTGTTGTTGTGGGGGGAGGCCGGAGGGAGGTGCTCATTTTGGAAGAGGGTTGCTCTTTTGTACTCCTACATGGAGCAGAACTTTGCTGCCAAGTTGCTGGAATACCAGCCCTTTGTGTCACGACTGAACAGCCTTGGTTATCACTTGTGGTGCTGATATTTGGGAGTTCTATTTTGGAGTTTCGGCCAAGTACATAGGCTGACAGTACGTGGCCTTCAGGTTTCAGGCCTGTGTAGGGCAAAGGAAAAGCAGCTAGCAAGGTACTGCTCTGTTGTCAGCGATCATGGGCAGCATAGCTGTATGGAGAAGGTACTTTCTATATCCATAACTGTCCAGATATCCATGACCTTTGAAATGTTTGAATCCTTCGACTGTAATGTGATTTGTGAATTCAAATAAAGTATTTAAAATGTGTGTGTGTGTGTGTCATCAGCTCTTCGCAGGCAGCACCCAACCAGTGTGGGGTCAGAGCAAGCCCCTGCAGAGGAGATAGTAGCTGCTGATTGTGTCACACCAGGAGCAGAGACATGAGCTCACACACATTCCAGGGGAGTGGCATCAGACAGTACAAGCCTACTGAGGAAGAACATTAGGTAGAGGAGAGGACAGAGCCCTCCACTGGCAGATGGGAGAGGGAGTTGTGTCGGTTCTACATGGGTGGATTCAATAGTCTGAGGCTGCGTCCTTTACTCATTTCCTTCCCCGCTTCACCACTGATCTACAAGAACTTACATTGATAGAGGATGTTGCAACTTGTATAGAGCTTGGCTAGTCTCCTGTCATCCAGACTTGACGAAGGCAGGTCTATGATTGTTAGAGTCTGTCCAGGACACGAACGCAACCAAATGAACCGTACGAAGAATCTGAATGCAAAGAACCTCATTGGGGATTTGACTTACAAAGGCAACTGGATAGTGTGTGAGAGCGGTGCAGGAGACTCACGGCTTTAGCGAAGACTCCCATGAGCTCGGGGAACTGGTGTGTGAGGAGGGCCAGCATGGCAGTGAAGGAGCAGAGACCAGCCGTGAACAAGATGAAGAATGGCAGTTCCTTCTTAGGGTACACCGACACCTCATGAAACACTGCTTCCACATGAGAGAGATACAAAGAGAGCATCAACACACTGTACATACTTTATACACAACGTACAGTACCAGTCAAAAGTTTAGACACCTACTCATTCATGGGTTTCTTTATTTTTTACATTGTAGAATACTGGTGAAGACATTAACTATGAAGTAACCAAAAAAGTGTAAAACAAAACATAATTTAAATTCTTCAAAGTAGCCACCATTTGCCTTCATGACAGCTTTGCACAGTCTTGGCATTCTCTCAACCGGCTTCACATGGAATGCTTTTCCAACAGCCTTGAAGGAGTTCCCACATATGCTGAGCACGTGTTGGCTGCTTCACACTTTCCTTCACACTTAACCAGCATGGCTACCACAGCATTCTGCAGCGATACGCCATCCCACCTGGTTGGCATTTAGTTCCACTATCATTTGTTTTTCAACAGGACAATGACCCAAAACACACCTCCAGGCTGTGTAAGGGCTATTTGACCAAGAAGGAGAGTGATGGAGTTCTGCATCAGATGACCTGGCCTCCACAATCACCCGACCTCAACCCAATTGAGATGGTATGGGATGAGTTGGACCGCGGAGTGAAGGAAAAGCAGCAACAAGTGCTCAGCTTATGTGGGAACTCCTTCAAGACTGTTGGAAAAGCATTCCAGGTGACTACCTCCTGAAGCTGGTTGAGAGAATGCCAAGAGTGTGCAAAGCTGTCATCAAGGCAAAGGGTGGAAACTTTGAAGAATCAATAATCCATTTTAATTTGGTTTAACACTTTTCTGGTTACTACATGATTCCATATGTCTTATTTCATAGTTTTAATGTCTTCAATATTATTATACAATTTACAAAATCGGAAAAATAAAGATAAACCCTGGAATGAGTAGGTGTGTCCAAACTTTTGACTGATACTGTATACACACACAATGTACACCAACACCTTATGACACACTGCTTCCACAGAGAGATACATTGTCAGGGTCAACACTGTATACACACAAACACACACAGTTCAGAGGGGTTGAAGCTAAAATAAATCCCATTACTTAAACTTAAGTCAACCTCAGATCGGTGGGAAAACTCTGACTCGAGGGCCACACAGACCTTTTTATGACCGATTGGTTTGTCTACATTTATTTGCGGGCCAGAAAAAGGGCAGTTATTTGAAAATATATAGGAATTGACTGCACACAATATATAGGAATTGACTGAAATCAGTTGCAGTGACAGATCATTTTAACCCAAGAGTACACCTCACACACAACAACTCAGTCAACACACTGTACACACACATACACTGAGTGTATAAAACATTAGGAACACCTGCTCTTTCCATGACATAGAATGACCAGGTGAATCCAGGTGAAAGCTATGATCCCTTATTGATGTCACTTGTTAAATCCACTTCAAATCAGTGTCGATGAGGAGACAGGGAAAATAAGAATTTTTAAGTCTTGAGACAATTGCGACATGGATTGCATATATGTGCCATTCAGAAGGGGAATTAGAAAGAAAATATTTAAGTGCATTTGAACCGGGTATGGTAGTAAGTGCCAGGCGCACCGGTTTGTGTGTGTCAAGAACTGCAACGATGTTGAGCGTGAAAAACCCAGCAGGTTCCTATGTGAATCAAGAATGGTCCACCACCTAAAGGACATCCAGCCAACCTGACAAAACTGCGGGAAGCCAACATGGGCCAGCATCCCTGTGGAACGCTTTTTACACCTTGTAGAGTCCATTCCCCAAAGAATTGAGGCTGTGCTGAGGGCAAAAGGGGAGGGGTGCAACTTAATATTCATGTTTTGTACACTCAGTCCATACATACATACATACATACATACATACATACATACATACATACTTTCATACATACCTACATACACACACAAACTTGAATCCAGAGCGTCTCTTACTTGGTAGCAGCTCTCTGTCTGCGGTCTCGGTGCAGATGGGGTATGGGTAGAAGAGGTGGCCTTTCTCCAGAGGGTAGGGGATCATTCTAAAAGCTGGGGAGGACAGAAGACAAAGCATTCAGAATAGGTACAGTCATGTACAAATGTTTGTGTTGAGCCAAGAAGTGGGTGGGGGTGGGGGGGTCTGGTTATGCATCAAAATGGAGTACCATGAGAAAAAAAACTTTAATTTTTTTTAATTTGAATCCCTGCCCTTGAAATGTGTACGTTTGTGTGTGTGTGTGTGTGTGTGTGTGTGTGTGTGTGTGTATATGTGCATATTACAGAGTAAAGGCAAAATGTGAAACACAACAAGCTGTTATGGCATATAATGTAAAGCTGATGGTGTGTGTGTGTTACTCACTGCCCTCCCAGGTACAGTGGAGCAGGTTAAGGGCCCCCTCCACCCTCTTCCAGTGCTGCAGGTGAAAGAAGGCGTAGGCTATGGCCTCACTGTCCCCTCGCTTCAGAATGTGCTCTGGGGGCAGTATTAAACTTTTCATTTCTAACAGGTACTGTGGAGAGAAGGTGAGGGGGGGCAGAGCGAGAGTCAGCAGGGACAATAGAAAATGAACAACAACATAAACATACATACTTTTTAATGCAAAGTTATACCAGTTATCTTACAACCTGGAGAACATCAATCAGCATTTCATTTAAGTAGCATCATAAGAAGCACAGTAGTTGTAATGTTAGTAGTACACCAAACAAAAATATAAATGCAAGGAAAAATTGAAATGAATTAATTAGGCCCTAATCTATGGATTTCAAATGGCTGGGTGGGCCTGGGAGGGCATAGGCCCACTCACTTGGGAGCTAGGTCCAGCCAATCAGAATCAGTTTCTCCCAACAAAAAGCCTTTTTTCCCCTTTTCTTACTGACAGAAATACTCCTAATTTTCATCAGCTGTCCCGGTGGCTGGTCTCAGATGATCCTGCAGGTGAAGAAGCTGGATGTGGAGGTCCTGGGCTGGTGTGGTTACACGTGGTCTGCGGTTGTGAGGCCGGCTGGACGTACTACCAAATTCTCTAAAACGACTTTGGAGGTGACTTATGGTAGAGAAATTAACATTACATTCTCTGGCAACAGCTCTGGTGGACATTCTTGCAGTCAGCATGCCAATTGCACACTCCCTCAAAACTTACGACATCTGTGGCATTGTATCTTGTGACAAAACTGCACATTTTAGAGTGGCCTTTTATTGTCCCCAGTCCGACGTGCACCTGTGTAATGATCACGCTGTTTAATCAGCTTCTTGATATGCCACACCTGTCAGGTGGATGGATTATCTTGGCAAAGGAGAAACGCTCACTAACAGGGATGTAAACACATTTATGCACAGAATTTGAGAGAAATAAGCTGTGTGTGAGAGAAGGGCAAATTTCTGGGATCTTTTTATTTCAGCTCATGACACATGGGACCAACACTTTACACGTTGCGTTTATATTTTTGTGTTCAGTGTGTGGAGGTACAGTAGCAATAATGCTACTAGCAGTGTTAAGTGCGTAGCTCCATTGTTGTGCCTTACTTTGGGGACATGTGGGTTGAACTCCACAGCTCTGTGTATGGCTTCTACAGCATTCATCTCTGCTGTACTCAACCCTCGCCTTGACGCTGCCTCTGGAGAAAACCTGCATGGGGAAGAAAGGACACTCTCAAAGATGGGTGTGTGTGTGTGTGGGTGGGGGATCAGTGTGTGTGTGAGAATGTGGATTATTGAGCGTATGAAAGTGTCAACGTGTGCGTGCCGGCAGGCATAAGGGCTAAGAAAAAAATGTGTTTTCACAATACACAACTATTTTAAAATAAAATGACCCCTAACCCATTTCAAAATGCAAGTCACTCAATACCATTCTCTCTGTGTCGCATAAATAGCCCCAGGCTAACTTTTAAATACTAATCCAGGTACTCCGCTTGGTGCCAATTTAACAGTAGTAAAAGGATACTCACTTGTCCGATACCGCCCTGGCTTTGAGCAAAGCTGCTGTGTAGCATATTGTTGCAGATTTGGGTAAACTAATATCTGCGAGGAGACAAAGCAGACATGAACAGTGTTAAGTGGAGGAAAAATAACAATTACACACAACAAAATGACAGTAGACAGGGGAGAATATGACAGTTGGGATAAGACACAGAAGGGTTTACAAGGTGTCAGGATTTTACTACAATACAGTCTCACTTTACTTCAAGTCATAACGGTTAGAAGTATTCATCTATTATCAAATTATTTGCATTTTATGACTTTCGTTATCTAATGTCTGTCATACAAACTTCCCCTTGCGGCTGGTCGTCTAATCCACAGAAATACAATCACAAGTGACATTGTTAGCGCTGCATAGATGTCTGTTATAGAAGCATTCGAGCGTCACCAATAAGCAACGATTAACGTGGACTCTTTTCACTCACTGTGTGTGTGTGTGTGCGCGCGCGCGCCAGTGTGTGTGTGTCCTACCGTCGTACTTGGCTAGTACGGCCTGTACGTCTGCGTAGTTCTGTAGCTCTAGCAGCGACTCCAGCAGGTTCTCATGGATATTGAACATACTGAGGAGAGGGAACTCCTTCATTAACTGGAAAACATACAACTGTTGTTACATGTAATACCGGACAGGCAGTGAAACACAACACAGTCAGCAACATGAGTTTCAGTTAACCCCCGCCCAGTCCCACACAGCCTCACACCTAGCCTGGTCCCAGATCTGTTTGTGCTGCCTTGTCGTCATCCCCTTTTTACTGTCATGGCAGAATTGGCATGACAATGACCATAGGGGATGGCATGTGACAGCACAAACAGATCTGGGATCAGGCTACCTCAAACACCCCCCCATCCACAGGCCCCATCAGGCCTACATGGTCTATCTGAGATGGTAGAATTTATTAGAATTTGTCTTTTTTTACATTTACTGATACATGTCCTTTTCAAATACCCCAAATTGAATGAATGTCAGAGAATATCACCATTGAAAATGTATCGTGACTGAAAACGTGGGCATATAAAAACGGGGCAAATCCTAACTGTCACTCAAGTACAATTTTCACTTAGTCCCCCGCCCCCCCTTGGACTAACTGAACATTCAAACTAAAGTGGAAACTAGGATTCACCTGTAACACCCTGGCAGCTTGGCGTATACTGTACTTACGTCTCTCATCATTTTGACAGCTTCTCTGGTTCGTCCCAGCTTTCTAGAGCACATGGCCAGTCTCCTCTTAATGTATACCAGAACATTGGTGTCCCTTCCTGAGAGACACAGCACAGTTATTTTAGCTGGTGTAACAGACACACGGACACATGCTTACAGACACATGCACATTCAGACGAATCTGTCAGTGGGCACCCACGAATGCATTTATTTGCGTATATGTAAGCGTTTGAGTGCGGGTGCGTATGTCCGACTGCGTGTGTGTGTACTCTACTCACTGTGCTGTGCCTCATACTGCGCTCCGTGGTGTTGAAGCTGTTGGCTGCGTCTGTAGCAACCTTCTCCTGCCTTCACGGCCTGTTTGAAGAGCTTCTCTGCCTCCACGATGGTGGTAGCCTCCTCCTCTGCCAGCAGGATGTACGCTGTCGCACAGCTGAGAGGAACAGAGAGAGAATTTGGGGGGGGGGGGGGGGGGGGGGGAAATGACACAGCAGAAGATGGCATAGCTGGAGGATACAACAGGGGGAGACCAAGTACCTGCACTAAGCAAAAATATAATAAAAGAAGAGAGTAATGTGCAAATCTGCTGTTTGCACAAGTCAGAGGTAGGCCAATAACCTACTATATTAGCTACAAACAGTATTTTATGTGTGCATCTTACACTTTTCGTTCGGGTTGTATACAGCAGAGATGTGGTTGAATCCACTTCACTTAAGTCAATTGAGGTGAAATTATATTTACAAATGATTTATTAATGAAGAGTCCTCGTGGAGAAATAATGGGATTATTTACACGCATGGGTGAACTGAGGCCAACCACGTTACACGGCATGATAGCGCTGTAGGTGAAATAAGCACTACTCACTCCTCTAGTTCAAGGGCTTCGTGTGCGGCAGAGATGCGTGCCTGTGGGTTCCTCTCTCTCCACGCTTTCTGCATTACTGAAGACACAAACACGTTAGTTTGTGTTATTGAGGTCAGAGAGGTCATGACAGCACTTGTGAACATGAATCAAACCTTCCTGGAGATGGGGTGAGATTGACTGTGTGTGTGTGTGTGTGTGTGTGTGTGTCTGCACATGTGTGAATGCACGTGTGTGTGAATGTGTGTGCGCGTGTGTGTGTGAATGTGTGTGTGTGCGCGCGTGTGTGAATGTGTGTGTGTGTGTGTGTGAATGTGTGTGTGTGTGTGTGTGTGTGTGCGTGTGTCTCTGTGTTCCTTACTGGCGTCAGCTGGCCGGAGGTGGTCCGAGTCACATGTGAAGAAGGTCTGGTGGTCTTGTGCCGAGAGATTCATGTCGTAGTACGTGAGTGGCTCTCGGCCCGTCACCCACGTATACCTGGAGGGCGCGTGCACACACAGTTAAAAGTTTTTTTTTTTTTTAAGTCTAGGGGGCGTGAGAGAGAAAGAGAGAGGTAGGTTGAAGAGAAGACAGATGAGAAGAGCGAAAGAGAAAAGAGAGGTGGAAAAAGCTGATGAGGAGTCACGAGGCAGCACTGATCTAATTTACGAGTGTGGGCTCCTGGTGAGGCAGGGATTCTCTCAACCTGTTGGCATTAAAGCTGACACCATGGGACAGCATATCAGCCCCAGCCATTGCTACCAATTCTCCAGGGAGAGAGAGCGGGAACACATAGCAGGGCAGAGAAACAGAGAGAGGGAATGAGGGAAGAACAGAAAACAGGTTGGAAAATAGTGAAGAAAACAACAGATCAGAGGTTGAGAGAAAGAGAGAGACTCAGGAGTTATTGAGGGAGTGAGGGGGATGAGAAGAAAACAAAATGGAGAGTGAGGGAGGAGAGAGCTAGAAAGGGTGAGGGATCATGTGACTCACCGGTTATACTCCGCCCCTCGAAATAAATTCAGTGGATTTCGCCATACTTTACATTCTGGGGGAACAAAAGGAGAAAGACATTGTTTGGGTGTGTCAGACAAAGTAGAGTCCTAAGTGTACCTCTGAGCAAGCTAGGGATCAAGTGTACATCATTATATTCCTACCCTAAAGTACCTTACAGTAAGACCATCTCATAGAGTCTATAAACTTTAGGTCCGTACTACCAGACTGCGTCCCAAATCCACAAATAAAACACCACTAGCCAGTTGTCATCTTAAAATCACTCTCCTTTACCAGACAGAGGGATTACAACAGCAAATAATTATAAAGCCATTTCTCCAATCATGCCGTGTTGATTCAACACGGCCCAGATAATCCATTTAACCCAACAAAAAACACACACGCATTGGATTTCCTATTGGTGTGGGAACGAACAATAAGGCTCTCTATGGTACTGAACGCTCTATTTGGCTGTCGTAGGCCTACATGCCTCTAATCAAGTGTGTGGGCAAAACAAAGAAGACTTCTATGGTAAATGCTCTATCTGGTACCTCTACTAAGTGAGCTGGGTTGCATCTCTATACTTCTGGCTGTAGTAAACGCTCGAGCACAGTGGTTCCCAACCCTTTTGTCAGTTACTGTACCACCAACTGAATTCTGCTCTGCCCAGAGTACCCCTGAAGTACCCCCTCGTGTGCATTTTACCAATAGGGCTATGATCTCATGAGCCTTCCAAGTACCCCCTGTGGATAGGCCAGGTACCCTTCAGGGGGTTTAGTAATCCGGGCTGGAAACCACTGCTCTAGCATAAGGGCGAACACTAGATGGAGCATTTACATATATATATCTTCAGTAAATAATTGTTTATATTTAGCGAATGCTCTACCTATCTAGTAAAACTCAGAGTCTTACCGGACACACTCTGTCGGTTGGAGTCTGCGTCGCCGTTACTGCTGTTGGAGTTGGTTGGGGAGCTGTTGTCCACGCCGCCCAGCAGAGGGCGCAGGTGGCTCACTGACACCTGCTCGATGAAGGAAGTACCGTACTTCCTGAAGTACCACCACTCAAATATCTGATGGGACAGACAGGAGGCAGTTCGTTCGGGGATGATTCAGCAGGGTTCGAGCCATAGAGAAACAATATGATACTTATATGTATGTGTTCTATTCAGTTTTTATCTCCATCTCTACATTCAAAGACTCAATCATGGACACACTTTCTGACAGTTGTGTCTGCGTCGCCTGATCTTTTGTTGTCTCTTCCTTTTTGCCCTTCGTGCTGTTGTCTGTGCCTAACATTGTTTGTACCATGCTTGTGCTGCTACCATGTTGTGCTGCTACAATGTTGTTGTCGTCGTGTTGTGTTAGGTCTCTCTCGACGTAGTGTCTCTTGTCCTACATTTTTAATCCCCCGTCCCAACAGGATTGCCTTTTGACTCTTGGTAGGCCGCCATTGTAAACGAGAATGTGTTCTTAATTGACTTGCCTAGTTAAATAAATAAAAAAAGGTCAAAAAAAATATTTGAATCCGTCTTTAGGGCTTTCAGTCCAATACCATTTGGGCTACTTCATACGACTGAGACGTTGTAATAGTGTCTTATTTTGGTATGCTGCTTTAAGTACAACATAACCCAAACTAACATAGCATAATGTTTGGAAGTTAGCGGTCTAAATACTGAAGTTATGAGACAAATTGCACGTCCGATACACATTTATACAGAAGTTGCACACAGGCAATCAACACATCAGATACTTCTGTTTTAGCATGGCCTAATCAAGACAAGATGCCCCCGACATGCAACTCAGACTCCGTGTCCGCAAACACGCGCACACTCCTCGACCTTAATAGTTTTAATGGTCTTAATCCATACACACCAACGGTATCGCTTTCATATCTAGGCTACGTCTAGAGCTGGCGATGGAGTAACGTACTGTCCTAAAGTGACCACTCAATTATCTAAACCTCTCCAGTCTCCACTGACTGTAATTCATATAACTGATATGCATCTGTATTGCAACACATCACAGCCGAGCCGAGTACACAGAATTTCTTCTCCGCTGTAATTATTCATAGGACACATTAAGAGGCCTGTGAGACACGTCGTCGCTGCCAGGCGGCTAAACAAACTGGCCAGTCTACGGAGAGAGGTAGGGGGTTCGCTAGCTTGTAGCTCTTCTCTTTTTCTTCTCCTTGTAACGAAGACCACTGCAGCACAGTTCAATCACTGTACTAGACAAATGAGGGCTCAACTTGGTGATCCTGTGTGGCTCAGGTGGCAAGAGCACGGCGATAGCAACACCAGTGTTGTGGGATCAATTCCCACTGGCTTCACATAATATTTAAGTGTAGTGTAGGCTCCGCACTCCCTGTGCTGTAAGTCAGTTGCTTTGGATAAAATGGTCTGCTAAATAGCATAGATTATCATATAATAAAATGTACGTACGTCGCTTTGGATAAACGTGCTAAATGGCATAATATTATCAACTTACCAGTATGAGTCCAGATATCAAGGAGGAGGTCCCCGTCAAAGCCACGTAGAACTTGGGGGTTAGGGTGTTCAGAAACATGCTTACTATAGAGAAGACACAGAAAAACAAACACTGTTAGCATTTCTGTAAAAAAAAAAAAGAGGCAAAAACACATTTCCGATACGAATTTAACAAAGCTGCATTGTAGCATAAATCCCTTCGATTACCATTATATTAGGCTATATTCCAGCTAGCTATGATACGGTAGGGTCGTTCCATCTGATTTCAATCATTTTCGGACTGCACACCTTTTGATTTGAAAGAAACCTTTCAAGCTTACAAACAGGGTTGCTATTCAAGGATTTATTGAAAAAAAAAAAATATATATATATATATTTATTTGTTGTTTAACCGTCAATTATCTAAACGTATGAACTCCGATTTTTCTCATTTTCACAAATGTTGTAGCTTAGACCCTATTTGACATCTGATATATTTGTGTTATTCCCATCATCAGTTGAGATACCGCATAACTCTTGAATACAGGGTGTGTTTCATTTCAATCAAAGAAAGATAATTCATAGAATGGACCTATCCCTTCAGACCCCTGCAATTTAGCTGGTATACCATTAACATTTAAATGAAACTTTAACTTCCAATTACTACCAGTAAGATGTCCATCAATCCCCCCGCCGTCTATTCTATTATCTATATTTCTATGACTTCATTAGATTTCCTATGGAAGATTGACAGTTTAACTTATAACAATGGATATTCTCACTCAAGTCACTATTCTCACTCATGTGTGGACCTCCAACCATCTTTGTGGCAACATTTTAAAGTTGATATTGTAGCTTTATTCACATTTTAGTACATTTATCAGTCAAAACATGACACCCACCTTGTATTCAAGAGTTTGCTGTGTCTCAACCGATGACGAGCATAACAACACCTCAGAGGAGGTAAAATAGGGTTTAAGCCTCCATACAGTACCAGTCAAAAGTTTAGACACACCTACTCATTCAAGTGTTTTCTTTATTTTGAATATTTTCCACATTGTAGAATAATAGTGAAGACATCAAAACTATGATATAATGTAGTAATCATGGAATCATGTAGTAACCAAAATATTTGAGATTCTTCAAAGTAGCCACCCTTTGCCTTGATGACAGCTTTGCTCACTCTTGGCATTCTCTCAACCAGTTTCATGAGGTAGTCACCTGGAATGCATTTAGTTCCACTATCATTTGTTTTTCAACAGGACAATGACCCAAAACACACCTCCAGGCTGTGTAAGGGCTATTTGACCAAGAAGGAGAGTGATGGAGTGCTGCATCAGATGACCTGGCCTCCACAATCACCCGACCTAAACCCAATTGAGATTGTATGGGATGAGTTGGACCGCAGAGTGAAGGAAAAGCAGCCAACAAGTGCTCAGCATATGTGGGAACTCCTTCAAGACGGTTGGAAAAGCATTCCAAGTGACTACCCCATGAAGCTGGCTGAGAGAATACCAAGAGTGTGCAAAGCAGTCATCAAGGCAAAGGGTGGCTACTTTGAAGAAAATATATTTTGTTTGTTTCACACTTTTTTGGTTACTACATGATTCCATATGTGTTATTTCATAGTTTTGATGTTTTCACTATTATTCTACAATGTAGAAAATAGTAAAATAAAGAAAAACCCTTGAATAAGTAGATGTGTCAAACCTTTTGACTGGTAATGTAAATGAACATTAAGATTGTTTTGGGGGGAGCATTTATGCATTTGTAGAAAATGTACATTTAATCTTAAAATCATTTTTTATTTATGAATCATAAAACAGTTTGACAACCGTGTTTTTAAGCTTTCAAATGATATCAAACTCAACCATTCATCTTTTTCAGTGATGAAGACACAAGGCTCGTGGTAGGGGGGCGCATTCAAAATGCACTCTCTCCTGAATGTCTCCTGAATGTTTTGGGAATCTAAAAAGTAACTTTCTGACCACTTGTACCCAATGTTCCCTCTAATATTTTTCGTCACTGAGCAAATTTCAGGTCTGTTGAGCGCAAACTTGAAACTTGGGAAATTTCTGGTTTGCGTTTACTGTGAACACTGAGGCTGTACCCACTTTAATTTACTGTTTTAACAGTGGCCAAGTAGGCTTCTGTGGCTAAAAACAACGGAGAAAATGCATCAGATAACATTTTAACATGGAAATAGATGTTCTATCATTCAGCTCACAGTAGCAGCCAATGCAGGCCTACATTCCATGAGACTGAAAAAAACATGCACGGCTTGACATCAACCAATTTATCCATTTGTCATTCAGACAAGGAGGTGACTGGACATTTTGCTGTGTTGTTTGATGCAAGAAACCACTTGACAAAATAAAACTCATTATTATTCCCACACTATTATTACAGAGAATCAGACAAATGATGCTACCCTTTGCCGATTGGCTACTTAGCTTATTCAAGCCGGTCTCAAAATTAAACACCGCCCCTTTAAGACAAAAAAAAAAGCGCTTCACCTGACTCGCTTTTTAAAGATGGCTAGAAATGCACACATTTTGTGCTCTTGTAGGGAGCAATCACTCCTACATTGCTGAATACAAATTAGCTATAACTGGGCTAATAACTCATTAACTAGCAAAGAATATGAACAAATGTGCACACGTGTAGCTCTCGCTTTGATCTCAAAACAAAAGCAGAATAATTGCGACCGCTCATGCTGTAAAACAGTCTAGTTCAAAGTGAATGGTACAAATCCATATATAGCAATAGCCTATTTGCATATAAGCCTACTGCAGCTCTGATCGGTTATTGCGAACTGGTCTGTGTAGAGTACGGGCCTGAGTTGTGCCCGTCAATGCAATAGAATCCTACTACGATGCGCTCTGCCTACAACAAAATCTCTTGCCTAGTTCGTTGTGTTTCGGTATGTTGCATTTAAAGTGGCTAATATTGCATTGATTCGATCACAATTCCCACAGTAAAGGGAAACGTTGATCGCGTTAACTAACAGGGGAAAACTCTAGAAAGTTGAGTGAAGTTCAATCTCATGCGTCTCTGCCGGCAGTCCCTGGGGAGCTGCCCGGAGCTTAGAGGGAACATTGCTTCTACCATGGGCAAACACGTATAGAAGGTTTCGTTCAAATCAAAAGGGGTGCAGTCAGAAAGTGATTGAAATCATATGGAATGACCCCGTATTGAGGATCTCATGATAAAGGGTTTTAACACACACTCTTTCATGCAACACGACAGGGGAGATCAGCACAGTGGTGTCAGTGTTAAGGCAATGTCACAATGTTCACTGCTAGGTGGGCTAGCCATCATACACATGACTAACATGGGATACACCACACATGGGATCAGCCTAGGCTAAAGCCCCCTACGCAGACTGAAGAGGCAAATCCTTAAAACCAGATCATCCCATAATGAGGTGGCCAGTGATGCAATCTGTGGGAGTTTTTGGCCTGGATGGTGGAATGTGGATACTGTAGTAGTACGCCAGAATGTACCGTACATCATGTACTGGCAAGAAAAAAAGATGTGGAAACACAATGCTGGTAAGGTGAATGATGTAAAAACTGGTTTCAAATTGGTTTTAGGCAGATGGGCAACAGAACTAGGCCAGGCGTCTTTATCCACGTCATTTATGGTAGGGGAAACACTGGTGTAGTTGTCAGTGGCGGTAGATAACAGGGTGGTTGGATGCCCGTCTAGACCAGAGGGTAGCTGGGTGTCCCTTCTCAAGGAGCCAGTTGAGGAGAGAGAGAGGCTGGGACAAAGACACCACTCAGACATGCCTCGCACCCTTCTATTAACCACACACACACACACACGGCCAGTCCATCCTACTACTACACTGCAGCACCAGCTGTAGCTATTCCACCCTCTGGAGTGGCTTCCTTCTCCTCCTGAGAGGGTAGCATTATGGAGCAGTCAAAGCCTCACCGACCTAAAACAGGCTACACTCTATGGGAGAGGAAGTTACCGGATGGAGATAGAGTGGTGAACTGTAGGCCTATGTACATGTGTGGGGGGGGGGGGTTGCGTTACACCTTGTGTACCGGTGAAGATACAGCTGTCCTCCAGTGTGTACAGCCCCGTGAAAGATTGAATCTGTAGGATGATGTTGTTGCAGAAGCGGATGCAGGTTCAAGTCTGTCTGACCTCATAACACAGAGGAAATGAAACGTCCACGTGTGATGAATAGGACTAGATGCAATGATTCGTTTTGGGTCTTGGCTCAGTTGAGTTGCATTATAATTGACACTGCAACATATTACCAGCTCTTCACTCAAAGTTTCATTATTTCATCAGTAAAAGGGCAATTAAGATCTAGCTGGCCCACCACCGGTTGCACCATGTCTACAGAAAATGTCAACTGGCTTAATAATCAAGACAACAAAATGTCATTGCAGACCAGTAGATGCGACCTCTAGTAAGGATGGGACACCCGGGTGACCGCTGTTCTGATCAGAATGATCATGGAAGCAGGACACGCTCGCAGAAACGTTGTGTAAATACAAAATATACCACAGAACATGCATGCGCCAGTTCACGCGCAACAGTTGGCCTTTAGGAAAAAGGCAGCAGCTGCAGATCCGACTTTTTCTGAATCTTTAATCGGCCTGACTAAAGAACCTACAGGATCCCTAAACGCATCTGCGGATGACGTTCTGCGCAGGTTTACAGTGCCTTGCGAAAGTATTTGGCCCCCTTGAACTTTGCGACCTTTTGCCACATTTCAGGCTTCAAACATAAAGATATAAAACTGTATTTTTTTGTGAAGAATCAACAACAAGTGGGGCACAATCATGAAGTGGAACGACATTTATTGGATATTTCAAACTTTTGTAACAAATCAAAAACTGAAAAATTGGGCGTGCAAAATTATTCAGCCCCTTTACTTTCAGTGCAGCAAACTCTCTCCAGAAGTTCAGTGAGGATCTCTGAATGATCCAATGTTGACCTAAATGACTAATGATGATAAATACAATCCACCTGTGTGTAATCAAGTCTCCGTATAAATGCACCTGCACTGTGATAGTCTCAGAGGTCCGTTAAAAGCGCAGAGAGCATCATGAAGAACAAGGAACACACCAGGCAGGTCCGAGATACTGTTGTGAAGAAGTTTAAAGCCGGATTTGGATACAAAAAGATTTCCCAAGCTTTAAACATCCCAAGGAGCACTGTGCAAGCGATAATATTGAAATGGAAGGAGGTTCAGACCACTGCAAATCTACAAAGACCTGGCCGTCCCTCTAAACTTTCAGCTCATACAAGGAGAAGACTGATCAGAGATGCAGCCAAGAGGCCCATGATCACTCTGGATGAACTGCAGAGATCTACAGCTGAGGTGGGAGACTCTGTCCATCGGACAACAATTAGTTGTATATTGCACAAATCTGGCCTTTATGGAAGAGTGGCAAGAAGAAAGCCATTTCTTAAAGATATCCATAAAAAGTGTCGGTTAAAGTTTGCCACAAGCCACCTGGGAGACACACCAAACATGTGGAAGAAGGTGCTCTGGTCAGATGAAACCAAAATTGAACTTTTTGGCAACAATGCAAAACGTTATGTTTGGCGTAAAAGCAACACAGCTCATCACCCTGAACACACCATCCCCACTGTCAAACATGGTGGTGGCAGCATCATGGTTTGGGCCTGCTTTTCTTCAGCAGGGACAGGGAAGATGGTTAAAATTGATGGGAAGATGGATGGAGCCAAATACAGGACCATTCTGGAAGAAAACCTGATGGAGTCTGCAAAAGACCTGAGACTGGGACGGAGATTTGTCTTCCAACAAGACAATGATCCAAAACATAAAGCAAAATCTACAATGGAATGGTTCAAAAATAAACATATCCAGGTGTTAGAATGGCCAAGTCAAAGTCCAGACCTGAATCCAATCGAGAATCTGTGGAAAGAACTGAAAACTGCTGTTCACAAATGCTCTCCATCCAACCTCACTGAGCTCGAGCTGTTTTGCAAGGAGGAATGGGAAAAAATGTCAGTCTCTCAATGTGCAAAACTGATAGATACATACCCCAAGCAACTTACAGCTGTAATCGCAGCAAAAGGTGGCGCTACAAAGTATTAACTTAAGGGGGCTGAATAATTTTGCACGCCCAATTTTTCAGTTTTTGATTTGTTAAAAAAGTTTGAAATATCCAATAAATGTCCTTCTACTTCATGATTGTGTCCCACTTGTTGTTGATTCTTCACAAAAAAATACAGTTTTATATCTTTATGTTTGAAGCCTGAAATGTGGCAAAAGGTCGCAAAGTTCAAGGGGGCCGAATACTTTCGCAAGGCACTGTACATGCCCGTAACCAATTGTGCTATTTAGTTAATTTTCTTGCATTGTTTGTAACTTGTTTTTTTAACTTATTTGGTACATAATGTTGCTGCTACCGTCTGATATGACCAAAAATAACTTCTGGACATCAAAACTGGGATTACCGTAATTTGCGTTAAGAAAAGACAGAGGAAAAGAGGACGCGGATCGGACTGCCTTTTGAGAATCCGTAGCCGAGCGAGTAAACTCCCACTGCCAACAATTGTACTTGCTAACATGCAAGCATTGGAAAATACTGATGACCTATGATTACAATTATCCTACCTATAGGGAGGAGGTCAGAGAACTGGCAGTGTGGTGCGAGGACAACAACCTCTCCCACAATGCGAGCGAGACAAAGGAGCTGATCGTGGATTACAGGAAAAGGCGGGCCGAACAGGCCCCCATTAACATCAACGGGGCTGTAGTGGAGCGGGTCGAGAGTTCCTTGGTATCCACATCACCAACGATCTTTCATGGTCCAAAAACACCAAGACAGTCATGAAGCGGGCACAACAAAACCTTTTCCCCCTCAGGATACTGAAAAGATTTGGCATGGGTCCCCAGATCTTCAGAAAGTTCTACAGCTGCACCATCGAGAGCATCCTGACCGGTTGCATCACCGCCTGGTATAGCAACTACTCGGCATCTGACCGTAAGGCGCTAGAGGGTCATGCGTATGGCCCAGCACATCACTGGGGCCAAGCTTCCTGCAATCCAGGACCTATATAATAGGCGGTGTCAGAGAAAAGCCCATAAAATTGTCAGAGACTCCAGTCACCCTAGTCATTGACTGTTTTCTCTGCTACCGCACGACAAACAGTACCAGAGCGCCAAGTCTAGGACCAAAAGGCTCCTTAACAGCTTCTACCCCCAAGCCATAAGACTGCTGAACAATTAATCAAATGGCCACCGGACTATTACATTGACTTTGCTTTTACACTGCTGCTACTCGCTGTTTATTATCTATGCATAGTCACTTCACCCATACCTACATGTACAAATTACCTCTAACCTGTACCCTCGCACACTGACTCGATACCCCCTGTATATAGCCTCATTATTGTTATTATTATTATTATTATTATTATTATTATTATTGTGTTACTTTTTTATTTGGTAAATATTTTCTTAACTCTTCCTTGAACTGAACTGTTTGTTGGTTAAGAGCTTGTAAGTAAGCATTTTACGGTAAGGTCTACACGTGTATTAAGCGAATGTGACAAGTAAAGTTTGATTTGAGAAGATTTTATTTTGGATTCACGCAGTCTCCCCTGAGCAGTTGATGTTGAGATGTGTCTGTTACTTGAACTTTGTGAAGCATTTATTTGGGCTGCAATTTCTGAGGCTGGTAACTCTAATGAACTTAGCCTCTGCAGCAGAGGTAACTCTTCCTTTCCTGTGGCGGTCCTCAGGAGAGCCAGTTTCATCATAGTGATTGATGGTTTTTGAGACTGCACTTGAAGAAACTTGAAGAAAGTTCTTGAGATTTTCCGCATTGACTGACCTTCATGTCTTAAAGTAATGATGGACTGTCGTTTCTTTTTGCTTATTTGCTTATTTGAGCTGTTCTTGCCATTATACGGACTTGGCTTTTACCAAATACGGCTATCTTCTGTGTACCACTCCTTCCTTGTCACAACACAACTGATTGGCTCAAACGCATTAAGAAGTAAAGAAATTTCACAAGTTAACTTTTATCAAGGCACACCTGTTAATTGAAATGCATTCCAGGTGACTACCTCATGAAGCTGGATGAGAGAATGCACAGCTGTGTGCAAAGCTGTCATCAAGGCAAAGGGTGGCTACTTCAAAGAATCTCAAATACAAAAATACATTGATTTGTTTAACACTTTTTGGGTTACTACATGATGACATATGTGTTATTTCATAGTTTGATGTCTTCGCTATTATTCTACAATGTAGAAAAAAGTCAAATAAAGAAAAACCCTGGACTGAGTAGGTGTGTCCAAACTTTTGACTGGTACTAATTCCATGGTAAAAATTATTAGCTTCATTATCTCTCTCAGATATAGGACAGTCACTTCAAAACATTCTTCCTTTTGATTAAATGTTTGACCGTTTTTCCATGTATAAATCTGTTATTTCTATGGGACAAATGAAATGTTTCATCCCCAAAAATGTTTTAGAAAATGTTGATACCTACAGGAGCAAAATTATCCTTGAAAACACTTCAAAGTTTCTAAAACTGTTAAACTAATGTCTGTGAGTATAACAGAACTGAAATGGCAGGTGAAAACCTGAGAAAAATCCATCCAGGAGTTGGGATTTTTCTGTGTTTGTAGTTTTCCATTGACTGCCTTTTCAGATTCCATTGATTTAGGACTCAAATTGCACTTCCTATGGCTTCCACTAGATGTCAACAGTCTTTAGAAATTGTTTCAGGATTGTATTCTGAAAAATGAGGGAGTAAGACCACTCTGAATGAGTGGACCAGAGGTTTTTCATGCGCACGACCGAGAGCGCGCCTTTCTTGTTTTCCTTTTATATTAATGAAGCTTTTGTCCGGTTGAAATATTATTGATTATTATAACTAAAAACAACCTGAGGATTGATTATAAACATCGTTTGACATGTTTCTACGAACTTTACTGATACTTTTCGGATTTTTCATCTGCCTGTTGTGACTGCCTTTGAGCCCGTGGATTACTGAACAAAATGCGCAAACAAAAAGAGGTTTTTGGATATAAAGAGGGACTTTATCGAACAAAACAAACATTTATTGAGTAAATGGGAGTGATTCATTTTATCTCTATTTCCGACTTGTGTAACTCCTGACACCGTGGTTGGATTAACAATAAATGTATCTTTAAACCGATGTATAACACTTGTATGTTTTCTGCATTTTTATAATGAGTATTCCTGTTTTTGAATTTGGCACTCTGCAATTTCACTGGATGTTGGCCAGGTGGGACGTTACAGTCCCACACCCCCTAGAGAGGTTAAACAGCATCATCATTACACAGGTGCAACTTGTGCTGGGGACAATAAAAGGCGCCACTAAAATGTGCCGTCTTGTCACACAACACAATGCCACCTCCAAAGTCGTTTTAGAGAATTTGTCACTATGTTCAACCGGCCTCACAATCGCAGACTACGTGTAATCACGCCAGCCCAGGACCGCCACATCCGGCCACTCAGACAGCTGATGAAACTGAGGAGTACTTCTGCCTGTAATAAAGCCTTTTTGTGGGGAAAAACAAATCTGGGTGGGACTATGCTCTCCCAGGCCCAGCCACTGACTGCGCCCCTGCCCAGTCATGTGATATCCATAGATTACGGCCTAATGAATATTTAAAGTGACTAATTTCCTTATATGAACTTAATAAAATCGATGGAATTGTTGGATGTTGCGTTTATATCTTTGTTCAGTATAATTAAATCACATTTATGTGCTAGCTAGCGAATATGCTAACTTTAGTTAGCTAGCTAAACATTTGGCTATGAACTGGCAGTATGGGATTGGAGAGTGAATTAAATTGTTTCTTTGTCATCTTGCTAGGTAGTTATCTAGTGGTTGCTATCTGGCTAGTATCAACAAGGGCTTTCTACACAATAGCAACACTAGCGCAGATAGATTAAAATCTAGATCATAAGCAAAAATGCACAGATATGCTTGGCCAAACAATGCTACTGCCACCTTCTGGTTTGGAGTATTTTAACAAGGCTGATGACTTCCAAGATTTTTGCTGTGTGAACACAAGATATTGAACAGAGTGCCGGCAGTCAGAGGTCCTGTCGGCAGGCAAACATTTGACAATCCTACCGGTGTGTCTGAGCTTTAACAAACCAGCGTAGCCTACATGTGTATTGTGCCTAGTGGCACACTCTGTTGAGTTTTGGCCACATGAGAGAAAAATACAGTGGCGCTGGTGTTTTTCGTCTTACAGTAACGTTATACTATGCTATTATATTCGGTTCTGTTATGTAGAATATTGTCATTATGTGATCTTGCAGATATTGAGATTCAGCTTTGACATAACTTTATTAAACAAGCACCATTCATTCGCCTGTTCTCTACGTGTGGAGAATATACACATGTGCAGAATGGATTAGCCTTGTGCTTCCCAACAACAATGACCAAGAACAGAATCAGGTCTGCGTCACCAATGTCACCCTACTCCCTTCAGAACCCCATGGGCCTTGCTTCAAAACAGTGCACTATATGGAGAATATGGTGGCATTTGGGACACAGACCATGTCTATCTGTCAGGAACACTGATATCCTCATCTAGCTCTATGGCCCTTATGTATACACAGCTATCAGTTAACTCCAATGTTTGAAGAAGGACACATATATACAAAACAAACACACGCATGCCCAAGAGCAAACAATCACACAAGTACAAATACACTCACAGTACAAGTTCATATGAACAGGCACCTAGGCTTGCCAATATACTGAGCAAATTGTTGAGTTCATGAATAAAAAACTAACAGTACGACTCGGTGTATGTACTAACTGTACAGTACACTATCAAAAAGGCCATTGACCTAGAAGTCTAGCCCAAAAGAGACATCACAGAAAAGATCACCATTTCACCCTACTCAAGCTGTGTAAAGAGAAGCTGACGCACATTATGTAGGCTACAATTCACCTTCCATTTCTCAGTGACATCTGTCTTGATGACAGTCAGAGAAACACACCACAGGCAAACCACACACAGTGAGAGTCAAGGCAATAAAACCTTGCCTAAGAGCACACAGCACACAATTTGCTTGAGGGCCCCCTAGCCCTCCTTAGTCCAGTTTCTTTGTACGTGATAGGCATCTGTATTTGAGTGACAGCTGCTCAGGCCAATCATAATGCAGGACTGCCCTCTCTCCAGGCGCCGAAGACGTGGATGTTGATTAAGGCAGCTCTGATTCAGAGAGGTTGGGTTAAATGCGGAAGACACATTTCAGTTGAATGCATTCAGTTGTACAACTCACTAGGTATCCCCCTTTCCCTTTAGTAACATTGTAGAATCAGGAGGGGGGTCTGTAACCAGCCACTCAGCCAATCAGTAGCTCTCATTTAAATGTGGGGGTGGGCTTTTCTTTCACCTCTGCATGAAACAGGTAACCATGACAACCCCTCTCAACGAACCTACACGAGAGTGCATGACTAGAAGACGCTAGAAAGACAGTCAATCTAGTCCATTAATGCCATGTGTCCCAACCGTCTTGGAGATAGAAAAGAGTAAAACCATATGCATTCTAATTGATTATTTTTTAAATATTTTTAAACAATACAATTGTTTGCCTTTCCCCAAAAAGAGCCCAATGAGAACCGGACAACTGCCAGACAGAGAGCCCAATAAGAACCGGACAACTGCCAGATAGAGAGCCCAATGAGAACCCGGACAATTGCCAGACAGAGAGCCCAATGAGAACCGGACAATTGCCAGACAGAGGGCCCAATGAGAACCGGACAATTGCCAGACAGAGAGCCCAATGAGAACCCGGACAATTACCAGACAGAGAGCCCAATGAGAACCGGACAA
The DNA here is from genome assembly GCF_013265735.2 of Oncorhynchus mykiss. Lineage (NCBI taxonomy): Eukaryota > Metazoa > Chordata > Actinopteri > Salmoniformes > Salmonidae > Oncorhynchus > Oncorhynchus mykiss. The sequence continues at coordinate 48,839,106 of NC_048565.1, forward strand.
CTGCCAGACAGAGAGCCCAATAAGAACCGGACAACTGCCAGACAGAGAGCCCAATAAGAACTGGACAACTGCCAGATAGAGAGCCCAATGAAATTAAATGTATGATGCGGTTACACTAAATCATACAGTGGTACAGTAGCTGCTGGGAATGAACAGAAATATAATGGATGATAATTTTCTAAACAAGATCCCCCTGAACCAATTACCTAAGGGCCCTCTGCTGTGAGCTCGCCTGGACTTCCTTTGAAGATGCCTCTATGGGAGATGCTTGAACAACGTCGATGAATTCTATGCATTTGCATTTCAAACCATAACAGGACATCTAATCCATCTGTGTCCTTAACCCAAACTCCCTCATCATCACCAACCTAGCAGTCAACATGAAGAGGGTTTATTTAGGGTGTTAAGCCAAAAGGCTAAATATCGAGGGTAGGCTATTATTTGAAAGCTGTTGGCTAAATATCGAGGGTAGGCTATTATTTGAAAGCTGATGTCATGATTGGTGCTTGGCTGTCAATTATCAAATAAAATGATAATCTTGCTCTTCTCCAGATCTCATAACCCCCTGTCCACTTTATCAGCGAACTCGTCTAGGGAGCATGCGCCAAAACCAGATTGGGCATGTTTGCTATTTAAATCGCAACAATGATTTTGATGGCAAAATCATTGGTAGAGTTGAAAATGCGATGGAAACCCAAACATCCACAAACACAAAGATCCACATTTTTCAGCTGAAAGATTCCCAGAGCTTACCCATGATGATGCACAACAATTTAAGTCAATAGTTTTTGTCACATTACACTATATATACAAAAGTGTGTGGACACCCCTTCAAATTAACGGATTTGGCTATTCCAGCTACACACGTTGCTGACGTGTGTATAAAATGGCACACCGCCATGCAATCTCCATAGACAAACACTGGCTTTCAACATGGCACCATCACAGAATGCCACCTTTCCAACATGTCAGATCATGAAATTTCTGCCATGCTAGAGCTGCCCCGTCTAGAAGAAAGTGGAAACGTCTAGGAGCAAAAATGTCTCAACCACGAAGTGGTAGGCCACACAAGCTCATAGAATGGGACCGTTGAGTGCTGAAGAGCGTAGCACATAAAAATTGCCTGTTCTATTGCAACACTAACTACTGAATTCCAAACTGCCTGTGGAAACAATGTCAACACAATAACTGTTTGTCGGGAGCTTCATGAAATGTGTTTCCATGGTCGAGCAGCCGCACACAAGCCAAAGATCACCATGCGCAATGCCAAGGGTAAGCTAAAAGGATTAAGGTTAGGGTTAGCTAAGATGCTAAGTAGAGCTGTGCGATATGGCCAAATGATTATATTATGGTGTAAACATTTTTGACAGTATTTTATGTTTTTGAATGATAAAAGTTGTACATTTGCTTTATGAGTAGTGCGTGACCCTAGGGTGGCAACACATACATTCTAAGTGATTTCAATTCGTTTCTCTCCTTTCTGATTGTTTTATACTGTTCAATGCAACTTCAAACCAAAATATATTTTCGGAATTTTCATCCATTTCCACACTGCCACGTAGGGCTACACAATATGTTAAAATTGCGGTTTGACTTGTGATTTAGAGCATAACACTTGGGTGAACTGTTGGAATCATGGAAATAGAATGATTATTCTAATTCTATAGTTAGAATATAATATAGGGTACTTTAAATGCAGTGTTTTGACATTACAAAAGAAAATGCCAGGGAGGAGTTATTGTGACCGAGTAGAAACCAGTGTTGACAAGTGTTCCTAGGGGACCCTATAATCTTCATATACATTGAATGTCCTCTCTTAGCTACTTCATGTAGCTAACATATTCTTGCTTTGTGTATTCCTTTGATTTAGAAGATACTGTTACACATGCAAATTTAGGTCTACACCATCACTGGTATTATCAGGCTATATGGCTAGTTATGTTTGCTCTGACTCAGTACATGTATTAGTTAGCTAGCGATTAGCATTACCGAGCTAACAAGATTTAGGCCCAACTTACTAAAACAAACTAGCTGTTTGCAGATGTAAGCAACACAAACTTAGTGTAATTATAGAACGCTAGTGGATTTAAAACAGCATCGTTGTTATCAATATTGTTGCAAAGTAGCTAAAAAGTAGTAAATAGTTGAAAAGTTGATAGTTGATAGTAAATTGTCCATGATGAGATTCGACATTCGTGTATACGCCCACCCATCCACCACTACAAATCACCCTGCTTTCATTTTTGCCTTAATTAACTATCTTTCTTTCTTATGTAACCATACCAAATGTAACAATACTAATTTGAGTGGACAAATGTACCTTTACCATGTTATGTCTAGTCTATGAGACCAGGCTGGGTTAGCCCACCTTTATTTAACTAGGCAAGTCAGTTAAGAACAAATTCTTATTTTTAATAACCACAGGATGGTTTTTCAATATTGTCAATAGTGTTGAAACTATTTCTTTGAAATGTTTTAATATTTGTAACTACTTTTTAAGTAAATACATGCAGTCAACTTGTGCAATACAATAGGAGACACAGCAGATCACATTCTTAATTTCACCAGTCACATTTTTCATTATGAATCTTAATGGCAGTCTCCAGTCACATGGTGTTTCTTCACAAGCGAGTTACTAACTGTTGTGCAGCACGCGCTAGCTAATCTAGTTACAGAATGGAATTCACAACTAAATGTTTGCCAGCTAGATATCTTATAACCATTATGGAAACTGTCTGAAAGTTCTAAAGGCTATAGCATTCTACTGTGCTTATAATTGCTAGGCTTCTAACTAGCCTAGCCTAGCACACGCCTCCGAGCCAACAGCGAAGGAACCCAGTTGGGGAGAGGTCATGGATAGCCTCCATTCCCTCCCCTCATGGTCTGATGACGTAGTGTCAGGCGAAGGCGAGTTATGGGATGACAAGGATGATGATCGGATATCCTCGAGATAGTTTAGGAGATGGGGGCAGACAAACGCGTTCTCCCGCCTTCAGGTCTGATGGCCCCGAGAGCAGTGAAGGCACGTTGCTTAGTCTCTAAGCCTTTAGATCGTTCTAGGACATGTCGTCTATTGTTTTTTTTATATATATTTTTTATTTAACCTTTATTTAACTAGGCAAGTCAGTTAAGAACAAATTCTTATTTTCAATGACGGGTTAACTGCATTTTCTCATTGTCGCACCTTGGAGCCTATGGATTTTCACCTGTGTCCTTCCCCAGAAGGGCGCCCCCGTCGATTTTCAGTAAGTGCATCTACACTACCGTTCAAAAGTTTGGGGAGACTTAGAAATGTCCTTGTTTTCCATGCATGAAAACATACATGAAATGAGTTGCAAAATGAATAGGAAATATAGTCAGGACGTTGACAAGGTTATAAATAATGATTTTTAATTGAAATAATAACCGTGTCCTTCAAACGTTGCTTTTTGTCAAAGAATCCTCCATTTGCAGCAATTACAGCCTTGCAGACCTTTGGCATTCTAGTTGTCAGTTTGTTGAGGTAATCTGAAGAGATTTCACCCCATGCTTCCTGAAGCACCTCCCACAAATTGGATTGGCTTGGTGGGCACTTCTTATGTACCATGCGGTCAAGCTGCTCCCACAACAGCTCAATAGGGTTGAGATCCGGTGACTGTGCTGGCCACTCCATTATAGACAGAATACCAGCTGACTGCTTCTTCCCTAAATAGTTCTTGCACAGTTTGGAGCTGTGCTTTGGGTTATTGTCCTGTTGTAGGAGGAAATTGGCTTCAATTAAGCTTCATCCACAGGGTATGGCATGGTGTTGCAAAATAGAGTGATAGCCTTCCTTCTTCAAGATCCCTTTTACCCTGCACAAATCTCCCACTTTACCACCACCAAAGCACCCCCAGACCATCACATTGCCTCCACCATGCTTGACAGATGGCATCACTCCTGCAGCATCTCTTCATTTTCTCTGCGTCTCACGAATGTTCTTCTTTGTGATCCAAACACCTCAAACTTAGATTCATCTGTCCATGACACTTCTATCCAATCTTCTTATGTCCAGTGTGTGTTATTTTGCCCATCTTAATCTTCTATTTTTATTGGCCAATTTGAGATATGGCTTTTTCTTTGCAACTCTGCCCAGAAGGCCAGCATCCCTGAGTCACCTCTTCACTGTTGACATTCAGACTGGTGTTTTTGTAAGTACTATTTAATGAAGCTGCCAGTTGAGGACTTGTGAGGTGTCTGTTTCTCAAACTAGACACTAATATACTTGTACTCTTGCTTAGTTGTGCACGGGGGCCTCCCACTCCTCTATCTATTCTGGTTAGCGCCAGTTTGCGCTGTTCTGTGAAGGGAGTAGTACTAGCATTGTATGAGATCTTCAGTTTCTTGCCAATCTCTCGCATGGAATAGCCTTCATTTCTTAGAACAAGAAGAGACTGACGAGTTTCAGAAGAAAGTTCTTTGTATCTGGCCATTTTGAGCCTGTACTCAAACCCACAAATGCTGATGCCCGATATACTCAACTAGTCTGAAGGCCAGTTGTATTGCTTCTTTAAATCAGAACAACAGTTTTCAGCTGTGATAACATAATTGCAAAAGGGTTTTCTAATGATCAATTAGCCTTTTAAAATGATACACTTGGATTGGCTAACACAACGTGCCATTGGAACATAGGAATGATGGGTTGCTGATAATGGGCCTCTGTATGCCCATGTAGATATTCCATAAAAAAATCTGCAGTTTCCAGCTACAATAGTCATTTACAATGTCTACACTGCATTTCTGATCAATATGATATTTTAAACGGACATTCTTTTTTTTTTTCAAAAACAAGGACATTTCTAAGTGACCCAAAACATTTGAACTGTAGTGTATATTGTAATGGCCTTCATATGAGCATCATCACACTATGTGAGTATATTGTAGTGGTGTCCATCTTAACTGCTAACCATATGATATCAGCAGTCTTTCATGCCAAAGCTGCATACTGAGGCAGAGATCGATCAATCAATACCACTCGGTCTTTAACTACAGGTCACCTTCACCACAAAAAAATGCAGTGCCTCGCACAATACATACACAAGGACGCCATTATAAGATGAGTTTTCTTGGTCTATATCTCAGCTGGGCAAGTGATTCAGTCTAATATGATGGCCAAAGGGTAAAATAGACTTATCACAGCAAAAGTAAGGTGGCTTGGACCATTTGGTCAGACTTGTGTGGCTGTAGTCAGCTCATTTTTTACCAAAACAGTGTACCTTCGAAAAATCAACACAAACAGCATATTCAGCCTCCTTTTGGTGCTGTTCTGTATCCACTCTGTACATCCACCCTTTCTAGGTGCATTTCCCATAGAAACCGCTACACTCTACAGTGTAGTGCAAAAGGCCATTGAAATGAAACCAGGAAAGAGGAGCAGCATACCCAAACCTAACAACGAACCTGTGTATACTGTACGTGTGCAACAAAGGGCCTTATTACAGACAGAAATACGCCTCAGCTCCCCCTAACACGATCCTGCAGGTGAAGAAGCCAGATGTGGAGGCCCTGGGCTGGTGTGGTTACACGTGGTATGTGGTTGAGGCCAGTTGGACGTACTGCCAAATTCTCTAAAACGATGTTGGAGGCGGCATTTGGTAGAAACATGTACATTAAATTCTCTGGCAACAGCTCTGGTTGACATTCCTGCAGTCAGCATGCCAATTGCACGCTCCCTCAAAACTTGCAACATCTGTGGCATTGTGTTGTGTGACAAAACTGCACATTTTAGAGTGGCCTTTTATTGTCGCCAGCACAAGGTGCACTTGTGTAATGATCATGCTGTTAATCAGCTTCTTGATATGCCACACCTGTCAGGTGGATGGATTATCTTGGCATAGGAGAAATGCTCACTAACAGGGATGTAAACAAATTTGTGCTCAAAATTTGAGAGAAATAAGCTTTTTATGTTTCTGGAACATTTCAGGGAACTTATTTCAGCTCATGAAACATTGGACCAACACTTTACATGTTGCGTTTACATTTTTGCTCAGTATATTTTTTCGAAAGTATCTGTATCTGATTACAATATACAGTTGAAGTCGGAAGTTTACATACACTTAGGTTGGAGTCATTAAAACTTGTTTTTCAACCACTTCACAAATTTCTTGTTAACAAACTAAAGTTTTGGCAAGTCGGTTAGCACATCTACTTTGTGCATGACAAGTAATTTTTTAGAACAATTGTTTACAGACAGATTGTTTCACTTAGAATTCATTGTATCACAATTCCAGTGGGTCAGAGGTTTACATACACTAAATTGACTGTGCCTTTAAACAGCTTGAAAAATCCAGAAAATGATGTCATGGTTTTAGAAGCTTCTGATAGCAAAGCCCTGACCTCAATCCTATAGAACATTTGTGGGCAGAACTGAAAAAGTGTGTGCGAGCAAGGAGGCCTACAAACCTGACTCAGTTACACCAGCTCTATCTGGAGGAATGGGCCAAAATTCACCTAACTAATTGTTGGAAGCTTGTGGAAGGCTACCCAAAACGTTTGACCCAAGTTAAACAATTTAAAGGCAATGCTACCAAATACTAATTGAGTGTATGTAAACTTCTGACCCACTTGGAATGTGATGAAAGAAATACAAGCTGAACTAAATCACTCTCTCTACTATTATTCTGACATTTCACATTCTTAAAATAAAGTGGTGATCCCAACCGACCTAAGACAGGGAATTTTTACTAGGATTAAATGTCAGGAATTGTGAAAAACTGAGTTTAAATGTATTTGGCTAAGGTGTATGCAAACTTCCGACATCAACTGTACATTAAAACTCAATTATTGACATTTAATCCTAGTAAAAGTTCCCTGTCTTCCAACTTCAACTGTATTTGCCATTAACGTAATGGATTACAGTTAGTTTGTTTGTAATCCGTTACTCCCCAACCCTGCCTGTTTATAGGCCAAGCACTGTAGTTTGTTGTGACAGTGTGTGGTAAATTGTGTCCGCTATGTAGTTATTTGTGACTGTTAGAGCTAGTATTTGAAGACTGTATGCAATTTAGGTAGTCTGTAGTTCATGTGAGTCTGAGTTTGTAGTAAAAAACATAAGTGTCTGATGTGTGTTGCTTCTGATTCAGGTTTAGTAAGATTGAAACTAAAATGACCAACCAGTTTGTCAGCCACCACAGACCCTGAAAAGTCCAAGCAAAAACCTAGCCATCCGACAATGGAAGAAACCATGCTCGCCACCACAAAGCAATCGCCATGGGAACCTAAATAAGAGAACATGACCGAGTATACCAGCAACAGGTGGATAAATCTGAGCCCCGAAACAAATCAGCAGACAGTGGGCCTCTACTGGAATAATATCTTACCAGCAGTAACATTCACCCATAACACACATTTAATCTGGACATAGTGCTGGCTATTTTAGAGTATGTTGGTTAGCTGACCAACTCACTGACTCTGCTTTGTATCACACCAGGTAGACAAAGCATTGTAGTAATTCATTAATGAAGGGCAGGTAATGACCCTCCACTGATGCACCTTTTGGCTACAGACTTACACTAAGCTCTTCAGGACAACAACAGGTCCGGATGACCTTTAGCGAGACTCCTGCGGAACAGGATTCAACTGTTTGATCAAATCAAATCTTCAGATAGATAACAGATCATCCTTATCCACTTAACCACCATACAATTTCTCAAATGAAAAGATTCAATTCAGATGATATGATAGGAGGAAGCAGCATTTTGATGCATGTTTAGAAGCCAGGGAAACTGGTAACAGAAAGGGTTGCTTGCTGCTAGACTGTTGCACGCAATCTCTAATCTGACTTTCTGGAGAGAGAAAGAAGTAGTCTAACTTTGGTACTGTGACCACAACAGTTTATATTAGATCACAGCTGTGGATATGACTTGTGGCATTGTGCTGGTAGATTCAGGGGCATCATAGGACTGATCAAAGGGGGGGAGGGGGGTCACAAATAGATTAGCTGGAACAGTAAACCACCTGCAGGTCAGTGTGACAGCTCCTCAAAAGGACTAGATTCAGGTGAGGGCTGATATTTGTACGAGTGGGTGGTCAGGGGGCCAGGACATAATTACAAGAATTTATACACTGAAAATTCACCACAACTATGCCCAGACAGAGATGATGATCACACACATACATACATATATATATATATATATATATATATATTTTATTTGTGGGAATACTTTAACGGATTTGCTAAATTACATTTTTTAATCTGTAAACACGCATCCAAACACTGGTGATATATCAAACCTAAGACATGTATGTATGCTAACAAAGGCTCTAAATGCGTCCATATTGGTCGCATATACAGTGCATTCGGAAAGTATTTCCAAATTTTGTACCTTACTGCTTTATTCTAAAATGTATTAAATATTTTTTTCCCCCTCAATCAATCTACACACAATACCCTACGATGACAAGAGAAGACAACGCTTCTACTAGTCAGACTATATCTCACAGCCACAAACAGGACTCGAGCCGCATTACCACGGTAACCTCCGCCCTTAAAGAGGCAGTTGAAATTTTTTGTCTCATCTGTGATATTTTGGTTAAAAGACTCAGGTCACAAAATGTTTAATTAATCAATATACCACATTACTTCTTACTAGAAATACATTTATTGTTTTAGAAACATTACAAAGCATGCTTATTGTCTGAGGCTACCCGGAACATGTCCCAGTCCACGTGATCGAGGCAATCTTGAAACGTGGAATCCGATTGGTCAGACCATTGTTGGATAGACATGAGCACGGGCGTTTCCTGTTTTACTTTCGGTCTATAGCCTGGACGCAACAAAATGGAGTCTTGGTCAGATTTGCCGAAGGGAGGGCCTTGTAGGCATCGCAGAAGTTAGAGTAGCAATGGTCGAGTACGCTACCAGCCTGTGTTGCGCATTTGATATGCTGATAGAATTTAAGAAGCCTTGTTCTCAGATTAGCTTTGTTAAAATCCTCAGCTACAATAAATGCAGTTTCAGGATGTATGGTTTCCAGTTTACATAGAGTCCAGTGAAGTTATTTCAGGGCCGTCGAGGTATCTGCTTGGCGGGGATATACACGGCTGTGACTATAATCAAAGATAATTATTTTGGTAGATAATACGGTCAGCATTTGATGTCAGGTGAACAAAAGGACTTAAGTTCCTGTATGTTGTTAAGATCACACCATGAGTCGTTAATCATAAGGCAATACACCCGCGCCCTCCTTCTTACCAGAGAGTTGTTTGTTACCGACGGCGCGATGCGTGAAGAAACCGGGTGGCTGTACCGACTCCGACAACATACAACATGAGCCATGTTTCCGTGAAACAGAGAATGTCACAATCTCTAATGTCTCTCTGGAAGACCTTGTTGTCGAGAGATAGGCTATTGGCGAGTAATATGCTCAGAAGCGGTGCATGGTGTGCTCGCCTTCTCAGTCTGACCAGTAGGCCGCTCCGTCTGCCTCTCCTACGGCGACCATGTTGTTTTGGATCGGCCTCTGGGATAAGATCCCACGTCCAGGGTGGAGGTCCGAACAAAGGAACCGCTTCGGGAAAGTCATATTCCCGGTCGTGATGTTGGTAAGTTGACGTAGCTTTTATATCCAATTGTTCTTCCCGTCTGTATGTAATAACACTTGAGATTTTCTGGGCTAACAATGTAAGTAATAATACATAAAAAACTAAATGACTGCATAGTTTCCTAAGGACCTGAAGAGAGGCGACCGTCTCTGTCGGGGCCATTATTGGGGACAACATTGATGTATGCGCTGACTCAGTGAGAGAGTTTATTAGCAAGTGCATCGGTGATGTTGTACCCATGGTGACTAGTAAAACTTCCCTAACCAGAAACCGTGGATTGATGGCAGCATTCAAGCAAAATTGAAAGCGCAAACCACCGCTTTTAATCATGGCAAGGCATGACCGAATACAAACAGTGTAGCTATTCCCTCCGCATGGCAATCAAACAAGCAAAGTATCAGTAGAGAGACAAAGTAGAGTCGCAATTCAAAAGCTCAAACACGAGACGTAGGTGGCAGGGTCTACAGTCAATCACGGATTACAAAAAGAAAACAAGCCTCGTTGCGGACATTGACATGCTCCCAGACAAATTAAACAACTTATTTGCTCGCTTTGAGGACAATACAGTGCCACAGCCCACTACCAAAGCATGTGGGCTCTCCTTCACCATGGCCAACGTGAGCAAAACATTTAAACGTGTTAACCCTTGCAAGGCTGCCGATCCAGACGGCATCCCTTGCCACGTCCTTAGAGCATGCGCAGACCAGCTGGCTGGTGTGTTAACGGACATATTTTAATCAATCCCTATCCCAGTCTGCTGTGCCCACATGCTTCAAGATGGCCACAATTGTTCCTATTCCCAAGAAAGCGAAGGTAACTGAACTAAATGACTATCACCCCGTAGCACTTACTTCTGTCATGAAGTGCTTTGAGAGACTAGTTAGGGATCATATCACCTCCACCCTACCGGGTACCCTAGACCCACTCCAATTTGCTTACCGCCCCAATAGGTCCACAGATGACGCAATCGCCATTGCACTGCACACTGCCCTATCCCACCTGGACAAGTGGAATACCTATGTAAAAATGCTGTTCATTGACTACAGCTCAGCATTTAACACCATAGTACCCTCCAAACTCATCATTAAGCTTGAGACCCTGGGTCTCGACCTCGCCCTGTGCAACTGGGTCCTGGATTTTCTGACGGGCCACCCCCAGGTGGTAAGGGTAGGAAACAACATCTCCACCCCGCTGATCTTCAACACCGGGGCCCCACAAAGGTGCGTTCTCAGCCCTCTCCTGTACTCCCTGTTCACCCATGACATGCACACCTCCAACTCAAATCATCAAGTTTGCAGACGACACTACAGTGGTAACCTTGATTACCAACAACGACGAGATGGCCTACAGCGAGGAGGTGAGGGCCTTTGGAGTGTGGTGTCAGGAAAATAACCTCTCACTCAACATCAACAAAACAAAGGAGATGATCGTGGACTTCAGGAAACAGCAGAGGGAGCATCCCCCCATCCACATCGACGGGACAGTAGTGGAGAAGGTGGAAAGTTAAGTTCCTTGGCGTACACATTACGGACAAACTGAAAATGATCCACCCACATAGAGAGCGTGATGAAGAAGGCGCAACAGTGCCTCTTCAACCTCAGGAGGCTGAAGAAATTTGGCTTGTCACCCAAAACTCGGAAACTTTTACAGATGCACAATCGAGAGCATCTTGTCGGGCTGTATCACCGCCTGGTACGGCAACTGCTCCGCCCATAACCGCAAGGCTCTCCAGAGGATAGTGCGGTCTGCACAACGCATCACCAGGGGCAAACTACCTGCCCTCCAGAACACCTACAGCACCCAATGTCACAGAAAGGATAAAAAGATCATCAAAGACAACAACCACCCGAGCCACTGCCTGTTCACCCCACTATCATCCAGAAGGCGAGGTCAGTACAGGTGCATCAAAACTGGGACCGAGAGACTGAAAAACAGCTTCTATCTCAAGGCCATCAAACAGCCATCACTAACAGAGTGGCTGCTGCCAACACACAGACTCAAATCTCTTGCCACTTTAATAAATGTAATAAATGGATTTAATAAAAGGTATCACTAGTCACTTTAAATAACGCCACTTTAATAATGTCTACATATCCTACCGTACTCATCTCAAATGGATATACTGGATTCTATACCATCTACTGCATCTTGCCTATGCCGCATGGCCATCGCTCATCCCTATATTTACATGTAGATATTCATCCCTTCACATTTGTGTGTATAAGGTAGTCTGTGAATCTGTTAGATTACTTGTTAGATATTACTCGGAACTAGAAGCACAAGCATTTCGCTACACTCGCATTAACATTTGCTAACCATGTGTATATGAAAAATACAATTTGATTCGTCCGTTTGTGTTTTGTTGGTGTCATTTTTGCAGAAAAAATATATTTTGTCCGGTAATCTGAGTGGCTAGTAGATTTTTAAATCTACCTCCCACAGTAGCTGATGGACCAAAAAGTTAATTTTAGGCCCTGTGACTATCACTCTGATATTAGCTACTAGGTAGCTACTTTCCACGCCACTGCGGGAAGCGGGAACTAAGGACACCATGTCCCGGTGTTGACGCCGTTCATCCCCTTGATACATACTTAAACTGTATGTATGTATCAAGGTGACATTTAGATGGTTATTAATATGAGTTATTTCTTGTGTGGCTATCCTACTTTAATTAAAATCATGGGAAGGAAAACATTTTGCCACGTTAGCTACCGCCGGCGACACCATGATACAGCTGCCCCGACCTCAGGTCGGCAGGCACCTTGATACTGGTGCACTGGTCATCAGCCACGCAAAACATGCACCCCAAATCAGCCACGCAAAATGGTCTTGAGTGACAACAAATCTCCCACAATTAGCCAATTTGCTTTCCACACACCCACTCCTTTTGACATACCTACTCGCCCATACTCAGTCGCCATATTGGGCTGCAGTTACCCCATACTTACTGTGACCTGGATTTGTTTTATTTGGGAGCATCTTGTAATTATTGAAATATAAAGTGAACACATGTTCATTGGCATCACGGCTGTACCATTACTACAGGGAAAATGGCTTGTTTTTTTAGCCCTAACAGATAAAAAGATATTACCAGCCCAATGTTTATTTCTTCTTATCTTATTGGGGATTGGTGAGCTGCATTTGACATACATAAACCATGTTGCGGGCCGTTCTAAAACTGCTTGAGGGACATTTGTTTACACCTTGTGCAGTCATGTTACCTCCTTAGCTAGCCACCTGGTAACTTTACTAGTAAGCTATATCTGAACATTTGAGGCCACAGAAAGACGAATAATATTCCACAAATGACTTGGTATTCGTGTCAACATTTTGGCTTTTTATAATAAACTAATGTATTTCCATTGTTACATAGTCTCTAGGGCACAACATGTGCTTCAGAAGTAGCTCGAATACATAAAAGGCCCAATACAGGGTACATCTCAAAATATTTTCTGGTGCTCCTAACTTTTAAAAGTTGGGAGCACCAGAGCTACAAATGAAAGACGGTAATTTAGAGCCCCCGATGCTAGCATCTCCGTTCCTTAGCGTGTGGAAATGCTACATTCACCCGGCTCAATGTCACCTGACCGAGCAGGAGAGAGATGGAGACGGAGACTGAGAGAACTACCTGCAATGGCAGGAGGGTTCCTAAAGCTCACTGTAGAAAAACATGATCCATTCATCTATCTAGCTATCTATAAAACATGTCACGTGGAATGCACGCACACATAACATGCACACAGAGAGTCAGTAATTGTGTCTATTTCAGGATAGCTAGCCAAGCCATTACATTTAGAGAGGTGAGAAGAGAATAAAATGCATCACAAAATAAATCGGATAAATCTGGGATAAACATGGAGGCGTGCAAGAAGACTATTGTGGATTAAAATAAACTGGAAAAAAGGAGGGGAGGGAAGGAAGGTGTTGGAAGGGATTAAGAGGGAGAGAGATGGATTTTTTTTCATCACAACCAGCTATCATAGACCCTTTATGCAAAATGGTAGATCCCAGCTTTCTTGCCGAGCAATCTGTCAACAGGAAACAAGGAAAACAACACGAACGACAGAGAAAGGGGAAAAAGAGAGGGATGAAAAGAGAATGAAGCGAGCAGCCCAGAATGAAGCGAGCAGACACCGTAACACCAGACAACACACAACACACAGAGAGAAAGACAGATGAGGCTGGAGGATGGCGATACGGTACTTACATGAGGACTCTGTGCCAAACATGGCTGGGCCGGGCGCTGCGATGGAGATAGAGGGAGAGGGAAGAGGGAGGGAGAGGGAGAGGGAGAGAGAGAGAGAGAGAGAGAGAGAGAGGGAGGGGGGTTGATGAGCAGGCAGCTACACAGCGGGGGTCATCAAAGCACACAATGCAGCCAGCCGGCCTGCCCTGGCTTTCAGATGCTCGGCTCGCTCACAAGCTTCGCACTCCACTCCTGTAGCCGTTAAACGGCCTTCCTCCACACACACAGCTCCCAAAACACACACGGTCCAGCCGCTGAACAGGGGCCTCAAGAGAAGGAAAATACCATCCAACAATAGATTTCCTTCTCCACAGAAAACATGCGTGTTTAAATCCAGACAGAGAAGGAGCTCCCTGCCTGCTGCAGCTAGCTCTCCTCTCCTCCTCTTGCTGTCTCCTACTATCCTCCGTTTCTCTATCTCTCGTTGTATATGTCCATGCAGCCGAGAACGAGAGGCGGGCTGTCCCGAGTAAAAAAGCTGAAAGCAAATACTGCAATCCTGTAGGCAGCCTGGTGGGTAATACTATATCGATGCAAACAGTGAGTGATGTCAGGAACCTTGACCGACACTGGTCGCGTTCCCCTGCTCAGACGTTGCATGCATCAACCAATAGTGGCGTGCCACGTCATCAACTGCGTTGTCAGGTACCAGATTGCTATAACCTAACGTAGAAGGCGAAAAAAAACGCATGAGCAGAGGAATCGGAAGTTAAGTTAAAAATACTGTATTCCTGAAAACCGGCAACATCTGCTTTCTTCCAACGCTGCCACGGGTGAGATTGCTATGACATATGTTGTTAGCTGATACTTAAAAATACCTATCCAGGCGTTATAAGACCTGGCATGGGTAAGCAATGCCTGGGCAGAGAAATGCGCCCACTGACTGACTGCTGCTGGAGAGAGGGCGAAGGGGGGAGGGAGGGAGAGGGGCACGCAAGTGGTACTGGGAAAAGACCAATCATATGGGGTTGTCTAGTACGGTCCCCCCCAAAAAACCTGCTGTCAAACACACACACATCCCCCACCGGAGGAGCGGTAGGCTAAGGGGAATAGAGGCAGGTCCAATGTGGCAGCTGAATGAATAAGAACCACTACTCTGGAGACAGCTGTGTGTATACCTGCCTGTGCAGCGGCTACACTAATGAACACGTACACCAGGTGAATTCACCTCCCTACAGTACAAGGAACTATCTAACCACATAAGCTACCAAAAATATTAGGTCTATATATGCGTGGGTGGGTTGTAATTACATTAACATTCAGCAAAATGCAACGGTCAGCAAACAAAATCAGACACGCGCCGAACTGCAACATTTTTAAAAAATATGAATGATGACACTGATTGAGCATGATACCCACAGTCTGGTAAGAGCACGTGATTATTCACTCAGTATTATCTCTAACCTATTGCATGAATCTGCAGGTTGCATAGTAGTAGATTAGAAGCTAGGAATGTCATTATCAGAGTGCATACGTAGGTGATTATGTGAATAGGAGACTACGAGTATGTGTGTATTCTGGGCGGTTATGCTGAGTGTTTATGTAATAACCAAGCGTGTTCATGATGAGTGCGTGTGTCAGGGTTTCCGTTAGCCAGCAATTGCCGGCTTTGGGCGATAAAAAAAAAAAAAAACTAAAAGCCGATAAATAAAACAGTTGCCAAAATGACCCGGAGAAAAAAAAAAAAATCCCATTGCAAAATAATGCTTTTTATTCATTGATTGAAATAGCAGTGGATGTAAATTCATTTGACCATCATGGTTATCGGTCTATAGGTTGATGTGCATAATTTAGTGGAATTAAATTGGCCTGTGTGTATTTTCGTTAGTCATCATGCATTTTCATTGCGCAACAATTCTAAATGCCATTGCGTGTTAAAAACTGTACACTATTAAAAAGAGCTAATATTTTGTGTGTGTGTGTGTGTGTGTGTGTGTTAGCACTGGGCCTATATGTAAGACTTGCAGTCATGTCAGACAGCCCAAACTGTCATTTGAATAAAGGACTGGAGTGTGATAGCAGCATTAGGATTAAGCCTAGCTCTGTGACTGAGAAAGAAAGGGAGAAGGAGAGAGCGAGAGGGAGAAAGAGGGAGTCTTGACTAAGGCCTCTTCTCCTTTGTCCCTCACACATGGTGGCTCCCTCTCTTCCTTCGCCAAAACCCAACGTCTTTGTCCTTCAAGCGGAGACAGGACCGGCCCACCTTCACCCATCCCTCCCTCCCTCATCCTTCTTGCTCTTCTATCCCGCCATCCCTCCCCCTCTACTAAAAAGACATCTCCATGTTAATTACACAAGGGTCTCTGAAATACCACGCCGGGGGAGAGGAGGAGGGGAAAATAAGAGGGGGAAGGGAGGAGGAGGGATGTTCTGTACAAGGATTAGCTTTAATAAAAACAATCCCCATCTGTAATCATGGGCATCCTAATCTGCTCAAATGTCAGCTTTCCCTAATATTTCATCTGACTGGAGCTCCCATAATCTGATCTAGAATCAGTATTTATGAGTGGGTTCATAATTAGGGCTTGGGTAAGCAAGGCATGAACACCACATTACTATCTATAACGTCAGATGAACTATCATCCTCTAAAACACTCAACTGATGTAAGACTAAGGCTGTGACGATACTATAGCAATATTTGTTCCATGCCAAAAATGAAAACACGAAGCAGATTAAACTCTTTGGTCTTTTAAAAAACCCGCTGTATGTCAACTATTGCGCTATAACTTGTAAAATAAATATATGTGACTATGATGACAACACTAAGATGTTTGTTTCTAACAATAGGGCTGTTTTTCAAAAAAAAAAAAAAAAGTTACATTCGCTTTGTTTCCTTGCCACGAAACTAAGGGGTATCGGGATACTGGTATCGTCCCAGCCCTATTTAGGACATGTGCTTAGAGACAATGCTGTCAATATTCAACAAGGTGAACCAAGAGGAAGAAGGAAAAAAAGGCCTTGGGCACTGCTGGCCTAGAACGAGTCCAGGACCTGATTCAATATGAAATCATTAGTTTATACACAAAAGCATTCAACAGAATGGAAACAAGTGCTAAGGGGCATTGTCCTTTTCTATGGCGAGCGGTAAGAGCTGAGAGAATAATTGCCGCCTTCAGTAAAGCAGAGAGCCCATAAAGTCCTCAATCATCATCGGTTCAGATTCCGAACAGGATAGTTATTTGAGTTGAGCATTGCCAATTGGCACACTCTCTGGTCTTTCGTTGCCTTGACGACCTTCAGGACGCAGGGCCATTGTCATGGCGACCACAAGGGCCAGGTGAGGTGGATGGGGGATGAGGGACTAGTTATAATCTCAGCAAGACAGCCATCAATAAGTGGCTAATAAGTCTGGCTGCACATCTGACTGGCTGACTTACTGTTATTGATGGCTGGCTTTCTTACCAAATACTTACTAAAATACTTACTTACTAAATTGAGAAATGATGTGACTAAACTGAACAAAAATAGAAACTATATTATGAAGATCAATGATATAAAGAATGATGGGAAAAAAACTTGAGTACTTTAAATGAATTGGGCAGAAAGACAAATTCAACTCTATCATTCATTGAATCAGATGGTCAAAACAAGTTGATGTTAATTATTTTAATGATTACTTCATTGGCAAAGTGGGCAAACAGACAGGAAATGCCAACAATGAACAGTGAGCCATCGCATTCATGCATTAAAAAACAAAATGAAAGAAATGCAAGTTTGAATTTTGTAAAGTTAGTGTGGGAGAGGTGGGAAAACTAGTGTTATCGATCAATAAATGACAAAACTCCTGGCATGGACAACAGACGGAAAGTTACTGTCATATCTTTAATATGAGCCTAGAGGAAAGTCTTTGTCCTCAGGCCTGGAGGGAAGCCAAAGTCATTCCGCTACCCAAGAGTGGCAAAGCGACCTTTACTGGTTCTTACAGCAGACCTATCAACTTGTTGCCAGCTCTTAGCAAACTATTCTGTTTGCCCAAATACAACACTATTTCTCTTTAAACAAATTCACAGACTTTCAGCATGCTTATAGAGAAGGGCACTCAACATGTACTGCACTGACACAAATGACTGATGATTGGTTGAAATAAATTGATAATAAGGTGATTATGGGAGCTGTAGTGTTAGATTTCAGTGCAGGCTTTGATATTGACCATAACCTGTTTTTGAGAAAACATGTTTTGTGGATTTTCAACCTCTGCCATATCTTGGATTCAGAGCATTCTAATTGAACTCCAAATTTCCTTTAATGGAAGCCTCTAATGTTAAACATCTAGGGTGTGCTGTACCGCATGGCAACTGTCTAGGCCCTCTACTCTTTCCTATTTTTACCAATGACCTGCCACTGGCATGAAACAAAGCCTGTGTGTCCATGTATGCTGATGATTCAACCATATACATGTGTCAGCAACCACAGCTAATGAAGTCACTGAAACCCTTAACAAAGAGTTGCAGTCTGTTTTGGAATGGGTGGCCAGTAATAAACTGATCCTGAACATCTCTAAAACTAAGAACATTGTATTTGGTACAAATCATTCCCTAAGCTCTAGCCCTCAGCTGAATCTGCTAATGAATGGTGTGGCTGTTGAACAAGTTGAGGAAACTCAATTACTTGGCGTTACCTTAGATTGTAAACTGCCATGGTCAAAACATCTAGATTCAATGGTTGTCAAGATGGGTAGAGGTCTGTCCATAATAAAGAAAAGCTCAGCTTTTTTGACACCACACTCCAAAAAGCAAGTCCCGAAGGCTATAGTTTTGTCTTATCTTGATTATTGTAGTCATGTGGTCAAGTGCTGCAAAGAAATACCTAGTTAACCCATAACAATCTAAGCCGGGATATAGGAAAGATCAGGAAATATATATTTTGACATGTATTTAACCTTTATTTTTGTTACTAAACAATCTAAGCCCTGTCTAAGCCGGGGAAGGGGTTTCTACTAAGCTGTCTGGAATTGTTTTAAGAAGGTCATACCAACAACCACTTTGCTATTTGATTGAAGTATAAAAAACAATATTTTGTTGTTGATGAAAATATTTATTTGGCCTTACTCTTATTAGCCCATACAAACACATAAAATAACAGATTCTCTAAATGGAACAACAGTTAGTGCCCCCCCCTGGCTGCACTTTTTGACATGACTAAGTTAGCCATAGTTGGCTAGCAAGCAAGGTATAAAAACGTTGCCAGCCAGTATGGCAATGGAACATTTAGAACGAAAGACTGGGTCGCGTCTCTAGCAACCGAACCGATAGAACGAATGACCAGCCGGCTTGGGTAGCAACCCTAGATTTGTATTGGGACTATATCTTGTGAAAGGATGAAATAGTATGAACAAATTCATCACAATGTTTTTAATGAAAATATGTCAAATCATTATTTGAATATATTTGTAAACCGTTGTATATAAGTGATAATGCCTTCAAAGCCAGTGTTTGGAGGAAATATTGAAACGGATATATTAACAACACCTGCGCCAATATATCCTCCAAACACCGGCTTCGAGGGCATTCTCACTTAAGTGTCTGCCCTATATCTGACAGATAAGAAATACCTGGAAATATTAGTTATTTATTTTGACATGTATTTAACCCCTTTGTTTAGTGACAAAAATGTCTCCATATATACTTCCATAAATGTTTTCAACAGGTACTGGGGGACTTCAGACGAGTCTTGAGAGGCCTGTGGGCATCCTAGAGCAAAACAAATGACAAAACAACCAACATTTACACAGAGGGGTCATATTAGCGTGTAGCCCAAACTGTTCGTACGCTATAGACAAACGTTGGCAGATCGGCTGTCCAGACTTCAGACGAGTCGCAAGACGCTTGTGTTGGTCGTAGTGCAAAACGGAGAACACCATCGTGTTAGTGAGAGTCTTATCTTTCTATAAGAGTTTGTAGGAAAAACCGTTTGGACGCTAGATATGATTTTGTGAGAAAACTGTTTGTCTCATGGTCTGACAAACACCGCTCTAGCTCGGTCACCTTTCTGCGCAGATGCAGAAGTGTTACATATGCGGATGTGGTGAATTGAGAAGCATCCAAAACAACCTATCTCTAGTTTAAAATGATGGATTTTGATGGGGATTTGTGTATTATGCTAATTGGATTTGTGGGGGCGCAGACATCGACCTTAGAGGATTAAGCTGCGGCTGGCCCAGAACAGAGTAGCACATCTTGCTCTTCATTGTAATCAGAGGGCTAATATAAATACTATGCATGCCAGTCTCTCTTGGCTGAGAGTTAATGAGAGTCTGACTGCATCACTTATTATATTATATTATATTGTGTTGAAAATTCTAAATTGTTTGCATAGTAATCTCACACACAGCTTTGACAGACACACTAAACCCAACCAGACATGCCACCAGGGATCTTTTCACAGTCCCCCGGTCCAGAACAAATTCAAGAAAGCGTACAGCATTATTTAGATCCATTATTGCATGGAACTCCCTTCGGTTTATTTGAGCAATATGAGATTGAAAACCTGGTTTCAGAAAACAGACAAAGCAAATCCTCACGGCACAATGCCTCTCCCCTATTTTACTTAGATATTTTGTGTAAGTATTGATATATAGGCTGTGTGTGCAGTTTTTTAAATGTATGTCGTTCTGTCCTTGAGCTGTTCTTCTCTATTAAAGTTCTGTATTATGTCATGTTTCATGTTTTGTGTGGACCCCAGGAAGAGTAGCTGCTGCTTTCGCAACACCTAAAATGGGGATCCTAATAAAATACCAATTTTATTTGTAAAACCATATACCAACTTCGGAAATAGCCATCCCTCTCCGCCTGAATCTCTCTAGCGACCAATCATATTCAAGATCAGAACAATGCTGCTATTTTCAGGTCTCTCCAGAGCTGTTCAGTCAGGTTCAAGTCCGGGCTTTGGCTGGGCCACGGAAGTTGAACCTTCGCCCCAGTCTGAGGTCCTGAGCAAGTTTTCATCCAGGATCTCTATCATCACTTTGGCCACAGTTTTAGTTGTGTAGGCTTGTAATTGTTTGTCCAAACAGCGTTGGGAATGGGAGCCATCTTGTTGCCCTCCGGTCCTGGGTAAGACCAACACTGACTCTTGACAATTGTAACTTAGCGTCCTTGTTTGGCAGCTTGCGTTTCAACAGTTTGAGTCTGAGGCCACTCTTGCACTACCAGTTGTATAATAGTTCTTAATTCTGTGAATACTTGCATAAAAATTTTATTTTGAAGTTTGAGCGATGCAAAAACTGACAGCAGCTCCTTTCGGAATCTTAAATGGACTCTAGCACGGTATGACGTTTTGGGATAACCAAGGGGTTGTAGATGGGAAGAAAACAGTGCTTTGAATACCTGTCCCGACTCGTGAGTGTGTAAAGCAGCACAAGCCTCATTGCCCTGTTGACTGAATCTAGTCTACCCTGCACTGTCTGGTGTCGAGCACACAATGCCCCATCAAAAGATGCAAAGACTGTGTCCCAACTTTCTCTTGTGTAACACGAAATCCCTAACAGACAAGGTAGATGAGCTTTACCCTGACTCAGGCTAACGAGACTGAATTTGTAGCTGTGACCGAGTCCTGGTTAAAGGCAGATGTTCCAGACTCGATAGTCAGGCTTCAAGGCTATAGTTTGCATAGAAGGAACAGAGTAACCACATGTGGTGGGGATGTAGCCATGTACATAATGCACAGCATCCATCACAAGCGTTTACTGGATCTTGAGGATGACAGCTTTGCGTGTTTGTGGACTTGTCTAAGACCATCTCTCCTACCACACGGCTTTAACGGCATTGTGTCTGCTGTCCTCTATCACGTCCTCAAATCTTCTAAAAAAGACCCCATCTGACTCTCAGGCCCTGGAATATCTCAGTAGTATTCAAAACAGATATTGTCTTCCAGGTATTGTGATGCCAGCACACTGAAACATGGTCCATTGATTTGATTGGAGAACGGCGCCAGAGGGGATGGCCAACGTTTTATGGGCTCCTAACCAATTGTGCTATTTTGGGTGTTTTTCAAATTGTTTAACTAATTTTGTACATAATGTTGATGCTACCGTCTCTTATGACAGAAAAGAGCTTCCGGATATTAGAAGAGCGATTACTCACCTCGAACTGGGTGAAGAATTTTTCTTTAAATGAGTCTGACACGAAGGATATAATGTTGCTCACAGACAAGGCCCAAATCTCCGTCATTCACATGAAGAAAATCAGGAAATACAGGGGGCGGAGATCAGGGTGCTTTGTGAGAATTCATCAGCAAACCTGCCTCTGCCATCTGTTCTATTAGCCAACGTGTAATCACTAGAGAATAAACTGGATGAGGTCTGTTCGAGACCATCCTACCAAAGGGACATTAAAAACGGTAATATCTTATGTTTCACCGAGTCTGAATAACTACATGTATAATATACAGCTGTCTGGGTTCTCTGTGCATCGGCAGGACAGAACAGCTACGTCCGGTAAGATGAGGGGTGTGTGTCTATTTGTCAATAACAGCTGGTGCGCAATGTCTAATATTATTCTCGAGGTATTGCTCGCCTGAGGTAGAGTAACTCACAATAAGCTGTAGACCACACTATCTATATTTTTCGTAGCCATCTGTTTACCACCACAAACCGACGCTGGCAATAAGACCACACTCAACGAGCTGTATAAGGCCAAGAAAGACAAACAAGAAAATACTAATCCAGAAGTGGCGCTCCTAGTGGCCGAGGTCTTTAATGCAGGCAAACTTAAATCCATTTGACCTCATTTCTACCAGCATGTCACATGTGCAACCAGAGAGGAAACAGCACAAAGCTCTCCCTCTCCCCCCATTTGGCAAATCAGACCATAATTATATGCTCCTGATTCCTGCTTACAAGCAAAAACTAAAGCAGGAAGTATCAGTGACTCGCTCAAAACGGAAGTGGTCAGATGATGTGGGTGCTACACTAGAGGAGGGTTTTGCTAGAACAGACTGGAACATGTTCTGGGATTGATCCAGTGGCATTGAGGAGCATTCCACTTCAGTCACTGGCCACATCAATAAGTGCTTCGACAACGTCGTTGCCACAGTGACATTACGTACATATCCTAACCCGAAGCCATGGATTACAGGCAACATCCGCACCGAGCTGAAGGCTAGAGCTGCCGCTTTCAAGGAGCGGGACACTAATCTGGACACTTACACGAAATCCCGCTATGCCCTCAGACAAACCATCAAACATACAAAACATAAATACAGGACTAAGATTGAATCCTACTACACTAGCTCTGACACTCGTCAGATGTGGCAAGGCTTGCAAACTATTACGGACTACAAAGGGAAACTCCGTCGTGAGCTACCTAGTGACGCGAGCCTAGCAGAAAGAGAGCACCAGCAACTCCGGATGACTGTGTGATCACGCTCTCCGTAGCCGATGTGAGCAACACCTTTAAACAGGTCAACTTTCACAAGGCCGCAGGGCCAGACGGATTACCAGGACGAGTACTCAGAGCATGCGCGGACCAACTGGAAAGTGTCTTCACTGACAATTTCAACCTCTCCCTGACCGAGTCTGTAATACCGACATGTTTCAAGCACACCACCATAGTCCCTGTGCCCAGGAAAGCAAAGGTAAACTGCCTAAATGACTACCGCTCTGTAGCACTCACATCGGTAGCCATGAAGTGCATTGAAAGGCTGGTCATGGCTCACATCAACACAATCATCCTGGAAATCCTAGCCCTACGCCAATTTGCATACCACCCCAACAGATCCACAGATGACACAATCTCAAATCGCACTCCACTCTGCCCTTTCCCACCTGGACAAAAGGAAAACCTGTGTGAATGCTGTTCATTGATTACAGCTTTGCGTTCAACACCATAGCTTAGTGATGAGCTTTGCGGTACTAAGGACCCAGGGACTAAACACCTCCCTCTGCAACTGGATCCTGGACATCCTGACGGGCTGCCCCCAGGTGGTAAGGGTAGGCAACAACACATCTGCCACTCTGATCCTCAACACGGGGTCCCCTCAGGGGTGCGTGCTTAGTCCCCTCCTGTATTCCGTTCACCCACGACTGCATAGCCAAGCGCGACTACAACACCATCATTAAGTTTGCTGACAACAACGGTGGTAGGCCTGAACACAGTCAACGATGAAAAGCCTAAAGGGAGGAAGTTAGAGACCTGGCCGTGTGGTGCCAGGACAACAACCTCTCCCTCAATGTGAGAAATAAAAAAAAGAGATGGACTCCAGGAAAAGGAGGGCCATACACACCTCCATTCACATTGGCGGCGGTGTAGTGGAGCGGGTCGATAGATTCAAGTTCTTTGGTGTCAACATCACTAAACTATCATGGTCCAAACACACCAAAAAAGTCGTAAAGAGGGCCTGACAACACCTATTCCCCTTCAGGAGACTGAAAAGATTTGGCATGGGTCCTCAGATCCTCAAAAAGTTTTCCAGTTGCACCGAGAGCACCCTGACCGGTTGCATCACCGCCTGGCATGGCAACTGCTTGGCGTCCGACCGTAAGGTCACTACAGAGGGTAGTGCATATAGTCCAGTACATCACTGGGGCCAAGCTTCTTGCCATCCAGGACCTATATACTAGGCGGTGTCAGAGGAAGGCCCACACCAGTCACCCAAGTTATAGACTGTTCTCTCGGGTAAAACGCACAGCAAGAGGTACCGGAGCACCAAGTCTAGGTCCAAAAGGCTCCTTAACAGCTTCTACTCCAAAGCCATAAGACAGCTGAACAATTAATCAAATCATAGGCCATCCGGACTATATGCATGAACCCCTTTCCCACCCTTTGGTTTTACACTGCTGCTACTTGCAGTTTATTATCTATGCATAGTCACTTTACCCATACCTACATGTACAAATTACCTCAACTAACTTGTACCCTCTAACATTGACTCGGTATCGGTACCCCCTGTATATAGCATCATTGTTATGTTATTGTGTTACTTGTTTTTTTGATTCAAAGTGTTGTTGTTTTTTATAAAGATTTTTTTTTAAACTTTATTTAGTAAATATTTGTGTAACTATTTTATTAACTGCATTGTTGGTTAAGGGCTTGTAGGTAAGCATTTCACGGTAAGGTCTACTACACCTGTTGTATTAGGCACATGTGACAAATACAATTTTATTTCATTTGTGCACTCAGTTTGGACTAAAACAAGTGGTGTCAAAACCAACTAGAGACTCCAATCAACTTGACTCCATCACTAACATCACAGGCCTGTAAAGGCTTCCGCATGCTTTGGTTCGGCTGACGCCTAGATTTTCTCCGCTATGCTATTCGAACAAATGTGCTCACATACTCCCTTAAAAAGACCTAAGCATGCAAAATGAGAAAATGCGGCAATTGTAATGTTTGTCAATCTTGAGATCCCATAGCCAGTATACACTTCCTCAAAAGTCAGAATTAATGTAACTCAAGAAATCTGTCATTACATTTACTTTTTTGAAGAGATCTTAGTTGTGCAATTTTACGTTATAATACTTGGTGCAGGGTCAAGTGAAAAAATGTGCATGAAAACAAGTCGTCTATCATTGAACAACAACACTTAATTAAAGAATCCCTACTGTTGACCATTGGAGAAATGCTGTGTGTTTCAATCTAAGAGGCAATGCCATGTTATGTTGTTGTCTTAGGGCTCTCTTTATGTAGTGTTGTCTCTCTTGACAAAAAACACATCACAACCTATATTTTTATTTAATTTATTTTTAATCCCAGCCCCCGTCCCTACAGGAGGCCTTTTGGTAGGCCATCGTTGTAAATAAGAATTTGTTCTTAACTAGAGGTCGACCAATTATGATTTTCAACGCCGATACCGATTATTGGAGGACCAAAAAAGCCGATACCGATTAAAAATCGGCCGATTTATATGAACACTTATTTTAACTTAATATAACACATCAATAAAATCAATTTAGTCTCAAATAAATAATGAAACATGTTCAATTTGGTTTAAATAATGCAAAAACAAAGTGTTGGAGAAGAAAGTAAAAGTGCAATATGTGCCATGTAAAAAAGCTAACCTTTCAAGTTCCTTGCTCAGAACATGAGAACATATGAAAGCTGGTGGTTCCTTTTAACATGAGTCTTCAATATTCCCAGGTAAGAAGTTTTAGGTCGTAGTTATTATAGGACTATTTCTCTCTATACCATTTGTATTTCATATACCATTGACTATTGGATGTTATAATAGGCACTTTAGTATTGCCAGCCTAATCTCGGGAGTTGATAGGCTTGAAGTCATAAACAGCGCAATGCTTGAAGCATAGCAAAGAGCTGCTGGCAAACGCAGTAAAGTGCTGTTTGAATGAATGATTACGAGCCTGCTGCTGCCTACCACCGCTCAGTCAGACTGCTCTATCAAATCATAGACTTAATTATAATAACACACAGAAATACGAGCCTTAGTTCATTAATATGGTCAAATCCGGAAACTACCGTTCCGTATTTTATCTAACGGGTGGCATCCAGAAGTCTAAATATTGCTGTTACATTGCACAACCTTCAATGTTATGTCATAATTACGTAAAATTCTGGCAAATTAGTTCGCAACGAGCCAGACGGCCTGAACTGTTGCATATACCCTGACTGTGTGCAGTGAAAGTCTATGAAAGAATGATGAAGGACCTAATACTATAGGAAACGGAGTCTGCAGCATTGTTTCATGAAGAGCAGATCCACTGACAGTCTTGCTGCACATAGTACAAAGCTGACAAAAACGCTGTCGACGCTCACTCCAAATTCAATGTCAATGCCACCTTCATTACCTCCCAGGTAATCAGGGTGCAGCTCTCTTCGGACCTCTCATGGGATGCCCACTTCTGATACATGCTAAAGAGAGCCCAACCAACAATCCATTACCTGAGCGTAGCCAAGCGCGCATGTATTTCTTCAGATGTTCTAAGCCAAATACACTTACTGGACAGTTTACTAGATACATCATCCAGTTCACAAAAACGGATTGCTCCTACAGTCAGTGAGTCAGGCATTGGGGCATTCACTTACTGTTCGATTGACTGTTAGAATGGGCAAAACAAGTGACCTAAGCGACTGAGCGTCATATGATCGTCGATGCCAGGCGCGCAGATCCAGAATCTCAGAAACTGCCACCTTCCTGGGCTTTCACACACGACAGTGTCTATAGTTTACCGAGAATGGAGTGAAACAAAAAACGTCAAGAATCCCACAAGCCGGGCAACAAACAGACAAATAACACCGCAATACAACACTGGTGTGCAGACCGGCATCTTGGAACGCACATCTTGTCAATCCTTGTCAGAGATGTGCTATTGCAGCAGACGACCACACCGGGTTCCACTCCTATGAGCTAAAAACAAGAAGTGGCTCCAGTAGGCATGAGCTCACCAGCACTGGACAATTGAGGTCTGGAAAAACATTGCCTGGTCCATTTAATCCCGGTTTCTGTTGAGTCATACTAATGGCAGAGTCAGGATTTGTAGTTCACAGCATGAGTCCATGGACCCATCCTGCCTGGTACAGGCTGGTGGTGTATGTTTCCCTGGCACACATTAGCTCCCTTGATACCAATTGAGCAGGCTGTTCTGGAGGCAAAGGGGGGTCCGACCGGTACTAGATGGGTGTAACTAATAAACTGAGTGTATATGTGACATTCATCAGACCTGTCCTGGAATATGCTTCACCTGTTTCCCAGTGGCCGGTCTGGAGCATGAAGTCACAAGCTTTGCTGGGAGGCTACTGCGTAGCAACCTAGCGGTGCCAAAAGCCCTGGTCTGCACTAGAAAGTCTATGTAAAGTACGATCGGCAAAAGAACTAGTGGCCGTTTTGGCACTAAAATTTGTTTGATCCCCACAGTGAATTATTTAAAAGTTTGCTACAAATCAAGATATTTGATTGTATCAGTATTTAATCTGACTACTACATTTGTCGTCACACATGATCACATGCTGACAGACCAATCACGGGCCGGCAGGCTATGAGGCAGCTCCGGTTGACTCTCAGACAGGATGAAAACGACTACATCAACCATGATCCTTTGCTAGTTACAGCCACTTTCCCCATGATCCATAGCAAATTTGGTGCTATTCAGCATTATGGCAATCTTCAAATTCAAAATACTTGTGGATGACGTCATCACTATCACCATCTACTGGTTTTATTGGCTATGGTTTGGGCAGTTGTCCCAAAAAACCTGATCAAAGACATGGTAGGACTTGAGAAGAGGCGACAACTAAGAAGTGACTTCACTCGGCTACTAAAGGAATGGACCCACCCACTTTTCCAGGCTCTGATCACAAAACCAAACCACCATAAACTGTGAAATTGGAGACAATACACACAGCCAATCAGTCACACATAAATAACAAACTGTCCTTTCTACCTAGAGCGTACAGACTGACCCTGTAGTGTACCTGTGGTCATTTCTTAAATTCTTAACTAATGTGCCCAGTGGTCAAATCTGAACATTTATTCATCTTTCTTTCTTTAATTTTCCATTCAGGCATGAGCAGAAGAATGAGGCGCCCACAAAGGAAGTTCAGCGACGCTTTGATTACCTACATTGGGTCACCATTCAAATGCAGCAAGAGCATTCACATAACTGGGTCAGCACTGCTTAGGCTCTGACGCTAGTGACACCTACTGGCCACAGAGAGAATGGCAGCTTAATTTCCTCTGAAGGGAGTCTTATCTGACTTGTTGCAGGTATTTAGTGGCGCTTTTCCACTCTGAGGCTGTGTCTCAACCTTGGTTGTCTCCTCTCCTTCAAGAACCTTGGTAGGTAAGAGGACTTGATAGTTTCCATTGCATTGTTTTGTTCATCAAGTCCTCGGAGGTTGTGGTCATGAGGGAGAAGTTGATGAGGAAAGGAAGCATAACTATTGAGATAAAGCTTACAAGTTAGAACATCTGAAATGTTTGAGGAACTATCCTCTGAATAAGAAGCCTACATGAAAGCTGGAGACTGGGGCATAAAGTAAGTTAATTAATGAGTGAGTAATTTTGAAAGCTGTGCCTTACTAGCTTTATGAGGCAATGCGCAGTGCTCTAAAGCGCTGCATCTCAGTGCAAGAGGCATCACTGCAGTCCCCGGTTTGAATCCAGGTTGCATCACATCCGGCTGTGATTGGGAGTCCCATAGGGCCGTGTACAACTGGCCAGGGTTTGGCCGGGGTAGGCCGTCATTGTAAAGAAGAATTTGTTCTTAATTAACCGACTAGCCTAGTTAAATAAAAGGTTATAATGAAGTGTGGGACTCAATTCTAGTACAAACAAAATGTTGATTGACTCGATTTCACCTGTCTGTCAGAACCATTAGTAAGGTAGATACAGACACACTCTGCCTGGCACCAAACACTGATTCCATTCCAGAGACAGCGAGTGCAAGGGAGACTGCATATAGCCCTGAGGAATGCCAAGCACTCCAACCAGATGGGGGATATAATTATATAAACATGGCTGCATGGAATGCCAAATAGACTCAATGGCTAAATACAAGGAGAATGAATGCTCAAATATCTCCTGAACAAAACCTATGGATGGGGAAAAAATTGCCTACATACATACTAATACATTTTTTGGGGGCACTGGGCAAATATTAGGTCTGCTGAGCCCAGCATAAACATTGTGACATTTCTGTGCAAATTCCAGCGAGAGTTAACTGTGAACACTGAGGCTGTGCATACTTCAAGTAACAGTGGCTAAATAGGTTATTGTGGATATTTCCTCATAATGTAGGCCTGCAAGGCCTACCATAACAAACAAGGGAGAAAAATGCATCCCTTAACATTTTAACATGGAAATAACGGTTATATCATTCAGCCTACAGTAGCAGCAAATGTGTGGTGTTAAATGCAGGCCTACATTCCATGAGACTTTTGAAAACAACATGCAGGGCTTGACATTAACAGATTGATCCATTTGTACTTCAGACAAGGAGGTGACTGAAAATGTGTTTGATGCAAGAAATGACTTCATTTTATAATTATTCCCCATACCATTATTACAGAGAACCAGACACATTATGCTACCTTCTGCCTATTGGCTACTTAGCTTATTCAAGCAAGTCTCAAAATACAACACCGCCCCTTTAAGACAAAGAAAAGCTCTTCACCCGACTCACTTTTCAAAGATGGCTAGAAATGCACACATTTTGTGCTCTTGTAGGAAGCAACCACTACCCCATTGAAGACTATAAATCAGCTATAAATGGGCTAATAAACTCATTAACTAGCAAATAATATAAACAAATGTGCCGAGGTGGCT
The DNA here is from genome assembly GCF_013265735.2 of Oncorhynchus mykiss. Taxonomy (NCBI): domain Eukaryota; kingdom Metazoa; phylum Chordata; class Actinopteri; order Salmoniformes; family Salmonidae; genus Oncorhynchus; species Oncorhynchus mykiss. Next base: position 48,869,132 of record NC_048565.1, read on the forward strand.
ACATGCAGCTCTCGCTTTGATCTCAATACAAGCGCATCTACTTGTGACGGCTCATGCTGTAAACACAGTCTAGTTCAAAGTGAATGGCACATGTCCATATACAGTGCATTCAGAAAGTATTCAGACCCCTAGACTTTTTCCATAATTTGTTACATTACAGCCTTATTCTAAAATGGATTAAATAAATTAAAACACTTTAAATATTTTCATCAATCTACACACAATACCCCATTATGACAAAGTGAAAATATATTTTTAGAAATGTTTGCGAATGTATTAAAAATAAAAAACTGAAATACCTTATTTACATAAGTATTTAGATCCTTTGATATGAGACTTGAGGTTGAAGGAATTGTTCGTAGAGGTCCGAGACAGGATTGTGTCGGGGCACAGATCTGGGGAAGGGCACCAAAAAAGGTGTGCAGCACTGAAGTTCACCAAGAACACAGTGGCCTGCATCATTATTAAATGGAAGACATTTGGAACCACCAAGACTCTTCTTAGAGCTGGCCACCCAGACAAACTGAGAAATCAAAGGAGAAGGGCCTTGGTCAGGGAGGTGACCAAGAGCCCAACGGTCACTCTTAAGGAGGTCCAGAGTTCAGACGGCAGCCACTCCTCAGTAAAACGCACGACAGCCCGCTTGGAGCTTGCAAAAAGGCACCTTAAAGACTCTCAGACTATGAGAAATAAGATTCTCTGGTCTGATGAAACCAAGATTGAACTATTTGGCCTGAATGCCAAGATTCACATCTGGAGGAAACTTGGCACCATCCTTACACTGAAGCATGGTGGTGGCAGCATCATGCTGTTGGGATGTTTTTCAGCGGCAGGGACTGGGAGAATAGTCAGGATCGAGGAAAGATGAACAGAGCAAAGTACAGAGATCCTTGATGAAAACCTGCTCCAGAGCGATCAGGACGTCAGACTGGGACAAAGGTTCACCTTCCAACAGGACAATGACCCTAAGCACGCAGCCAAGACATTTGCAAAAATGTCTGAAAACCTGTGTTTGCTTTGTCATTATGGGGTATTTTGTGCAGAATAAAAAAATAATATTTAATCCATTTTAGAATAAGGCTGTAAGGTAACCAAATGTGGAAAAAGTCAAGGGGTCTGAATACTTTCTGACTGCACTGAATGGCAATGTCTATTTGCATATAGGCCTAGTAGCTCTGATTGGTTATGGCACACCGGTCTGTGTAGTGTACGGGCCTGAGTCTTGCCTGTCAATGCAATAGAACCTACTCCAATGCACTCTGCCTACAAGAAAATATATTGATCAATTAGTTGTGCATACTAAGTCCTTGCATAGTTGGTTTTGGTATGTTACATTGAAAGAGGCTAATATTGAGTTGATTCGAGCACAGTTCACACAGTAGAGCGAAACATTGATGATAGTGGTAACTAAAAAGGGGAAAACTCTAGAACGTTGAGTGAAGTTCAAACTTGTGGTTCTCTGAGCGGGCTGATATAGAGGGAACAATGGTGATAGGCCTACTTACATAATCACTAGAGGAAGCTTGGTAGCTAGGCTAGGCCTTATTCACCAGCTGTGAATCTGAGTCTACAGGCCTGAAACCCAATGTTTTTCACTCCAGCTTCAGTATGGTTGTAGTATCATATGCGCCGACATCGTTCATAACTCCCTTTGTACCATTTGCATGAATTCCAACTTCAAATACTGAAAATCTAAACACTATTCAAATCTCCGGCCTGGCCATTAACCAAACTGTCCTGCTATGGAAAGTGGGAAACCCTATAATTGAGTGCACCTGGAGTGACAGGGATGTTTAGCAGGCTAGGATCAGATTGCTCATTGAATGAGCAGAGTGGTCATTCCTCCCAAAAGGCTTCTTCTAATCTAACACACTTGATCATGTTATAGTCCTACACTAACCTAATTGTCTTAATCCTACTTCCTTGGGATTCAATGCCCGCCCCTAGTACCCTCGGGGATATTTCTGCCATTGAAATCCTTGGGTGGGTCAAACAGTGTAAACATTTTTTTTTTTAAAAGATTAAATACATTTTCGAGATGGAAAAACGCTTTCAGTGTAAACTTAAACGACTAAAACCAGATTAAGTATGTAGAAAAGATTATTGGGCATATATATTTTTTAATAATATAATCTTTGAGAACTAACAATGACCAAAATAAAAGCTAAACCGTCAGGGAGAATAGAAAATTCCAAAAACAATGAAATTAGCAGTATTGATTTTGTTATTATGTTTGAGCAGTTTTAGCAGAACAGTTTTAGCCATGGCAAAATGCATAGAATTGCAGGGAATTAGGTTTAAAATGACAAAATAATTTCTCAGCTTCATGGCAAAATATGTACAATTGCAGGAAATAAGCTTTAAAATGGTCAAAATAATTATTAGCTCCATGGAAAAATGTGCAGAATTGCAGGAAATTTGCTTTAAAATGCAAAAGTTTCTCTACATCGCCATGATGGGGTGCAGCTGAACTCTCCACCACCTAAGCCCCTTTTGGATCAGGAAAAAACACTGACCCTGACATATACTGGCTAGCAGCACCTGTAGAGTGCACTTGTGCTGATTTCTAGCCCACTCTTGACACTTAGCTTACTTGGCCAGACCCCTCCTTTCCAGACAGCTCTGGTGACTAGAGGACAGCTCAGTGTTAGGAGCATTGAGGGACAGCTGCCTGGTGAGGTTCTGTAGTGTTTCCCTGGCTCAGACTTTCTCCCAAGACAGGGGGGGCAAGAGTCCCCAAAACAAAATCCAAGGTTGACATTTTCAGATTGGTGGCTATTGAAAGCAGAAATGTTGAAGCGAACTAGAGCGATTGGTAGGGTAGGGCAGCCTGGCCTGTCAAAGGAATGGCAAACATTGTTTTCTGTGCTCATGTTACTGACTGCACACAAGTTCTAAATTAAGGCCCCCATTCCAGTTGGATCTAGCTACGCTCTGTGTGTGTGTGTGTGTGTGTGTGTGTGTGTGTGTGTGTGTGTGTGTGTGTATATATATATAGAGAGAGAGACATCTGAAGGTCAGTTTAGCACAGGTCCCTCTCACAAACACAAGGGACATTGGTATTTCCACCAAGCTGACACTGCAACTGAAGTCGCCAGGCTAGGCGAGCTCATGGAATCTTAAGGTAGGCCTACATAGAGCCAATGCTCTGGGCTATAAGATGCTCGAAAAAAAAACATGTGTAGTCCTATGAGCAGATTTGAGCATGGACTCTACACCAGTTGTTAGGGTCCATGGCAATCGGAGTTCTGCAATGTTGACACAAAATTGCCGAAGCAGGGTGCCATTTGGGACACAGACTAGATGCATGACCATTCCATGACCCCCATTACCAACCCATAGGGCTGTTCGCTCACCTCTGTGCAATTCCATGATAAATGAATTTTCACTGTTACCAAACAAATACCATTGATTTTAAAAAGGTTGACAAACCTTGCAACCCTATGCACAAGGATTCAGTAAAAAAAATGTACACTGAACATTTCACAAAAACACATTTACTGGAAGAACTGTGCCGATGCAAAGCTTGCTAATTGAATTTTGGTAAAAATCTCCCTCCGTTTTTTTATATATATATATATATATATATATATATATTGGTTAATGAACTACATACAGTAAGTGAAGTGGATTTACAGTGCCTTTGGAAAGTATTCAGACCCCTTGACCTTTTACACATTGGTACATTACAGCCTTATTCTAAAAATGCATTACATTTTTTTTTAATCATTAATCTACACACAATACCCCATAATCTCAAATGCAGTGGTCTGAGGCACTGCATTGCAGTGCTAGCTGTGCCACTAGAGATTCTGGGTTCGAGTCTAGGCTCCCGAGTGACGCAGACAGCCGCGACCGTGAGACCCATGGGGCAGCGCACAATTGGCCCAGCGTCATCCAGGTTAGGGGAGGAGTTGGACGCCAGGGATGTCCTTGCCCCATCGAGCACTAGCGACTCATGCAGTGGACCGGGTGCAGTGCACGCTGACACGGTCGCGAGGTGCACAGTGTTTCCTCCGACACATTGGTGAGGCTGGCTTCCAGGTTAAGTGGGCATTGTGTCAAGAAGCAGTGTGGCTTCGTTGGGTTGTGTTTCGGAGGACGCGCGGCTCTCGAACTTCGCCCCTCCCGAGTTTGTACGGGAGTTGCAGCGATGAGACAATTGGATACCACAAAATTGGGGAGAAAATGGGGTAAAAATCACAAAAAAAATCTCTGTACTTTGTTCCGTTCATCTTTTCCTCGATCCTGACTAGTCTCCCAGTCCGTGCCGCGGTCATGTGTGTTTTACTGAGGAGTGGATTCTGTCTGCTTGGCCATCCTATGTAAAACATTATAAATGGCTCCCCATCCTCCGGATGTGTACCAAACTCACTAAAAGTGGGAGTAATAAAGGCCTATATCGAATTTCCCATTCCTCTCAAAAACATTTTTAAAAGTTGTTGCGCAGCAACTCACTGCCTTCCTGAAGACAAACAATGTATACGAAATGCTTCAGTCTGGTTTTAGACCCCATCATAGCACTGAGACTGCACTCGAAGGTAATAAATTACCTTTTCATGTCATCAGACCACGGCTCTGCATCTGTCCTAGTGCTCCTAGACCTTAGTGCTGCTATTGACACCATCAATCACCACATTCTTTTGGAGAGATTAGAAACCCTACTTGGTCTACACTGACAAGTTCTTGCCTGGTTTAGATCTTATCTGTCAGAAAGACGTCAGTTCGTCTCTGTGGAAGGTTTGTCCTCTGACAAATCAATTGTAAGTTTGTATTCCTCAAGATTCCGTTTTAGGACCACTATTGTTTTCACAATATATTCTACATCTTGATGATGTCATTTGGAAACACAATGTACACTTTCACTGCTATGCGGACAACACATTTCCATATAACATTGTGAAGCCCCAAAATTGCCTACCCTGGAAGCCTGTGTTTCAGAAATAAGAAAGTGGATGGCGGCAAATGTTCTTCTTTTAAACTCGGACAAAACAGAGATGCTAGTTCTAGATCCCAAGAAACAAAGATCTGCTGTTGGATCTAACAATTAATCTTGATGGTTGTACAGTCGTCTCAAATAAAACTGAAGGACCTCGGTGTTACTCTGGACCCCGATCTCTCTTTTGACGAACATATAAAGAATATTTCAAGGACAGCTTTTTTCCCATCTTTGTAACATCGCAAAAATCTGAAAAGGTTTGTCCAAAAATGCAGAGAAGCTAATCCATGCTTTTGACACTTCTAGAGTAGACAACTGCAATACCCTACTCCCCGGCTGCCCGGATAAAGAACTAAATAAACTTCAGTTAGTGCTAAACACGGCTGCCAGAATCCTCATTAAAACCAAATATTTTTATCATATTACTCCAGTGCTAGCCTCTCTACATTGGCTTCCTGTTAAGGCTAGGGCTGATTTCAAGGTTTTACTGCTAACCTACAAAGATTTACATGGGCTTGCTCCTAACCATCTTTCTGATTTGGTCCTGCCATACATACCTACACGTACTACAGTCTAGGGTCATGCGGTCTACGGTCATAAGATGCAGGCCCCCTTATTGTTCCTAGAACAGCTAGAGACAAGGCTTTCTCCTTTTTTATGGAATGATCTGCCTAGCCATGTGAGGGACGCGGACTCGGTCTCGACCTTGAGTAGGTCCTATGACTGAGTGTAGTCTGGCCCAGGGGTGCGAAGGTGAACGGCAACGAACTGGAGCGACGAACTGCCCTTGCTGTATCTGCCTGGCCAGCTCCCCTCTCTCCACTGGGATTATCTGCCTCTAACCCTATTACGGGGGCTGAGTCACTGGCATTCTAGTGCTCTTCCATGCGGTCCCTAGAAGGGGTGCGTCACTTGAGTGGGTTGAGTCACAGACGTCATCTTCCTGTCCGGTTTTGCACCCCCTTGGGTGGAGGAGATCTTTATGGGCTATAACTCAGCCTTGTCTCAGGGTAGTAGGTTGGTGGTCTGTAGATATCCCTCTAGTGTGTGGGGGCTGTGCTTTGGCAAAGTGGGTGGGGTCATATCCTGTCTGTTTGGCCCTGTCCGTAGGTATCGTCGGACGGTGCCACAGTGTCCCCAGACCCCACCCGTCTCAGCCTCCAGTATCTATGCTGCAATAGTCTATGTGCCTGTGGGCTAGGGTCAGTCTGTTATATCTGGTGTGATTCTCCAATCTTATTTGGAGACGTCATTTCCGGTCACAACTTGCAGACTTGTTTTCGATTTGCTGTGCGTTTTGTTGCCAACCTGTTTTGCTACCTGACAAATTTACGGTTTTTACTTTTTAATTACCGTTTATATTTTTGTTTTTTCCTCCTCAACTTTTTCACTCCGGATGCTTTTATCTGGACACGATTCGTCAGGACCTCCAACAGCCGAAGCTAAGTAGTAACATTAACATGATGCCTTCTAATTGCAGTCGCTGTACTCGCCTTACGGCGAGGATAGCTGTGCTACAAGCCCAGCTTCAGACGCAATCGTTAGGCAAGGGTAATTTCAGTGTAGGAAAGGATGAAACAGCGTCTGTGCCACCAGTAAGTACAGATAGTAGTATAAATCCCCTGGCACAGTCCCAGCAGCCGGACAACTTTCTCACGGTTTCTGGAAGGAAATGCTGTAGGAACGCTCAACCGGTGTCGCTCATTCAGCCGACAGAAACTTTCAACCGGTTTTCCCCATTAAGCAGCGGGTCGGAGTCAGAGGCCGAGTCTTCTCTGGTCTCTACTCCTCCCGTTACGGGGTCTGAGACGCCGAAGCTTCCCACCATTAGCTCTGACAAATTGAAAACTCTAGTCATTGGCGACTCCATTACCCGCAGTATTAGACTTAAAACGAATCATCCAGCGATCATACACTGTTTACCGGGGGGCAGGGCTACCGACGTTAAGGCTAATCTGAAGATGGTGCTGGCTAAAGCTAAAACTGGCGAGTGTAGAGAGTATAGAGATATTGTTATCCACGTCGGCACCAACGATGTTAGGATGAAACAGTCAGAGATCACCAAGCGCAACATAGCTTCTGCGTGTAAATCAGCTAGAAAGATGTGTCGGCATCGAGTAATTGTCTCTGGCCCCCTCCCAGTTAGGGGGAGTGATGAGCTCTACAGCAGAGTCTCACAACTCAATCGCTGGTTGAAAACTGTTTTCTGCCCCTCCCAAAAGATAGAATTTGTAGATAATTGGCCCTCTTTCTGGGACTCACCCACAAACAGGACCAAGCCTGACCTGCTGAGGAGTGACGGACTCCATCCTAGCTGGAGGGGTGCTCTCATTTTATCAACCAACATAGACAGGGCTCTAACTCTTCTAGCTCCACAATGAAATAGGGTGCAGGCCAGGCAGCAGGCTGTTAGCCAGCCTACCAGCATAGTGGAGTCTGCCACTAGCACAGTCAGTGTAGTCAGCTCAGCTATCACCATTGAGACCGTGTCTGTGCCTCGACCTAGGTTGGGCAAAACTAAACATGGCGGTGTTCGCCTTAGCAATCTCACTAGGATAAAGACCACCTCCATTCCTGTCATTATTGAAAGAGATCATGATACCTCACATCTCAAAATAGGGCTACTTAATGTTAGATCCCTTACTTCAAAGGCAATTATAGTCAATTAACTAATCACTGATCATAATCTTGATGTGATTGGCCTGACTGAAACATGGCTTAAGCCTGATGAATTTACTGTGTTAAATGAGGCCTCACCTCCTGGCTACACTAGTGACCATATCCCCCGTGCATCCCGCAAAGGCGGAGGTGTTGCTAACATTTACGATAGCAAATTTCAATTTACAAAAAAAAAAATGACGTTTTCGTCTTTTGAGCTTCTAGTCATGAAATCTATGCAGCCTACTCAATCACTTTTTATAGCTACTGTTTACAGGCCTCCTGGGCCATATACAGCGTTCCTCACTGAGTTCCCTGAATTCCTATTGGACCTTGTAGTCATAGCGGATAATATTCTAATCTTTGGTGACTTTAATATTCACATGGAAAAGTCCACAGACCCACTCCAAAAGGCTTTCGGAGCCATCATCGACTCAGTGGGTTTTGTCCAACATGTCTCTGGACCCACTCACTGTCACAGTCATACGCTGGACCTAGTTTTGTCCCATGGAATAAATGTTGTGGATCTTAATGTTTTTCCTCATAATCCTGGACTATCGGACCACCATTTTATTACGTTTGCAATTGCAACAAATAATCTGCTCAGACCCCAACCAAGGATCATCAAAAGTCGTGCTATAAATTCACAGACAACACAAAGATTCCTTGATGTCCTTCCAGATTCCCTCTGTCTACCCAAGGACGCCAGAGGACAAAAATCAGTTAACCACCTAACTGAGGAACTCAATTTAACCTTGCGCAATACCCTAGATGCAGTTGCACCCCTAAAAACTAAAAACATTTCTCATAAGAAACTAGCTCCCTGGTACACCAAACTGGAAGTCTAGCTTGGAAAGACAGTACTGTTCAGTACCGAAGAGCCCTTACTGCTGCTCGATCATCCTATTTTTCTAACTTAATTGAGGAAAATAAGAACAATCCGAAATTCCTTTTTGATACTGTCGCAAAGCTAACTAAAAAGCAGCATTCCCCAAGAGAGGATGACTTTCACTTTAGCAGTGATAAATTCATGAACTTCTTTGAGGAAAAGATTATGATTATTAGAAAGCAAATTACGGACTCCTCCTTAAATCTGCGTATTCCTTCAAAGCTCAGTTGTCCTGAGTCTGCACAACTCTGCCAGGACCTAGGATCAAGAGAGACGCTCAAGTGTTTTAGTACTATATCTCTTGACACAATGATAAAAATAATCATGGCCTCTAAACCTTCAAGCTGCATACTGGACCCTATTCCAACTAAACTACTGAAAGAGCTGCTTCCTGTGCTTGGCCCTCCTATGTTGAACATAATAAACGGCTCTCTATCCACCGGATGTGTACCAAACTCACTAAAAGTCGCAGTAATAAAGCCTCTCTTGAAAAAGCCAAACCTTGACCCAGAAAATATAAAAAACTATCGGCCTATATCGAATCTTCCATTCCTCTAAAAATTTTAGAAAAGGCTGTTGCGCAACAACTCACTGCCTTCCTGAAGACAAACAATGTATACGAAATGCTTCAGTCTGGTTTTAGACCCCATCATAGCACTGAGACGGCACTTGTGAAGGTGGTAAATTAAATTTTAATGGCATCGGACCGAGGCTTTGCATCTGTCCTCGTGCTCCTAGACCTTAGTGCTGCTTTTGATACCATCGATCACCACATTCTTTTGGAGAGATTGGAAACCCAAATTGGTCTACACGGACAAGTTCTGGCCTGGTTTAGATCTTTAAACACCAAAATTTACAGTTGATTTGTCAGAGGACAAACCATTCACAGAGACAAACTGATATCAGTTTGTCTCTGTGAATGGTTTGTCCTCTGACAAATCAACTGTAAATTTCGGTGTTCCTCAAGGTTCGGTTTTAGGACCACTATTGTTTTCACTATATATTTTACCTCTTGGGGATGTTATTCGAAAACATAATGTTAACTTTCACTGCTATGCAGATGACACACAGCTGTACATTTCAATGAAACATGGTGAAGCCCCAAAATTGCCCTTGCTAGAAGAATGTGTTTCAGACATAAGGAAGTGGATGGCTGCAAACTTTCTACTTTTAAACTCGGACAAAACAGAGATGCTTGTTCTAGGTCCCAAGAAACAAAGAGATCTTCTGTTGAATCTGACAATTAATCTTAATGGTTGTACAGTCGTCTCAAATAAAACTGTGAAGGACCTCGGCGTTACTCTGGACCCTGATCTCTCTTTTGAAGAACATATCAAGACCATTTCAAGGACAGCTTTTTTCCATCTACGTAACATTGCAAAAATCAGAAACTTTCTGTCCAAAAATGATGCAGATAAATTAATCCATGCTTTTGTTACTTCTAGGTTAGACTACTGCAATGCTCTACTTTCCGGCTACCCGGATAAAGCACTAAATAAACTTCAGTTAGTGCTAAATACGGCTGCTAGAATCCTGACTAGAACCAAAAAATTTGATCATATTACTCCAGTGCTAGCCTCTCTACACTGGCCTCCTGTCAAAGCAAGGGCTGATTTCAAAGTTTTACTGCTAACCTACAAAGCATTACATGGGCTTGCTCCTACCTATCTCTCTGATTTGGTCCTGCCGTACATACCTACACGTACGCTACGGTCACAAGACGCAGGCCTCCTAATTGTCCCTAGAATTTCTAAGCAAACAGCTGGAGGTAGGGCTTTCTCCTATAGAGCTCCATTTTTATGGAACGGTCTGCCTACCCATGTCAGAGACGCAAACTCACTGGCTTACTGGGGCTCTCTCATGCCGTCCCTGGAGGGGGTGCGTCACCTGAGTGGGTTGATTCACTGATGTGGTCATCCTGTCTGGGTTGGCGCCCCCCCCCCTTGGGTTGTGCCGTGGCGGAGGTCTTTGTGGGCTATACTCAGCCTTGTCTCAGGATGGTAAGTTGGTGGTTGAAGATATCCCTCTAGTGGTGTGGGGGCTGTGCTTTGGCAAAGTGGGTGGGGTTATATCCTTCCTGTTTGGCCCTGTCCGGGGGTGTCCTCGGATGGGGCCACAGTGTCTCCTGACCCCTCCTGTCTCAGCCTCCAGTATTTATGCTGCAGTAGTTTGTGTCTCGGGGGGCTAGGGTCAGTTTGTTATATCTGGAGTGCTTCTCCTGTCCTATTCGGTGTCCTGTGTGAATCTAAGTGTGCGTTCTCTAATTCTCTCCTTCTCTCTTTCTCTCTCTCGGAGGACCTGAGCCCTAGGACCATGCCCCAGGACTACCTGACATGATGACTCCTTGCTGTCCCCAGCAACATTTGAACATCTTGGCCATGTTCTGTTATAATCTCCACCCGGCACAGCCAGAAGAGGACTGGCCATCCCACATATGCTCTCTCTAATTCTCTCTTTCTTTCTCTCTCTCGGAGGACCTGAGCCCTAGGACCATGCCCCAGGAATACCTGACATGATGACTCCTTGCTGTCCCCAGTCCACCTGACTGTGCTGCTGCTCCAGTTTCAACTGTTCTGCCTTATTATTATTTGACCATGCTGGTCATTTATGAACATTTGAACATCTTGACCATGTTCTGTTATAATCTCCACCCGGCACAGCCAGAAGAGGTCTGGCCACCCCACATAGCCTGGTTCCTCTCTAGGTTTCTTCCTAGGTTTTGGCCTTTCTATGGAGTTTTTCCTAGCCACCGTGCTTCTACACCTGCATTGCTTGCTGTTTGGGGTTTTAGGCTGGGTTTCTGTACAGCACTTTGAGATATCAGCTGATGTACGAAGGGCTATATAAATACATTTGATTTGATTTGGTGTCCTGTGTGAATTTAAGTATGCTCACTAATTCTCCCTCTCCCCTACCGGAGGACCGGAGCCCTAGGATCATGCCACAGGACTACCTGGCCTGATGACTTCTGGCTGTCCCCAGTCCATCTGGTCGTGCTGCTGCTCCAGTTTCAACTGTTCTGCCTGCGGCTAGGTAACCCTGACCTTGTTACCGGACGTGCTACCTTGTCCCGGACCTGCTGTTTGACTCACTCTCTCTCTCTTTCTACCGCACCTGCTGTCTCGACGTTTGAATGATCAGCTATGAAAAGCCAACTAACATTTACTCCTGAGGTACTGACCTGTTGCACCCTCTACAACCACTGTGATTATTATTTGCCCCTGCTGGTCATCTATGAACGTTTGAACATCTTGAAGAACAATCTCGCCTTAATGGCCATGTACTCTTATAATCTCCACCTGGCACAGCCAGAAGGACCCCTCAGAGCCTGGTACCTCTCTAGGTTTCTTCCCAGGTTCCTGCCTTTCTAGGGAGTTTTTCCTAGCCACCGTGCTTCTACATCTGCTTTGCTTGCCGTTTGGTGTTTTAGGCTGGATTTCTGTATAGCACTTAGTGACATCTACTGATGTAAAAAGGGCTTCATACATACATTTGATTGATTAATTGATTGATTGATTAATGTCTGGCCACAATGTCTGGGAACTCTAGAGCTCTGTCAGAGTGATCATCGTGTTCTTGGTCACCTCTCTGATCAATGTCCTTCTCCCCCGATTGCTCAGTTTGGCCGGGCAGCCAGCTCTAGGAAAAGTCTTGGTGGTTCCAAACTTCTTCCATTTAAGAATGATGGAGGCCACTGTGTTCTTGGGGACCTTCAATGCTGCAGACATTTTTTGGTACCCTTCCCCAGATCTGTGCCTCGACACAATCCTGTCTTGGAGCTCCTTCGACCTCATGGCTTGTTTTTTTTTCTCTGACATGCACGGTCAACTGTGGGATTTTATATATGCCTTTCCAACCAAGATCAATGGAAACAGGATGCACCTGAGTTTTGGATGCAATTGAGTCTCATAGCAAAGGGTCTGAATACTGTTTTAATTTATTTAATACATTTGCAAAAATTTCAAAAAAATCTGTTTTTGCTTTGCCATTATGGGGTATTGTGTGTAGATTGATGAGGATTGTTTTTATTTATTTAATCCATTTTACAATAAGGCTGTAACGACTCAACATTTGGAAAAAGTCAGGTGGTCTGAATCCTTTCCGAATTCACAGTATACTATAATTTCAAAACAATATTGACTCTTTGACATGTTCATATGAACTTTACACGTTGGTGCTCATGTGTCATCTTCACAAAGAGGTTCTTTCTTTCTCGCCCATGAGTCACAGTAAGGGAGGGAGGAGGAACTGCTAAAAAAGGGAATCTGGCACTTCTATTACTTTCTTCACAGCCAGTCAGACACAGCACATCATGCATACTCGAGTCAAGTATATTTTCTCATCCACTTTGATGGCTAGAACTGACTGAACCCCCTTTCTACTTTATTGGGCTAATCTTCTGCTATAGTCCACTGCTGCACACCACTGACTTCTAGCTTCCAAGGAAATACCCAGAGCTGTTTTTGCATGAGGGGGAGGGAAGGGGAACTCAGAAATAGAAAACTGTAATGTTATAGTAATACCATAGATCAGGGATTGGCAACAGCCTGCCCCAAAGTTTTTAGGCAAATCTTTTTTTTAATAATGTTATCTAGTTGCCTAGATAACATGATTTGAGGAACATACCCACGGCTGAATCTAGTTGCCTACCCCTGCCATAAATGATATCGAGGAATATACCATAGAAATCCTATTAAATTACTAGAGGGGCTATGTCACATGCCCTTTAAAGTTCCAGAATGCGGTGAAAATGGCAGCCATCTTGGTCAGGGAGAAATCCAAAATCTATCTAATTGGAAGTATAGGCATAGGTGATTCATTTCCCGCTTTTAATTATGCAGGAAAATAAAAGTAAGGCATGTGATGTATCCGAAATTGTGTAATTGAATTAGTCAACCTAAAATATTGTCACATAATTATAGTTTATACAGTTTATGGATTTATACAAATGTTCGATATAAATAGCCTCTATAATATATGTAAACAGTCTCATATTTTGGTTGCTATTATATGATATTTGTTAATTTAAAAAAAATACGGAATCATTCCTCTAAAACTGGCTGACTAGCTAACGCACAGTGTCGATAAATTCTTCACATTTATTGTTTGATAATATCTTATCACATAACTGGCAAACCATGGTTGTTTTTTAGATGGCGTTGCAGTGGATAGCAGCCACTTTACGGGCTCCTGACCTATTCTGCTATTTTGTGTGTTAAACTACGGTGATCTTAACTTTTTTTGTACATGTCGTAGCCATAAAACAGCATCTGGACATCAGAATAGCGATTACCAAACTTGATTTGCATGATAATTTCTACTTCAACGAGTCGGTAGCTCTGGACTTTTGCTTACTCCGGACAAGACCATAATCCCTGCGACTCAAAAGAGGAAGTGATGGCGCAAGAGATAAACGAGACGGCATGCTGACGAGACTACATTGGCAAACAACCACCTCTACCCTCCGTTCTATTGGTGAATGTACAATCACTAGAGAGATAACAAACTGGACTAGCTTACACTATCCTATCAGCGGGACCTGAAGAACTGTAATATTCTAGGTTTATCAGTGTCGTGGCTGAACAAGGACAATTATACATCTAGCATGTTTATCCATGCATCGTCGAGATCGAACGGCAGCCTCTGTTAAGACAAAAATAGGAGGAGTGTGTCTCTTTGTAAAAACAGCTGATGCAACCTCTAATGTTAAGAAAGTCTCAAGATTTGGCTCGTCTGAATTAGAACGCCTCAGAATACCTACAGATAATTCTATTTACCAAGATCTATATTTTTCATAACAGTCTATATACTACCACAAGCACTAAACTAGCAATATAGGGTCATAAACTAATAAGAAAAAGCACATTGAGGTGGCGCATCTCATGACCAGTGATTTTAATGCCGAAATCCATTTTACCTCATTTTTACCAGCATGTTAACTGTACAACTAGAGGTGACAAAAATCGATGACATTTACTCCACACACAGAAATGCATACAAGCATATCCCTTGCCCTCCCTTTTGCAAATCTGACCATAACACTATCTTCCTGATTCCTGCTTATAAGCAACACCTCAAACAGGAAGTACCACAGACACGCTCAATACGGAAGTGGACGCTAAATTACAGAACTGTTTCGCTAGCACAGATTGGAATGTGTTTCGGGATTCATCCTATAACATTGAGGAGTTTACTACATCAGTCAACGGCATGACCAGGAAAACCGTCAATACAGAACTAAAGATTTAATCCAACAACGCCAGCGCTGACGATTATCGGATGTGGCAGAGCTAGCAAACTATCACGGATTACAGATTACAAAGGGAAACCCAGCAGTGACGCGAGCCTACCAGATGAGCAAAAACGCCTTCTAAGCTCGCTTCGAGACAAGCAACACTGAACCATGCATGAGAGCACCAACTGTTCCAGACGACTGATCTCGCTCTCTGATGTAAGAGACTCAGTAAGAGACTTTTAAACAGATTAACATGCACAAAGCCGCAGGGCCAGAAGGATTACCAGGATGCGTACTCAGAGCACGCACTGACCAGCTGACTAGTGTCTTCACTGACATTTTCAACCTCTCCTTGACCCAGTCTGTAATACCTACATGGTTCAAGCAGACCCCCATAGTTCCTGTGCCCAACAACACCAAGGTAACCTGTCTAAATGAATAACGCCCCGTAGCACCTCCATCTGTAGCCATGAAATGCTTTGAAAGACTGGTCATGGCTCACAACAATATCATGCCAGACACCATGGACCAACTCCAATTGCAATACTGCCCCAATAATCCACAGATGAAGCAATCTCAAATGGACTCCACAATGCCCTCTCCCACCTGGACAACAGGAAAACCTATGTGAGAATGCTTTTAATTGATTAAAGCTCAGCTTTCAACCCCATAGTGCCCTCAAAGCTCATCACTAAACTTAGGACCCGGGGACTGAACACCTCCCTCTGCAACTGGATCCTGGACCTTGACGGGCCGCCCCTAGGTGGTGAGGGTAGGCAACACCACATCCGCCATGCTGACCATCAACACGCAGGCCCCTCAGGGGTGCGTGCTGAGTTCCCTCCTGTATGTCCTCTCCACCCACGACTGCGTGGCCGCGAACGACTCCAACACCATCATTAAGTTTCCTGATGACGTGGTAAGCCTGACCATCACCGACGACATTTAGACCTCTCCCTCAACGTCAGCAAGACAAAGGAGCTGATCGTGGACTTCAGGAAATGGAGGGCTGAGCATGCCTCCATCCACATCAACAGGGCTGTAGTGGAGTGGGTCAAGAGCTTCAAGTTCCTCTGTGTCCACATCAATAAGGAATTAACATGGTCCACACACCAACAGTCGTGAAGACGGCACGACAATGCCTTTTCCCCCTCAAGAGGCTGAAAAGATTTGGCATGGGCCCTCAGATCCTCAAAAGGTTCTAGTTCTGCACCATTGTGACTATCTTGACTAGAGGTTGACCGATTTATGATTTTTCAACGCCGATACCGATTATTGGAGGACCAAAAAAAGCTGATACCGATTAAATTGGCCACATATTTTTAATTGTATTTTATTTTTTTAATAGTGAAAACAGGTTTATACATTTTAACAAATGTATTTAAAAAAATATTTAAATACCTTCTTTAGATCCTTTGCTATGAGACTTGAAATTGAGCTCAGGTGCATCCTGTTTCCATTGATCACCCTTGAGATGTTTCGACAACTTCATTGGCATCCACCTGTGGTATATATTCAATTGATTGTACATGATTTATAAAAGGTCCCACACTTGACAGTGTAAGTCAGAGCATAAACCAAGCCATGAGTTTGAAGGAATTGTCCGTAGAGCTCAGAGACAGGATTGTGTCGAGGCACAGATCTGGGGAAGGGTAGCAAAACATGTGTGCAGCATTTAAGGTCCCCAAGACCACAGTGGCCTCCATAATTCTTGAATGGAAGAAGTTTGGAACCACCAAGACTCTTCCTAGAGCTGGCCGCCCAGCCAAACTGAGCAACCGGGGGAGGTGAGGTGACCAAGAACCTGATGGTTACAGACAGAGCTCTAAAGTTCCTCTGTGGAGATGGGAGAACTTTCCAGAAGGACAACCATCTCTGCAGCACTCCATCAATCAGGCCTTTATGGTAGAGTGGCCAGAAGGAAGCCAATCCTTAGTAAAAGGTACATGAAAGCCAACTTGGAGTTTGCCAAAAGGCACCTAAAGAATCTCAGACCATGAGAAACAAGATTCTCTGGTCTGATGAAACCACGATTGAACTCTTTGGCCTGAATGCCAAGCGTCACATCTGGAAGAAACCAGGCACCAGCCATACGGTGAAGCATGGTAAGGGAACCATTATGCTGTGGGGGTGTTTTTCAGTGACAGGGACTGAGACAGTAGTCAGGATTGAGGAAAGATGAACGGAGCAAAGTACAGAGAGATCCTTGATGAAAACCTGCTCCAGAGTGCTCCGGAACTCAGACTGGGGGTGAAGTTTCACCTTCCAACAGGACAACGACCCTAAGCACACAGCCAAGACAACGCAGGAGTGTTGTCCTTGAGTGACCCAGCCAGAGCCCCGACTTAAACCCGATCAAACATCTCTAGAGACCTGAAAATAGCTATGCAGCGACGCTCCACGTCCAACCTGACTAAGTTTGAGAGGATCTGCAGAGAAGAATGGGAGGAACTCCCAAATACAGGTGAGCCAAGCTTGTAGCGTCATTCCCAAGACTCAATGCTGTAATCGCTGCCAAAGGTGCTCCAACAAAGTACTGAGTAAAGGGTCTGAATACTTATGTAAATATGATACGTTTATTTTTAATAAATGAGCAGAAAATCCAAAAACCTGTTTTTGCTTTGTCATTATGGGGTATTGTGTATATTTAATACATTTTTGAATAAGGCTGTAACCTAACAAAATGTGAAAAAATTAAATGGTTCTGAATACTTTCCGAAGGCACTGTATATCACCAGAAGTACATTCCCCATTTATTCCTAATCTACATGTTTCTTTGGTTACGGTAGTTTATGTTAATACTTTCAATATTATTATTCCAGTCTTCCCATTATCATTGTCATAGTGGACACATTGTTTGCAGAGTGAATAACCTATGCTTCACTTGTGAGAAACAAGTTTTGGTTTATTTTATTCCATTTACTTGTTGTCAAATTTAGTCAGTCTTGTGTTTGGAGCGCTCGTGTCAATGTTGAGTTAGGCCTATAGGATATCTGGCCTGCACGTAAATGTAGGAATATAAATGTGGGTTTTTACATCCATAGTTCCTCAATGTATTTGAAAAAGTTTTCCAGCTCTCTCCCTTTCTAAAACCACTCTGCGTGAAAGGGAAAAATGTTATGCTCAGATCCAGTGGAAACGTCATAAAATAGGCCTACGTGATTATTTCTGATCAGTGCTTGACTTGGACTGAAATAAGTTCTGGTACTCAATTTTGTGTGCTGATACTGTTCAAATGTAGGTGCAGGAGCTACACAATATTTTTGAGCTAATATTCTATAAGAGGAACAGGAGCTCAAGCAGTAGAAAATGTGAGGTGCCAGTACTCAGCTCCTGCCAAAGTCAAGCACTGCTTCTTATCCCTTGCGCAAATAGCCTACAGCGGTGTCTGTCCAGCGCTCACTGGCACGGAAGCTCAGAGCCCAGAATAAGTTTGCTAGTGCAAGCTTTGGGCTTGACCGAAGTTAATAGTAGTACAGTAGCACAACGTTTCAAGTTCATTGCTGACAGGACATGTTTAGCCAATGTGATTTATAGGATATTTAAAATAAGGACATTTTCTACTTGCAGGCTGCAATGTTTTTATTTGTTGGCTTTATGTAGGCTATTTTTTGATAGTAGGCAATGGCAATAAAAAAAGTAACTTCTAGGTTTGTATCCTGTTCATTCAGATGTGGACAGAATTGTGATGTACCAAATGACAATGTTTTTGAGATAGGAAGACGTTATTATAAATTAAACTGTTTCACTCAAATGTGCACATGAAAATCATAACTGGCACGCAGATCAGTAGAAACATCTGATTTGTTTTCATGTACAGGGCCTTCAGAAAGATTAATTCCACATTTTGTTATGTTACAGCTTGATATAAAAATGAATTAAATATACATGACCGTTCAAAGGTTTAGGTGTCATTTAGAAATATCCTTGTTTTGTCCATTAAAATAACATAAAATTGATCAGCAATACAGTGTAGACATTGTTAATATTGTAAATTACTATGGTAGCTAGAAACGGTAGATATTTAATGGAATATCTACGTAGGCGTACAGAGGCCCATTATCAGCAACCATCATTCCTGTGTTTCAATGGCGCGTTGTGTTAGCTAATCCAAGTTTATCATTTTAAAAGGCTAATTGATCATTAGAAACCCGTTTGCAATTATGTTAGCACAGCTGAAAACTGCAATAAAAAAAACTGGCCTTCTTCAGACTAATTGAGTATCTGGGGCATCTGCATTTGTGAGTTTGATTACAGGCTCAAAATGGCCAGAAACAAAGAACTTTCTTCTGAAACTCGTCATTCTATTCTGAGAAATGAAGGCTAATCCATGTGAGAATTTGGCAAGAAACTGAAGATCTTGTACAACAATGTGTACTACTCCTGTCACAGAACAGCGCAAACCCCAGAGCACAAATGAGAAAGAGGTTTGAGAAACAGATGCCTCACAAGTCCTCAACTGGCTTCATTAAATAGTACACGCAAAAGACCAGTCTCATCGTCAACAGTGAAGAGGCAACTGACTCCAGGAGTTGCAAAGAAAAAGCCATATTTCAGACTGGCCAATAATAAAAAAATATTAAGATGGGCAAAAGAACACAGACACTGGACAGAGGAAGATTGGAAAAAGTGTTATAGACAGACAAATCTAAGTTTGAGGTGTTCGGATCACAAAGAAGAACAATCGTGAAACGCAGAAAAAAATGAAAAGCTGCTGGAGGTGTGCTTGACACCATCTGTCAAGCATGGTGGAGGCAATGTGATGGTCTGGGGGTGCTTTGGTGGTGGTAAAGTGGGAGATTTGTACAGGGTAAAAGGGATCTTGAAGAAGGAAGGCTATCACTCCATTTTGCAACGCCATGCCATATCCTGTGGACAGTGCTTAATTGGAGCCAATTTCTTCCTACATCAGGACAATGACCCAAAGCACAGCTCCAAACTATGCAATAACTATTTAGGGAAGAAGCAGTCAGCTGGTATTCTGTCTATAATGGAGTGGCCAGCACAGTCACCGGATCTAAACACTATTGAGCTGTTGTGGGAGCAGCTTGACCACATGGTACGTAAGAAGTGCCAATCAAGCCAATCCAACTTGTAGGAGTGCTTCAGGAAGCATGGGGTGAAATCTCTTCAGATTACCTCAACAAATTGACAACTAGAATGGGAAGGTCTGCAAGGCTATAATTGCTGCAAATGGAGGACAATCAAATGTATAACCTTGTCAACATCTTGACTATATTTCCTATTAATTTTGCAACTCATTTCATTTGAGTTTATTAGTATAGTTTTCATGGAAAACAAGGACATTTCTAAGTGATCCCAAAACTTTTGAACACACAATACCCCATAATGATCAAGTGCAAACATGTTTTTTTTACATTTAAGAAAATTTACTGAAAATGAAATATAATTTACAGAAGTATTCACACCTAAGTCGATACTTTGTAGAATCACCTTTGAGAAAGGATTGCGTGACGACTAACTTAGCAACCGAGAGACGCAGCGTGACAACGTGAACGCAATGGTCGACAGTCTGCTGGGTGGGGCATTTTACGTTCCTTTATTCATCGGATTCCTATCTCCTTTCTATAATATCTCTGGCAACAGCACCATGTAATGCACCCTGGTCGAAATAGGCAGAAAAATATGAAAAGAAATTGCTAGAACCTCCGTTAAATTGCACATTTCTAGAGATAGGAATATCGCAAAAATATACTCAATGGCTCATTCAAGAGAAGACATCTTCCCGAGTTATGACATTGGCTAGTATTGAAATCTGACTTGTATGATCAAATCTAATTTTATTAGTCACATGAGCCGAATACAACAGGTATTCAGGTAGACCTTGAATGCTTACTTACGAGCCTCTAACCAACAATGCAGTTAAAAAAATAAAACAATAATAATGAATTAATAGGAATACAAAGTAGATTGCAAAAATGATCTATTAACTTCCAGTGTAGTATGAGCGACTTTATCACAGTGCTACATCATACCGGACAGATTTCTGCCTGCTTGAATGCCAACAACTCAGAAACACGTGAAAACATGAAATGCATAAAAAACAATATAACATTCAAAATGGGTGAACCTTTCCTTTAACAGAGTATAACCTTTTAAAAGTAAGGTTTTCACTGTGCAGTTACTTTAAAGGTGCAATACTTTATGCAGAAATCGCATTTCCTGGTTGCTAAATATTAAACAGATCTACTGCTTCTTGGACTTGCTTTCAATGAAATATCTATAACTCATATTTCTATGTTAATTTGGTCAGGTCGCCCAAAAAGTTACATATTGCAGCTTTAAGTAATTGTGATGTCATCAGCAAAAATGGGGTTGTGGGTGAGGCTGAGCATTCATGCCACAGTGAACCCGGCACCTAAGTCAAGTACAGTGACTTTGCATTTCAACATGCATGCCTGGTCTGCTTCCCCAGGCCCATTCCAGTTCTTACCACCCTGCCCCTACCTCAACCCCCCACGACACACATGTTTGCTCGCTGGCAAACATACACAAACACCAATGACAGTAAAAAAATAAAAAAACAGAGACAAGAAAACACACTATAGTGCATACTGAACTGGTGATTTTATACCAAATATGTCCCTCAGCTAGTCTGTGTATCTAAATGTTGCCTGGCCCTCCACTCCTCAGCCAGCCAGCTGGCCCACTGAAAGAGCACATTCTTCCATCTGCTCCTCACCACTACTCTGTCACAGAGGACAGAGAGACTAGATGCTGTTCACAAGGAACCACCTAATCAAATGCCAACTTTGACATAACATTTTTTATGAAAATCATATATGACTGACTGACAAGCCAACAATGACTTATTCTGACCCCCCAAGTGCTTGTTGAGCCTCTCCTGAAATCATAAATGGCAACCAGAAAACACATGCCATGTGTTTGATAAAATGGTTACAGAAGTAAACACTAAGTATTTCATAATCATATAGCTATTTTACATACTGAACAAAAATATTAAAACCCAACATGTAAAGTGTTGGTCCCATTTTTCATGAGCTGAAATTAAAGATCCCAGAAATTTTCCATACGCACAAAAAGCTTATTTCTCTCAAATGTTGTGCACAAATTTGCTGACATCCCTATTAGTGAGAATTTCTCCTTTGCCACAATAATCCATCCACCTGACAGGTGTGGCATATCAAGAAGCTGATAAAACAGCATGATGATTACACATGTGCACCTTGTACTGGGGACAATAAAAGGCCACTCTAAAATGTGCAGTTGTGTCACACAACACAATACCACAGACGTCTCAGGTTGAGGGAGCGTGTAATTGGCATGATGACTGCAGGAATGTTCAACAGAGGTGTTGCCAGATAATTTAATGTATTTTTTTTTTACCATAAGCCATCTCCAACATAATTTTAGAGAATTTGGCAGTACATTCAACCGGACTTACAACCACAGACCACATGTAACCACGCCAGCACAGGACCTCCACATACATACAGGACCTCCACATACAGGACCTCCACATACAGCATCTTCAACTGCAGGATTGTATGGCAGGAGTTGGGTGCCGAGGAGTATTTATGTCTGTAATAAAGCCTTGTTGTGGGGAAAAACAAATTATGATTGGCTGGGCATAGATCCCCAGTGGGTGGACCGGACTCAAGTGGGTGGGCCTATGCCTTTCCAGGTCCACCCATGGCTGCGCCTCTGCCCAGTCGTGAAATCCATAAATATGGGCCTAATTTATTTCAATTGACTTGATTTCCTTTATTGAACTAACTCAGTAAAATCGTTTATATTTTTGTATCTATTTTATACCCCTATCCGAGACCAATTTTAAAAATATAAATATATATATTAAAATGGATTATTACTACAAACACAGTCACGGTTTCATAGATGAGACATTCCTTACTGTCTAGTCATGTACGTTAGCTAACTAGTAGATTTGCTAGCTGGGTAAAGAAAGATAAAGCAAAAGTGAATTGTACTGCGACGTTAGCGCACAATCTGGCGGCATGCTTGTAATCGGTACGGGTAGCTAAAGTAATCTAAGTGCACTTGGAACATGACTTGGCTAGATAGCTACGGGGTTGCGGACCAGCTACTGCAGCTAGCAAAGTTAGCAAATATGGAAACTTTCAAAAAGTGTGGTTACAGTGTCCACAAACACTATACACAAAATGCGAACGTGTTGAATTGTCTTACCGATAAATGAGTTAGGTGAAAGCCAGCAATAACAGGCATCGGTTTCATTTTTGTACTAGCTAAAACTAGCTAGGCTATGCTAGCAAACAAGCGAGGGAAGGACAAGACTTATGTCTGGCTAGAGCGCGAGACTGTATACGTGTCTGTTAGCAAACACGCATTAGCTCGAGCTAGTCCCGATGAACTTTCTTAGCAAGCAAGTTGCCCACCTACAACGTTGAAGTCGTTAAAAAAAGGATGTTGACATAAGAGACTCTCACCTGTGGTCAGGTTGTCGCTGTATCTGAATGGCACTCGTAAAATGTAAACCAAAAATAACCATAACAGAGAACCAGGTTGTCAGAAGTATGTCCAAGACCAGGCAATGGAGGACTTGAGTTGCTCTATTAATATGCCTGTCCCATTTTCAGCCATGATACTCTGGGCTCTCAGTGTATTCTGGGACGATGTATGATACTTCAATGACTTTCAAGGATGGAAACATATGGCTTCTTTGATGAAACCTGTCATTTGAGAGTTTATTAGTATAGTGCAACAAAACATACACAAAAACATATTCAAATTATTTATGAAAGATGACTATCTTCCACCTTTTTAAAAATGAGAACAAGGCAACAATTGTCCCCCAGAGGGCCAATTAGTGACAACAATTCAAACAGGACATGGGATATACTGTACTTGTTCAATTTTTGGAATTTCAGTTGATCACTATAGACTCCCCTTGGGCCTATCAGTGTAATTTTGTAAATGCCAGATCTTTATGGCATCATTCACCCAAAATCAGGCCAGTGTTGGCTGAGATATATTGTGTGTGACTATCATACGAATGGACTGAGACACATCCATAGTCCCCCTCCGATTTCATTGTGGGGGACAATAACAATGGTTTAGCCCTCCACCGTGAAAATAGAAACAAGAAATAAGCTAAAGATAAAGGACAGAGCCCTCCACACAACCTCTCCAATCAGTCTTGCGAGAAAGAGTGACAGCTTAGTAAATTCTGTCTCGTATGACTGCTCAGTGTATCATTGACCATGATACAAAAAAAAGCAAGAAAAAAAAAGCAAAAAAAATCAAGTTTCGTTCTAATCGGTCATTCGGTGCCAGAAGAGCAGCGTTTTATTTTTATTTACGTTATTTAAAAATATATATATATTTAACCCCCCCCCCCCTCCCTTCATAGGACAAACATCTTATTTTTTTACAGCTTTTTTGCTGCATATACAGTGGGGAGAACAAGTATTTGATATACTGCCGATTTTGCAGGTTTTCCTACTTACAAAGCATGTAGAGGTCTGTCATTTTTATCATAGGTACACTTCAACTGTGAGAGACGGAATCTAAAACAAAAATCCAGAAAATCATATTGTATGATTTTTAAGTAATTAATTAGCATTTTATTGCATGACATAAATATTTGATACATCAGAAGAGCATAACTTAATATTTGGTATAGAAACCTTTGTTTGCAATTACATAGATCATATGTTTTCTGTAGTTCTTGACCAGGTTTGCACACACTGCAGCAGGGATTTTGGCCCACTCCTCCATACAGACCTTCTCCAGATCCTTCAGGTTTCGGGGCTGTCGCTGGGCAATACGGACTTTCAGCTCCCTCCAAAGATTTTCTATTGGGTTCAGGTTTGGAGACTGGCTAGGCCACTCCAGGACCTTGAGATGCTTCTTACGGAGCCACTCCTTAGTTGCCCTGGCTGTGTGTTTCGGGTCATTGTCATGCTGGAAGACCCAGCCACGACCCATCTTCAATGCTCTTACTGAGGGAAAGAGGTTGTAGGCCAAGATCTCGCGATACATGGCCCCATCCATCCTCCCCTCAATACGGTGCAGTCGTCCTGTCCCCTTTGCAGAAAAGCATCCCCAAAGAATGATGTTTCCACCTCCATGCTTCACGGTTGTGGTGGTGCTCTTGGGGTTGTACTCATCCTTCTTTTTCCAGCGAGTGGAGTTTCTAATCATATAGTATCCACAGATGGTGAGCTAAAGACGATAACCTTTCCTATGAGTATTATTATTTTATTTATTGACTGACTATGGCTTTCCAAATCGCCCAACACTGCTATTTGTAAGGTTAATTTTAATTGCATGTTGTGATTTTTTAAAAGCATTCCTGACCCTGTGACCAGAAACAAGCTACAAAGGGGAAATACCAGAATAAATTATCTATTGATTCTGTCTCATCGCAACAAAATCTGCAGAGCTGAGGTTGTTGTTTACCCCATATATATAGCATTCTGTGGGTGGCAAGAATGTTATATAATCATTTAAATTGAAAAACTCAAAGTGTTGAATCAAGTGTAGTATTTTGTACCAGTTCATAAACCATGTGTTGGTATTGGAATTGTGTTGGAATTGGTACATTGAAAAGCTCCTCCCATTTATTTTACAACATGCATTGCTCAGCTGTCAACATATTTGTCCTCAGATGAAACTGTTATATTTTTCTATTTATGCCAGTTCCTTTCAGCCAATTTGTATCTTTAATATATGGCAGGAGAACAAGTTCCCTACCTTCTCAATTTTCCACTTTCCTCTTCCATTTTTTTGGTAGTGCTGCAATCAGTTGGTTGTAAATTTGGATTAAGTAGTTATTCCCATTTTCAATAACGGCAATTGTGACATACAGCTGAAGTTGGAAGTTTACATACACAGGTTGGAGTCATTGAAACTCGTTTTTCAACCACTCCACAAATTTCTTGTTAACAAACTACAGTTTTGGCAAGTAGGTTAGGACATCTACTTTGTGCATGACACAAGTAATTTTTCCAACTATTGTTAACAGAAAGATTATTTCACTTACAACTCACATTATCACAATTCCAGTGGGTCAGAAGTTTACATACACCAAGTTGACTGTGCCTTTAAACAGCTTGGAAAATTCCAGAAAATTATGTCATGGCTTTAGAAGCTTCTGATAGGCTAATTGACATAATTTGAGTCAATTGGAGGTGTACCTGTGGATGTATTTCAAGGCCTACCTTCAAACTCAGTGCCTCTTTGCTTGACATCATGGGAAAATCAAAAGAAATCAGCCAAGACCTCAGAAAAAAATTGTAGACCTCCACAAGTCTGATTCATCCTTGGGAGCAATTTCCAAACGCCTGAAGGTACCACGTTCATCTGTACCAACAATAGTACGCAAGTATAAACACCATGGGACCACGCAGCCGTCATACTGCTCAGGAAGGAGACGCGTTCTGTCTCCTAGAGATGAACGTACTTTGATGCGAAAACTGCAAATCAATCCCAGAACAACAACAAAGGACCTTGTGAAGATGCTGGAAGAAACGGGTACAAAGTATCTATATCCATAGTAAAACAAGTCCTATATCGACATAACCTGAAAGGCCGCTCAGCAAGGAAGAAGCCACTGCTCCAAAACCGACATTAAAAAAGCCAGGCTACGGTTTGCAACTGCACATGGGGACAAAGATTGTACTTTTTGGAGAAATGTCTTCTGGTCTGATGAAACAAAAATAGGACCGTTTGGCCATAATGACCATCGTTATGTTTGGAGGAAAAAGGGGGAGGCTTGCCAGCTGAAGAACACCATCCCAACTGTGAAGCACAGGGGTGGCAGCATCATGTTTTGGGGGTGCTTTGCTGCAGGAGGGACTGGTGCACTTCACAAAATAGATGGCTTCATGAGGGAGGAAAATTACGTGGATATATTGAAGCAACATCTCAAGACATCAGTCTGGAAGTTAAAGCTTGGTCACACATTGTTATTCCAAATGGACAATGACCCCAAGCATACTTCCAAAGTTGTGGAAAAAAAGACAACAAAGTCCAGGTATTGAAGTAGTCATCACAAAGTCTTGACCTCAATCCCATAGAAAATGTGTTGGCAGAACTGAAAAAGAATGTGCAAGCAAGGAGGCCTAACCTGACTCAGTTACACCAGCTCTGTCAGGAGGAATGGGCCAAAATTCACCCAATTTATTGTGGGAAGCTTGTGGAAGTCTACCCAAAATGTTTGACCCAAGTTAAACAATTTAAAGGTAATGCTAAAACATACTAATTGAGTGTATGTAAACTTCTGACCCACTAGGAATGTGATGAAATAAATAAAAGCTGTAATAAATCGTTCTCTCCACTATTCTGACATTTCACATTCTTAAAATAAAGTGGTGATCCTAACTGACCTAAAACAGGGAATTTTTACTAGGATTAAATGTCAGGAATTGTGAAAAACTGAGTTTAAATGTATTTGGCTAAGGTGTATGTAAACCTCCGACTTCAACTGTAACTCTTCCATTTCTATTCATAATACCATTATGAAATATAAAACCATTTTTAAAAAATCCATAAAGAATGTTTTTTATTTATCAGTATAAATATAAACATAACATTTGTTGTAATATTTGTTATCTTTTCTGGAGTATAACAAATTCTAACCAGCTTTGTTTTTTCTTGTTCAAGAAAGGGCGATACTTTAAACAAAATTTCATTTTCAATTAGTTGGAAATGAGAAGTTATAATCTTTTTTCAAGGCAAAACAGCAATTTTTGAACAAAGGATGAGCCTTAATAATCTACTGGAGAACCATTTCACAAGTATAATTTATGTATGAGTGAAGCTTTTAGTGAGATGTTTAAAGCTTTAATATTTAATAATTTTAGCCCCCCAAACTCATATTCATTATGCTTAGCATTCCAAATAAAATGAAATATTTTGTTGCTCATATTATTTAAAAAATGAGTAATTTGGAGTAGGCAGTGCCATTAGTAAGTAAGTAAACTGTGATAGGACCAAAGAGTTAATCAATGTGATTTTACCATAAATAGACAAGTATGTACCTCTCCATGGTGCAGAATATTATCTTTTTTTAATTTTATTTTTTACTTTCTATTGAAATTAATTGTGGTACGTTCATTTATATTTTTTGAGATTTGAATACCAAGTATGTCTACTTCACTATCTGCCCATGTTACTGGTAAACTATAAGGTAGTGTAAGCACTGTTTTTTAACAATACGTAATATGGTACACTGGTCATAATTCGTTTTTAATCCAAAAAGGCTAGAAAAGTGATCAAGCTCTTCAATGAGACTGCAGGGATCCAGATTGCAGACTTAAGAAAAAACTAGAGTCATCGGCAAACATTGACACTTTTTGTTTTTATCCACAGGATTTCTAACCCCTTGATGTTCTTGTTGGATCTAATTTTTAAAGCTAACATTTTAATGGCCATAATAAATAGATATGGAGACAACGAACAGCCTTGTTTTACTCCTCTTAAAAGCTCAACACTTTCTGAGAAGTAACCATTATTTAGTATTTAACATCTGGGGTTGACTTTAACCCATTGAATAAGAGATTCACTAAAATTAAAGTAATCCAGGTGGCAGGTAGCCTAGTGGTTAGAGCATTGGGTCAGTAACCGAAAGGTTGCTAAATCGAATCCCCGAGCTGACAAGGTAAAAATCTGTCGTTCTGCCCCTGAACAAGGCAGTTAACCCACTGTTCCTAGGCCGTCATTGTAAATAAGAATTTGTTCTTAACTGACTTGCCTAATTAAATACAACATTTAATTAGGCAAAATACAAATTCTAGTTGTACTTTATCAACCGCCTTTTCAAAATCTGCTATGAAGACCTGGTATCTTCGATGTTTCATAATGTTAAATTGTTTCAAGTAATTGTCGTATATTATCTCCAATATATCGTCCATGTAAAAAATCAGTCTGATCAGGATGAACAATATCTGGTAAAACCTTTTTTATTCCCATGCATTTCGCCAGGATTTTCACATTGCAACATTGAAGTGTTAGAGGCCTCCAGTATTTTAAATGAACTGGATCTTTATACAACCACCTGTTTTAGTAGTAGTGAAATCAGACCTTATTCAGTACCTGAAAGTCTACCATTTGTATGAGAGTAATTAAAACATGCTAATTATGGATATTTGAGTGCATCAAAAAAGGTTGGAAATACCTCCCCTGGTATACAGTATTTTTCCAGACTGAAAATATTTTATTTCCTCAGAGTTCCTCTTCTGTAAATTGGCCTTCACACAGGGCTTTCTGTCAAAAGAAATCCTTACAGTTAACATCCTTCAGTGGAAATGGAGGAGACTGAAAAGAAAACATGTGCTTAATATTTTGCTTCCTCTTTCAAAATATAATTTGGTCAATCATGGATAACTATTTGTTATGAGTTTCTGTGAATTATTTTTGGTAGAATTTCTATGTTGAAGATTTAAAAAAAGGTTGTGCATTTTTCACAATTTTCCACCCAATTCGCTTTATTTTTGTAATACATTACACTTCTTGAATAAGTACCTCCAATTCTTTTTGTTTTTCCTCTAACCTATTTTGTGCTTCTATAGTACAGTTCCCATGACCATCGACCTGCGCTGTTACTTCTTCTATTTCCTTTATTAGTCTAATATTTTTTGACCTAAACTGTTTTTGTTTTAATGATGAGTATTGTATTGAATGGCCTCAAAGTACATTTGAAAGTGTCCCATACAATAAGGGGATCTGCTGTACCTATGTTGTATAAAAAAAAAGTAAATCATTATTTTGTCATAGTTCAGAACAAATTGTCATCCAATGGGCTTTCATAAAATGTCCAATATCCCCGTCCACTTGGAAATTCTGTAAGAGTTATATGGAGGCCAAATAGGTCTGATCACATAGACGGTGGTCCGATCGCATTTGATGCCAGCAAGAATGAGACTAGGAAGTAATCAAGACGGCTAGCTTGATTAAGCCTCCTCCATGTATATCTCACTAGTTCAGGGTTTTTCAACCTCCATATATCCACTAGTTCTAATGTATCCATGATCTTTGTGATCTCCTGAAGTGTTTGAGGGTGATAGTTTGTAGTGATTTCCTTTACGGTCCATTGAGATACTTAAAACCGTATTATAATCTCCCACCATAATAATAGATTATTTCATTGCTTGTGATCTCAATAGATTATTATATATATTTTCAAAAAAGTGTGGATCATTATTATTTGGCCCATATAGATTAATTAGCCAGAACTGTTTTTGGTCCAATAACATATTTAAAATAATTTCCTTGCAGATCTGTTTGCACAATTGGATCAACATTTGTATTAATTAGTATAATCAACCCTTTGAGTTTCTTTGCCCATGACACAAATATATTTCTCCCACCCAGTACTTTTTCCACCCAACCTCATCTATATTTGTAGAATGCGTTTCCTGTAAACAATAGATATTATATTCTCTCTTTTACCCACATACATTTTTTCATTTTTTATGATATGCTAAGCCATTACAATTATAATTTGCTATACTTATTTCCCCACTTACCATAATGATTCTCAAGTTTAAATTCTACTTACATGTATCACAACCAATGTTTGTAAACTTACCATTAAAAGGCATCATGATGATTAAGTGTCTATATAAACTCAGCAAAAAAAGAAACGTCTCTTTTTGAGGATCCTGTCTTTCAAAGATAATTTGTAAAAATCAAAATAGCTTCACAGATCCTCATTGTAAAGAGTTTAAACACTGTTTCTCATGCTTGTTCAATGAACCATAAACAATTAATGAACATACACCTGTGGAACGGTCGTTAAAACACTAACAGCTTACAGATGGTCGGCCATTAAGGTCACAGTTATGAAAACTTAGGACACTAAAGAGGCCTTTCTACTGACTCTGAAAAACACCAAAAGAAATATACCCAGGGTCTCTGCTCATCTTCATGAACGTGCCTTAGGCATACTGCAAGGAGGCATGAGGACTGCAGATGTGGCCAGGGCAATAAATTGCAATGTCCGTACTGTGAGAAGCCTAAGACAGCGCTACAGGGAGACATGACGGACAGCTTCTCGTCCTCGCAGTGGCAGACCACGTGTAACACCTGCACAGGATCAGTACATCGGAACATCACACCAGCGGGACAGGTACAGGATGGCAACAACAACTGCCCAAGTTACACCAGGAATGCACAAGGCCTGTACTCTGGAGTGGGATCGATTTGGAGGTGGAGGGTCCGTCATGGTCTGGGGCTGTGTGTCACATCATCATCGGACTGAGCTTGTTGTCATTGCAGGCAATCTCAATGCTGTGCGTTACAGGGAAGACATCCTCCTCCCTTATGTGGTACCCTTCCTGCAGGCTCATCCTGATATGACCCTCCAGCATGACAATGCCACCAGCCATACTGCTCGTTCTGTGCGTGATTTCCTGCAATACAGGAATGTCAGTGTTCTGCCATGGCCAGTGAAGAGCCAGGATCTCAAGCCCATTGAGCACGTCTGGGACCTGTTGGATCGGAGGGTGAGGGCTAGGGCCATTCCCCCCAGAAATGTCCGGGAACTTGCAGGTGCCTAGGTGGAAGAGCGGGGTAACATCTCACAGCAAGAACTGGCAAATCTGGTGCAGTCCATGAGGAGGAGATGCACTGCAGTACTTAATGTACTGTAGCTGGGGGCCACACCAGATACTGACTGTTACTTTTGATTTTGGCCCCCCCTTTGTTTAGGGACACATTATTCAATTTCTGTTAGTCACAGGTGGAACTTGTTCAGTTTATGTCTCAGTTGTTGATTCTTATATTCATTCAAATATTTACAAGTAAAGTTTGCTGAATATAATCGCAGTTGACAGTGAGAGGACATTTCTTTTTTTGCTGAGTTTAGTTGTACCATAATTTGCACTGTTAAGTATACTGTAGCTGCAACTCTGTAAACCTCCAATTGTCCTAATATTCCACCCACTAAAACCTCTCCCCATATCTAGGTCTGCTGTCACGAAGAGCATCTCCCTGACTCATGACGCACCTTTGCGTCCTAAGGCAAACCCTTGGCCGACAATTGGCATTGGCCAGCGGGAAATATGGGCAGTCCCATGATAACATAAATATCTGAGGATGCTTGAGAATTTGCCAAATAACATGTAAAAGTCAGAAAAA
Organism: Oncorhynchus mykiss; assembly: GCF_013265735.2. Lineage (NCBI taxonomy): Eukaryota > Metazoa > Chordata > Actinopteri > Salmoniformes > Salmonidae > Oncorhynchus > Oncorhynchus mykiss. The sequence continues at coordinate 48,900,956 of NC_048565.1, forward strand.
AAAATGGTAATAGGAATATTAATAAAAATAATATCACAATCTTTAAAGGCATACTGATATTAGAAAGTCCTAGCAAGGTTATAAACTTGTCAGCCCAGCCTGCTCGGTTTATTGGATTCAATTGCTCAATTGTTTTGTTGAAAAAATATAACCTAAATATATTGCAAGACCAGTCCTTTTTTTTAATGTCCATTACATGCAAGACATTTTATTTAGTTCTCATTATATCTTGTTGTATTCTGACAACAAAAAAAATAGGAAGAAGGAACATAGAATCTAACGGCCGCTAATGACTGCAAGTCAAATTAGTCTTAGGCATCACATTAGATCCTGATGTATTCCTGTTGCGCATCGTTTTAAGTTTCTCAAAAAATTCTAAATGTTTCATGCCTTTAGGTCAACTGGGGTGATCAGATTGGTAATTCATATCGATAGGTTTCTAACACCATTTCCACATTTGTAGCAATCTGAGACTAATCCGACCTGGATCAGGTTTCTGCAAATGTAGAAGTAGTGTTTAACATTAAAGCCTATAACAGGAACCCTATCAAAGGTCAAAATTGAGTGAGACACTAAATAGAATGTGTAATTTAATGCAACAATGTGATTAATTGTAATTCAATCTCAAGGAAATAAATCACCAAACCGAAGGACAAGGATGTTTAATACAGGTATATATATTACAATGTGCCATGTTATAATACAGTCAGGTCTGTCCTAATTCAAATTAAGACATACTTGTTTAATTTAATTGTAAATTGATTTGAACATTTTAATCCACATTTGGTAGCAATTAAAGGGTTTTTAATAATTGAGCTTGTTAGGGTATTATAGGAACCATACTTTCACGGTGTCATGAAAGTTCAATTCAGAAATCGATGAATTAAGCTGCAGTTTAGCTTGGACGGACACACAAACTGGAGATTTTAACGTACGGTCTGGGGTAAACGGTGTGGGGAGAACCAATAAGGGGACCAAGAAGAACATCGAGTGGTCGAAAATGACAGAGGTGACAAACAGCTCGTATAAAAGACATCATTCTGATGTCATAAAAGTACAAGCCATTGAAAACAACGGAAGGACTCTTACAGTACAGGATTCTTTTCCTGCATTAGCCAATAAAGTCCTAATCTAAATGTATACACAGACAGATTCCTCAATAATAATTTCATCATTGCAATTGGTATAGTTTTTCTAGGGTCAACGGTGTGGTCTAACTACCATAATCATAAATATTGACACAACATTGTCACAAAATGTATATCAGGTTGTCAGGTTTGCATATGAAGGAAGCTCCACCACCCCTCTTCTAGGAAACACATCCTATTTGGCCAATAATATGATTATTTACTTTATCATCTATGTATTATACAGATTATCTTTTTAACTGTGTCTGTATAAAAGCATTAATAAAAGTAGACATCTTAATAAGTGTAATAATGTTTGACATTTTGTCCGTTAGACCAAACATTTTTCCGCTCCCATTTATCTAATTTGTACAAAGACGATACAATAATCCAGCCATGCAATGCTGGGCTTTTCTGTTTTGTTTGTTTTAAGCGTTCTGCATCTCCTTGCCGATCTTGTAGCTCAGGATCTTGTTCCAGTCGATCTTGGTGCGCGTCACAGGAAGCTGGCGGCGTAAGGCTTTGAAGGTAGTGTCCGACATGGTCTGGTAATTCTCGTTGATGGCGGTCTGACGGGGAAAGAGGAGGGCGGAATTAGGGAGGGCTTTGGGGTGTCACAATAGAGATAGAAATTATTGTACTGAAATGCCTATTAGAATAATAAAAAAAAAATTAAAAAATGATATCCGGATAGAGAATTGCTCTTGACCAACCAAAATGATGCAAATGGACATTAAAATAAACATTCTACCACAGTAACCATGTTATTTTTGATAACCCATTTGATTCTGAGTTCGGACAATTATTTCTAAGATGCATACTTTCAGTTTTTCCAGCACTCACTTCACTCACACATAAGAGGGAGGCTTGCGCTACCGGTGCTAGCACATTTTTATTTATTTTATTTAACCTTTATTTAACCAGGAAGGGCTCATTGAGATTAAAATCCGTTTTTTAAGAGCTACCCTGGCCAAGATAGGCAGCACCAAGTCATTCCAAAAAAATTACAGACAGACATGAAAAACCACAAGTAATCCCTTGAATTCACAAGAGTATAAAACAGCAAATTAAAAACATTGACAGGTCAGGGAATCAGCCTCAAAATCCTTCATCAGTGATTTAAAAACACCAATCGGGACAAGTTCTTCCAGTTTAAAAGTATTTTGTAAGGTGTTCCAAGACGATGGTGCAGAGTACATAAAAGCCATTTTACCAAATTCAGTTCGGACATTTGGAACAGTTAGCAGGATAAAGTCCAGCGAACAAAGAGAGTACCCACCACATTTCTGAACAATTAAAATGCACAAATAAAAAGGTAGTAAACCCAAAATGGGTAAACCCAAAATGGGAACAAGTACAGAGCCTTGGGGCACACCATTCAAGACAGACAATTTAACAGACATAAGCCCATCAAATTGAGTGCACTGAGGTCTATCAGACAGATAGTTAGCAAACCATGCAACTGCATGCTCCGAAAGACCTACACTCAAAAATCTCTGCCTTAGTATAGCATGAACAACTGTATCAAAAGCCTTAGAGATCAATAAAAAGTGAGACACAGTGCTGTTTTTTGTCAATGGCTTCAGTGATATCATTTAAACCCTTCATGGCTGCTGTAATTGTGCTATGCTTCTTCCTGAAGCCCAATTGGTACATTGATAAAATAGAGTTAGTAAATAAAAACTATTTTAGTTGTTCACTTACAAGGGTTTCAAGTATTTTCATCAGGGGTGACAGCTTTGAGATTGGCCTATAATTATTTAAAAGAGTTGGATCTCCCCCTTTTAAAAGTGGTAGGACAAATGCCGATTTCCAGATCTTTGGAATTTCATTACATTCCAGGGTTAGATTGAACAGAGAATTAAGTGGTTCAGCTATGAAATCAGCTACCAGATTTAAAAAGCAGGGATCCAAAAGATCAGGACCTGCAGGCTTTCTCTGATCTAAGGATTTCAGGGCTTTATGTACCACCTGCACTGAGAATGGCAGGGTTGTACAGAGAGAGGACACTGAATCAAACAGCCTACCAGATGATACAAAGTGCTCATCGAAACATTTCAGTTTTGTCATATATAGCAACAGAGTCCTTCAAAACACATGACGTTAATTCATTAACATTACTGTTACCAGACATAGACTTAATAGCCTTCCAAAACTTTCTAGGGTCATTCAGGTTATCAGTGGTAACAGACATAAAATATTCAGACTTGGCCTTCTTGAGAAGAAAATAACACTTGTTTCTTAACTGCCTAAAAATAAGCCAATCAGCATCAGAACATGATTTCCTTGCTTTAGCCCAGGCTAGATTACGGTCGTGAATAATACAAGACAGCAGAAAACCATGGATTATCCCGCCCTTTAACCCTGAACCTGCGGAATGGGGCATGTTTTTTTACTATTTGGGAAAAACCATCATGAAAGAATTTCCAGGCAGTTTCACATGCACAGATAACACACACAGCTGGAACTCCGATTAAACTGTTTACATGTCCTAATTATTTCAAAATATTGCTCCGAAAAGAAGGTGTTTTAAATCGGCCTCTGCTTACTATGATAATGACCTTATGCCCGATTAAGATAAGCAGAGTGAGGTGTTTACATGACTAATGCGATACTCTGCCTAATGCCATAATCAGTTTGATATCGAATTATTAGTGTGCACGTAAACTCACACAGTGAAAGAGAAGCCTGATTTTCACCACGATAGAACTGATACAAAAAAAGTTATTGTTGAGTGTTTTGTATTGACATGTCCGGTCTTGTGGAAACATTTAGGTGCACATTCCTGTAACTGCTATTTGAAGTGGTGACAATAGCACACCAACGTCAGGGCAGACTGGAGGGTTAAACGTGCACTGTTATAAAAACTAGACTCAAAAGTTGGTTGTTTTTTAAAGTTAAAAATGCCAAAATGTCATTGTATATTCTTGTAGTTAACAATGTCATAAGGATCGTTTTCCATTGTTAAAATAGGCCTAAAAGAAAATTCCCAAAATTAAAACTCACTTAAAGTAATCTATTCTGATATTCAATTAATCCCTTAACCGTGCCATCTCTAATAAGAACCACAATTGACAGGAACAGAGTCATGTGGCAATGGTTTCCAGATAATGTTTTGACATTACACAAGAATATGAACACCTGACAGACATGTCATGTGACACTAATGGCAAAATATGACACTTCATTATTGCATGTACTTCAAGTTACAGCAATTTGTATATGTACAGGTAACGGCCAGATGAATGGAAACACGAGTAAATGAGGGATACAAAGTATATTAAAAGCAATTAACATCCCATAACGCTTAGGGTCACATAAAAGTGCTGGGCAAGCCATTATTTTGGCTACGAATGGCTATGTCACCATAGGATGACAATGCCCTCATCTACAGGGGACGAGTGGTCACTGAATGGTTTGATGAGCATGAAAACAAATGTAAACCATATGCCATGGCCGTCTCAGACACCAGATCTCAACCTGATTGAAAACTTAGGGGAGATTCTGGAGTGGCGCTTGAGACAGCGTTTTCTACCACCATTAACAAAACACCACATTTCTCGTGGAAGAATGATGTTGCATCCCTCCAAGAGTTCCAGGCACTTGTAGCTTGTGGTGGTCCAACGGCCTATTAAGACACTTTGTCAGCTTTTCCTTTATTTTGGTAGTTGTGCCCATATCAAACAATTCCCATTCCTAATCCCACACACACCTGGTAGTCGTTCTCCGCAGCCTCCATGATCTTGATGAACTCCTTTGCAGTTGCAGCTTCGTTCTGGCGGAGGGGAACAGAGTGGAAATCGGGAGGTGAAACAAGAGATGTCCAAGTAATGAGAAAAAAATGACATACCTGACCCAAATACTTTACAGCAGAGGAGTTCATTTCTGTGAATGTTTTCAATGGGGGTTGTTCCACATGTATTCTATTTAATAAAGCACTCACAGATATGGACATGGATTCCTGGACCTCTTTGTGGCTGACCAGCTGAACGTTGCCGTCTTCATAGTAATGAACCTACAACCAGACAGAGTTAAAAAATAAAATATTTAACCTGTATTTAACTAGGCAAGTCAGTTAAGAACACATTCTTATTTACAATGACGGCCTACCCCGGCCAAACCCTAACGACGCTGGACCAATTGTGCGCCGACCTATGGGACTCCCAATCACAGCCAGTAATGACACAGGCTGGAATCAAGGTCTGTAGTGACACCTCTAGCACTGAGATGCAGTGCCTTAGACCGCTGAGCCTCTAGCACTGTGTGATGATCCTAAATGTAACCTTGCCCAAATGTATACACACATACCGTGCCTTCAGAAAGTATTCATACCTCTCGACTTATTGCACATTTTGTGGAGTTACAACCAAAAGGGATCAAATAGATTTTTTCCCCCCTCACCCATCCACACACAATTACCCATAATGAAAAAGTGAAAACATGTTTTGATTTTTTTGGGCTAATTTATAGAAAATGAAATACATAAATATTCATACCCCATGTTAGAATCACCCTTGACAGTGATTACAGTCTTTCTGGGTAAGTCTCTAAGAGCTTTGCGCACCTGGACTGTACAATATTTGCACATTCTTAAAAACAAATACTCAAGCTCTGTCAAGTTCGTTTGCTAGACAGACATTTAAAGTCTTGCCATAGGTTTCAGGCCAATTTAAGTCAAAACTGTAACTAGGCCAACCAGGAATATTCAATGTCATCTTGGTAAGCAACTTCAGTGTATATTTGGCCTTGTGTTTTAGGCTATTCACCTGTTGAAAGGTGAATGTGTCTCCCTGTCTCTATTGGAAAGCAGACGGACCTAGGTTTTCCTCTAGTATTTTGCCTGTGCTTAGCTCTATTCCATTTATTTTTATCCTAAAAAAACTCCCTAGTCCTTGTCAATGACAAGAATACCCATAACATGATGCAGCCAGTACCGTGCTGGAAAATATGAAGAGGGGTACACAGTGATGTGTTGTATTTACCCCCGACATATTCAGGACAAAAAGGTGAATTGCTTTGACCCATTTTTTTACAGTATTACTTTAGTGTCATGTTGCAAACAGGATGCATGTTTTGGAATATTTCTTATTCTGTTCAGCAGAGATCATCAACTAGATTTAGCCGTGGGACGATTTCTTCTTATGCGGAACATAATTACAAATCACTTGTAGACTACAAATTGACTGCAAGAAGCCCAGACAGATATAGACTAAAGCAATCATTTCAAATCTTGCTCACATTTGTTTACGATCATGTGTCTCTCTATTATGCGCATGAATACTGATTTCCTGATGTTTTTAATAGTCTTATGTCCAATAAACTGTTTTGTTTTTGTTTGGAAAACTTGGGGGGACAAATAAAACCCTTTGGCCTGCGGGCAGAGCCGCGAGTTGGGGAAACCTGCTGTACAGTGCAGCAACTACAAAGTTGTTGATCCATCCTCAGTTCTCTCATATCACAGTCATTAAATCTATTTTTATGTCACCATTGGCCTCATGGTGAAATCCCTGAGTGGTTTCCTTCCTTTAAAGGCAACTGAGTTAGGAACGATGACTATCTTTGTAGTGACTAGGTGTATTGATACACCCTCCAAAGTGTAATCAAAGGGATAATCAACATCTGCTTTTCGTATTTTTACCAATAGGTGCCCTTCTTTGTGAGGCATTGGAAAACCTCCCTGGTCTTTGAGGTTCAATCTGTGGTTGAAATTCACTGCTCGACAAGACAGATAATTGTATGTGTAGGGTACAGAGATGAAGTAGCCATTTTTTAAAAATCATGTTAAACACTATACTGCAATATTGTGACTTGTTATGCAAAGCTTTACCCCTGAACTTATTTAAGCTTGCCATAACAAAGGGGTTGAATATTTGTTTGATTCAAGACATTTCAGCTTGACATTTTTTATTAATTTATCGAAACATAATTCCACTGTAGTCCATTACCTTCCAGTTCTGGTGGCATGCAGAAAACGGGTGGCTTTCCCATGGCTTTTCTTTAGCAAAATAACAGACTTCTGCTCACTTCTAAAGTGGATACATACTCAACTAAAACTGGAAAGTTTGGAGACAGCGACAAATGTGACAGAGGGGCGACTCCATGACCTGGAAACAGAGCACACTAAGCTAGAAACATTGCACACCATAAGGGTCCTCTCCAGAACGTATTTTGGTGTATGATTGTACGTCTCCACAGTTCTGAAGTCAAACTGCAAATTGTTCGCCTTGCAGCGGAATCGGGGGCTCTGATCTATGCAGAGAAGAGGATCAATATCTACCCAGATCGGAGTACAGAACTGCTCAAACAGAGGGCGACCTACAACAAAGTGAGATCCCAGCCACGCAAGCTAAACCTGAGGCGCGGCTTCATCCACCCGGCAAAACTCAACTTTACCTTCCAGAAACACAACACACGTTTTCCACTGCCAAGGAGGCTCAAGACTTCTTTGATAAACACGTCAAGTACAACACACAAAAAGGACGAGGTGACTGATCTAGTCTAACCACAATTTTGCTGCCTCAATATTCAGGTATGCTATCCACGCAGCCTAGCATATGGCTGTGACGATGCCCTCAGCATAAGACAATGATGAGGAAACCAAATTGGGTAAAAGGAACAACATTATTATTATTGCTGTACATTGGACTTCAGTTTTATCATATTGCCAATGTTCAAGGACATTTAAACATCGATGAATTAGCTATTAAATGGACAATATATTAAAGGTGCCATACAGACTGGGGTTGCATCCTTGTGGGCTAAACTGTTTAGGATCGATGTCCAGTCCCCTATGGGCTTCCACTAGGGCTACCACCAATTAGTCGAATGGTAGATTGTTTGGTAGTTAGGCTGTTGGTCGACTGTGATTGTGTGTGGTACTGCTCGAACAACGCACACATACACTACCAGTCAAAAGTTTGGACACACCTACTCATTCAAGGGGATTTTCTTTATTTTTGACCAAAATGCATTTGAGCCAGTCAGTTGTGTTGTGACAAGGTAGGGGTGGTAAACAGAAGATAGCCCTATTTTGTAAAACACCAAGTCCATATTATAGCAAGAACAGCTGAAATAAGCAAAGAAACGACAGCCCATTACTTTGAGAGATGAAAGTCAGTCAATGCAGAACATTTCAAGAACTTCGGAAGTTTCTTCAAGTGCAGTCGCAAAACCCATCAAGCGATAGGATGAAACTGGCTCTCATGAGGACCGCCACAGGAAAGGAAGACCCAGAGTTACCTCTGCTGCAGAGGATAAGTTCATTAGAGAGTTACCAGCCTCAGAAAGTGCAGCCCAACTAAATGCTTCAGAGTTCAAGTAACAGACACATCTCAATATCAACTGTTCAGAGGAGACTGAGTCAGGCCTTTATAGTCAAATTGCTGCAAAGAAACCACTACTAAAGGACACCAATAATAAGAAGAGACTTGCTTGGGCCAAGACACATGAGCAAGGACATTAGACAGGTGGAAATCTGTCCTTTGGTCTGATGAGTCCAAAGTTTTGACTATTCGCTCCAACCGCCATGTCTATGTGAGCCGAAGAGTAGGTGAACGGATGATCTCTGCATGTGTGGTTCCCACCGTAAAGCATGGAGGTGGTGGTGTGATGGTGTTTTGCTGGTGACACTGTTGGTGATTTATTTAGGATTCAAGGCACACTTAACCAGCATGGTTACCACAGAATTCTGCAGTGATATGCCATCCCACCTGGTTTGGGCTTAGTGGGACTATCATTTAACAACAGAACATTGATTCAAAACAAAACCTTGACGCTGTGCAAGGGCTATTTGACCAAGGAGAGTGATGAGTGCTGCATCAGATGACATGGCCTCCACAATCACCCGACCGCAACCCAATTAGGTGGTTTGGGATGAATTGGACTGCAGAGTGAAGGAAAAGCAGCCAACAAGTGCTCATCATATGTGGGAACTCCCTCAAGACTGTTGGAAAAGCATTCCTCATGAAGCTGGTTGAGAGAATGCCAAGAGTGTGCAAAGGGTGGCTACTTTCATGAATAGTGGCAGAGACTTAGATGACCCCGGAGTCAACTCCAAAGAGACCACATTCAAGTCCTCCATCCCCCACTCATTCAAATTTAGGAACTGGTTCCTCCAGTCTGACACCTACTGCTGTCTCTGGCTCTGGCTCCACACCCACACCAGGCCAAAATACATAACTGCAGACCTGAATGTGCCTCAGGACCAAAACAGCACAGCAGGGAGGTGTTGTACTCTGTGCCACAAGAAATCTCCCATCACCTGCACTATTTGTGCTGTTACCCTCTGCTTCACAGCAGAAATAGACTGCTATGGGACTTGGCATCAGCAGCACAATCTGGTGTAGAGGACTGTGGGTGTACGAAATACTCTAATTGTATTATTATTTATTTTTTCACTTTGTGTGTGGTTTGTGGAGTGTGCACTTATGTCATTAGATCAGTGTTGGCTGCTAACTTGGCCCTTATATTAAATAGTTCACTTCTGTGTCGGGAGGCGTTGGATCAGCTTTCTCGTCGCATCTCGTTAGTACCTTTTATGTAGGGAAGCTAATGAGCCATCATGTATTCCTGGGAGTGTGTAAATTTCTATTTTTTTTTTATTACCATAGCATTTTTGTATGTTCTCTATAGTTATGTACTTAAAAATGTATCAATTGACTAATTCGGCCACTTGGGTACATTTGGGCAAAGTAGTGAGGGACACCTGGGAGACTCATACTAAATATTATGTAGCTCTCTCATTCTTGAAATGTATCAGTCTAAAACTTTGCACACACACTGTTGCCCTCTTGTGGACAACACTTAAATTATTCTCAGCTTCCTCTCTCAATGTATGGCCTTTCTTTTGCATGTTTGTATTATCTTTTACCATATCTATTGTGTTATATTCTCCTACATTAATTTCACATTTCCACAAACTTCAAACTTTTCAAATAGTATCAAGAATATGCATATCCTTGCTTCAGGTCCTGAGCTACAGGCAGCTAGATTTGAGTGTCATTTTAGTCGGAAATTGAAATGAAGGGTCCTATCCAGAAAAGGTTGAACGGAAGCAAACGGAATGAAAACGGGGATAAAATGATTAGAATGATAGAACATTTTGGACTAATGATTACACCCTAGATCAGCTAGATGCAGACAATACTGTGCAAAGCAGTATTGAACGTGTTACTGTCTGTCATCTTGATTACTCACATTTTTCTCTCAACCTGTGCACCTGCATTGTAAACTTTCATTCGTAGGCTAGGTTGTAGCAACCCTCATGATGGTTATAGGGAAAATGTGTGTATCATGTACTAGCCTAAACCTATCGATGTTACATTGAGATGGGTGGATTTAAATAATGACAGTCATCTAATAAGCTGTAATAGAAAAAAGGCCATGCTCATAAAAAATGGACTTCCCTCATCTTAAAATGGCACCGACCGCCACCGGTGTAGGCCAGTGACACATTTTAAAATTCAGGCTGTAACACAACAACATGTGGAAAAAGTAAAGGGGTGTGAATACTTTGAAGGCTCTGTATAAAATTCGCAGACACACACACACACACACACACCTGGATTTTCATTATTCCGGCCACTTGAGTAGTGGAGGATCCGATGGCGAATTTCCACTCTGACCTCCAACGTCCATTCCTTTACAAAGAGAGAGAAAAGACGCAACATTTTTTACATCCACAAGCTCATACAAAGTGCGTCTGAATTTAGTGTCGTCTCCCTCTACCTCCACGACACAGCCAAGTCTTTCCTCAGCGGAAATCAGATCTTTACACTCAAGGAGCCTTAAGCCCAGTAAAAGCCCACCCACAAAGAGGATTGCCACAGCCCTTATCCAATTAAATTAACCGGATCAGCGCTGGCTCAACAAGGTAATGGGGGGCCACTGATCTCTAAACCAACAGGCAGCGGTTAGCTAAGTACCAAACAAAGCAAGCTTAGTGTTGAAACAGTGTTTAGAGTGTAAACCAGACAATTGATGGTTCACAGGCTAAACATACTTTGATTCTGCCTGGAGAGATTTAGAAACTATTTACAGTACATTTGGGAAAGAATTCAGAAACCTTCACTTTATCCACATTTTGTTACGTTACAGCCTTACTCTAAAATTTATTAAATTATTCCACTCTCCCTAAATCGCTCTCCCTAAGCGATTACAGCCTCGAGTCTTCTTGGGTATGACGCTACAAGCTTGGCACACCTGTATTTGGTGAGTTTCTCCCAATCTTCTCTGCAGATCCTCTCAAGCTATGTCAGATTGGATGCAGAGCGTCACAGTTATTTTCAGGTCTCTCCAGAGATGTTTGATCGGGTTCAAGTCCAGGCACTGGTTAGGCCACTCAAGAACATTTAGAGACTTGTCCCGAAGCCACTCCTGCATCGTCTTGGCTGTGTGCTTAGAGTCATCGTCCTGTTGGAAGGTGAACCTTCGTAGTCGGAGGTCCTGAGCATGCTGCAGCAGGTTTTATTTATGGATCTCTGTTATTGCTCCGTTCATCTTACCCTTGATCCTGACTAGTCTCCCAGTCCCTGCCACTAAAAAACATCCCCACAGCATGATGCTGCCACCGCCATGCCTCACCATAGGGATGGTGCCAGGTTGCCTCCAGATGTGACACTTGGCTTTCTGGCCAAAGAGTTCAATCTTGGTTTCATCAGACCAGAGCATCTTGTTTCTCATGGCCTGAGAGTCCTTTTGGCCTGAGAGTCCTTTTGGCTAACTCCAAGCAGGCAATCATGTGCCTTTTACTGAGGAGTGGCTTCCATCTACTATAAATGCCTGATTGGTTGGAGTACTGCAGAGATGGTTGTCCTTCTGAAAGGTTCTCCCATCTCCACAGAGGAACTCTGGAGCTCTGTCAGAGTGACCATCAGGTTCCTCAACTCTCTGACCAAGGCCCTTCTACCCTGATTGCAGTTTGACCAGGTGGCCAGCTCTAGGAAGAGTATTGGTGGTTCCAAACTTCTTCCATTTAAGAATGGAGGTCACTGTGTTCTTGGGGACCTTCAATGCTGCAGACATTTTTTGGTACCCTTCCCCAGATCTGTGCCTCAACACAATCCTGTCTCGGAGCTCTACAGACAATTCCTTCAACCTCATGGCTTGGTTTTTGCTCTGACATGCACTGTCAACCGTGGGACCTGATATAGACAGGTGTGTACCTTTCCAAATCATGTCCAATCAATTGAATTTACCACAGTTGGACACCAATCAAGTTATAGAAACATCTCAAGGATGATCAATGGAAACAGGATGCACCTGAGCTCAATTTCGAGTCTGTTTTTATTTGTAATAAATGTGCAACAATTCTAAACTTGTATTCACTTTGCCATTATGGGCTATTGTGTTTGGATTGCTGATTATAAAAACTAAAAAAATGCAATCCATTTTAGAATAAGGCTGTAACGTAACAAAATGTGGAGAAAGTCAAAAAGGTCTGAATACTTTCTGAAGGCATTGTAAACGATTAGAAACCTAAACTACAAATGTACTTCATCCCCGCATGTTTGATTCCAAAAATCCATACATACCAAAAGTTTTTTGGTTGAAACTGATGACACTCGATACACACGATGATGGTTTGATGTCCATCAATGGTTTTGCCGTAAATCTAAGGGGAGAAGCGACACATATTTTCAGTGAACTCCGTTATCACATAATATTAGCTACATGATCCAATGACAAATTCAACAGTGCAGGACCAGCCAAGAAAAAGGTGTTATGCAGCCCAAACGTACCGTGCAGACTCCGTTGGGGTAGTGCTCCTTGACGTAGGCCCGGACAGCACCGTCCACAGCACTCCTCCAGCCCTCCATTGCTCCGTCCAAATCGTGTGGCTGTGGGTCGCTGGCCTCCTTCCTCAGATGGTCAAACTTAAAGGAGATCTTGTTTTTAGGGTCCAGGACCCTGCCGTTGCCCAGGTCTCCATGCTCTGTGATTAAGACCTGGAGAGGAGGAGGGAAGGAAGTAGGGGGAGGGGTCAAATGATTAGAGAAAATGGTTGTGTGGTTAAGAATAGGAATTACACTGAACAAAATATAAATCGCAACATGTAAAGTCCCATGTTTCATGAGTCGAAATGAAAGATCCCCGAAATTTTACATGCGCAGAAAATAAATTCTCTCATTTTGTGCACAAATTTGTTTACATCCCTATTAGTGAGCATTTGCCAAGATAATCCATCCACCCGACAGGTGCGGCATATCAAGAAGCTGATTAAAACAGGTGCACCTTTTTAACATTTATTTTACCTTTATTTAACTAGGCAGTTAAGAACAAATCCTTATTTTCAATGACTGCCTTGTTCAGGGGGCAGAACGCCAGATTTGTACCTTGTCGGCTCGGGGATTCGATCTTGCGATCGCTCGGTTACTAGTCCAACGCTCTAAGCACTAGGCTACGCTGCCGCCCTTGTGCTGGGGACACTAACAGGCCACTAAAATGTACACAACAGGGATCAACACGGTTAACCGGGATCATTTCACATTTCCCGAAAAAATCAAATGACAAGACCTGGGAAATTACGACACACACCTTGACTCGGTACTGGTACCCCCTGTATATCGCCTCGTATTGTTGTGTCATTTTCTTGTCTTGATTTTTTATTTTCAATATTTTCTTAACTCTATTCCTTGAACTGTATTGTTGGTTAAGGGCTTGTAAATAAGCATTTAATGGTAATGTCTACACCTGTTTTATTCAGCGCATGTGACAAATACAATTTGATTTGAAAACACTAGGTTATATAGATTTTAACTCGTTAAGGACAACGCGGTGGAGTAGGTCGGCAGTGGATTGAGGAGACGAGGAAACAGCTATTGGGCCAAGAAAAAGCACAGAAGAAAGGGAAACTCACATTAGTTATGATCAACTGAATGATGAAAATATTGGAATAAAGTAAGCTAATGCAATTGAAGGCATGTATCAAATTCTTGCTTATACTGATACCCCCAGTCATATGCAACCGTTATACTAATGTGTGTGGTCACCTGGCAGTTTGGGCTGCCTGGCTCATTGCGAACTGTGTGAATACCATTTCTTCCTAACAAAAGACCAGAATTAATTTGCCAGAATTTTACATAATTATGACATAACATTGAAGGCTGTGCAATGTAACCGCAATATTTAGACTTAGGGATGCCACCCGTTCGATAAAATATGTAACGGTTCCATATTTCACTGAAAGAATAAATGTTTTGTTTTCTAAATTATACTTTCCGGATTTGACCATATTAATGAACTAAGGCTCGTATTTCTGTGTTTTATTATGTTATAATTAAGTCTATGATTTGATATTTGATAGAGCAGACTGACTGAGCAGCAGGCAGCAGCAGGCTCGTAAGCATTCATTCAAACAGCACTTTCCTGCGTTTGCCAGCAGCTCTTCGCAATGCTTCAAGCACAGTGCTGTTTATGACTTCAAGCCTATCAACTCCAGAGATTAGGCTGGCAATTCTATAGTGCCTCTAAGAACATCCAATAGTCAAAGGTATATGAAATACAAATGGTATAGAGCGAAATAGTCCTATAATAACTACAACCTCAAACTTCTTAACTGGGAATATTGAAGACTCATGTTAAAAGGAACCACCATGCTGCTTCGAGTGTGGCTGTTGTCGATGTGTTCCTGGTTCGAGCCCAAGTAGGAGCGAAGAGAGGGACGGAAGCTATACCGTTACACTGGCAATACTAAAGTGCCTATAAGAACATCCAATAGTCAAAGGTATACGGAATACATATGGTAGAGAGAGAAATAGTCCTATAAAAACTATATTAACTACAACCTAAAACCTCTTACCTTGGAATATTTAAGTCTCATGTTAAAAGGAACCACCAGCTCTCATATGTTCTCATGTTCTGAGCAAGGAACTTAAATGTTAGCATTTTTTTATATGGCACATATTGCACTTTTACTTTCTATTGCAACACAGTTTTTGCATTTATGTAAACCAAATTGAACAGGTTTCATTTATTTGAGACCAAATTGATTTGATTTACGTATTATATTAAGTGAAAATAAAAGTGTTCATTCAGTATTGTTGTAATTGTCATATATATATATATAAATAAATAAATAAATAAATAAATAAATAAATAAATAAATAAATAAATAAATAAAGGCCAATTATTCGGTATCGGCTTTTTTTGGTCCTCCAATAATCTGTATCGGTGCGAAAAATCATAAAATCGTTCCACCTCTAGTTAAGATACCTTGATATTTAAACAATTTCCTCTTATTTAACCGTTGTTCTTCAGCTGGATGCGCTGTCATCATTATCTCAATTTTGCCAAATAGAATATATTCAGTCATTCATTGGAGGTTACTTTGGTCATTTGACTTTTGTTTGACTGCCGTTACAAGGTTTGTGTGATTCGATAAAGCTAATGGCCTACTAGGGATGCGCACTGTGCTTCCTGAGGGCGCTCTGTGTAGAGATAGCCTAGGCTTACTGGTGAAATGCGCCATATTAATTGGAGGAACATGATAAAGCTCTGAATTTTGAACGGCCTGTTTTGCAATTCACAACAATATAATTGGTGCTAAACGTCACTCTCATTACTAAATATCAGTTTCACTTACTGTGAAATCTTTACATAGTGGCACAGCCAAGATGGCAATATGGCTCACCGACAATCTTATTTTGGGAGAACCCGAGTGACCATATCTTGGTTTTAAATGGTCACTTGCAATTTTTGCGGTATTTCCCAGGACTCTCGTGATAAATAAGAATTATTCCCAGTATTGAAACTTGGTAGATTTTCTGGAAAATATTCATCCCTACCACAGACGTCTCAACTTGAGGGAGCGGGCAATTGGCATGCTGACTGCAGGAAAGTCCACCAGAGCTGTTGCCAGAGAATTAACTGTTAATTTCTCTACCATAAGCCGCCTCCAACGTTGTTTTTGAGAATTTGGCAGTACGTGTAACCACGCCAGCACAGAATCTCCACATCCGGCTTCTTCCCGGCTGCGGGATCATCTGAGACCAGCTACCCGGACAGCTGATGAAACTGTTGGTTTGCAGAAACAAAGAATTTCTGCACAAACGGTCAGAAACAGTCTGTATGCTCGTCGTCCGAACCAGGGGTCTTGACCTGAATGCAGTTCGGCATCATAACCGACTTCAGTGGGCAAATGCTCACCTTCGATGGCCACTGGCATGTTGGAAAGTGTGCTCTTCACGTATGAATCTCGGTTTCAACTGTACCGGTGTCGTGTGGGCGAGCGGTTTGCTGATGTCAACATTGTGAACAGAGTGCCCCATGGTGGCGGTGGGGTTATGGTATGGGCAAGCATAAGCTAAGGACAATGAACACAATTGCATTTCATTGACGGCAATTTGAATTCACAGAGACACCGTGACGAGATCCTGAGGCCCATTGTAGTGCCATTCATCCACTGCCATCCACCTCATGTTTCAGCATGATAATGCTCGACAGCCCCATTTTGCAAGGATCTGTAAACAATTTCTGGAAGCTGAAAATGTCCCAGTTTTTCCATGGTCTGCATACTCACCAGACATATCACCCATTGAGCCTGTTTTGGGATGCTCTGGATCGATGTGTACAACGGCGTGTTCCAGTTCCTGACAATATCAGCAACTTTGCACAGCCTTTGAGCAGGACTGGGACAACATTCCACAGGCCACAATCAACAGCCTGAACAACTCTGAAGGAGAAGTGTTACGCATGAGGTAAAATGGTGGTCACACCAGATACTGACTGGTTTTCTGATCCACGAACCTAGCTTTTAAAAAATAAATTAGTTATATCTGTGACCAACAGACGCAGCAGTATTCCCAGTCATGTGAAATCCATAGATTAGGGCCTAATGAATTGATTTCAAATCGACTGATTTCCTTATATGAACTGTACCTCAGTAAAATCTTTGAAATGGTTGCGTTTATATTTTTGTTCAGTGTATATGAGTTGTGTCACCCATTCCTTATATTCATGACATTCAGTCTAGTGTGCCAACTAGAACATTTATCAGTGAATCACAGCGTTACCTAGGCAACAGCACAATCATGCTGAACTGGAATAGTACCAAAAGAGGAATTCATTGTTTGTATAGCAAACACAGAAACAACACAATTAATTTCAATGCGACAAGGCTAATATTCTTCAGTTCATCCACTTAGACATCCGTAAGGCTGGTCTCATTCATTCATCTAGTCCAAATGACCAGAGCTGTTTATCCCTATAGCGATTTCTGTTTCTAATGACACCAGGTCAATAGTCACTAGCATCATAGGGTATTGGTTCTAGAGGGGCTGACTACAGTGTCTTGTTTCTCTGCATTTCCAGAGGACATGGTGAAGACCATTGTATTCTGACAGATGGCTTGACTCCTACGGGACACTCGTCTCTCAACTGACAGGCGAAAAATTGCAATCTGACTAAAGACAATGGGTGTAGCCTACCTGGTCTTCATATTGCTCTACTTTCACCGGAGTAAACTGGTCCACGTTGTACTGTGCAAAAGCACTACAGAATCAAAACAGAAACAAGCTTAAATCAGTGCCAGCAGTCAAATATTTCCTGGAGAAACAAATGACTATTTCACAGTTGTCAATAGTACATTCACTCCATGTAGTAGATTGTTTATGACGTCAACTGACCACAAGTCTATGAGTCACTTTGACAGTAAAGAGTGTCGACTTACTGCGCTGCGCCTTCCCTGAGAAGATTGTCATTGTTGAGCAGCAATCGTACATCTGTGGGGAAGAACAGAACCACATGTCAGAGCTCAGAAACCTACAGCAAACACACAGAAGGATTGACACAAAAACAAGTGCACACAACTAGCATGGGGCTAAAAATGACGAATCAGAACGCGAGAGAGACAGACAGCGCAAGAGAGAGAGCGCAAGAGAGACAACGCAAGAGAGACAGCGCAAGAGAGAGAGAGAGAGAGACAGCGCAAGAGAGAGAGAGAGACAGCGCAAGAGAGAGAGAGAGAGAGACAGCGCAAGAGAGTGAGCGAGAGAGAGAGAGCGCAAGAGAGTGAGCGAGAGAGAGAGAGCGCAAGAGAGTGAGCGAGAGAGAGAGAGCGAGACAGCGCAAGAGAGCGAGACACAAGAGAGAGCGAGACACAAGAGAGCGAGACACAAGAGAGCGAGACACAAGAGAGAGAGAGAGCGCAAGAGAGAGAGACACAAGAGAGAGAGAGAGAGCGCAAGAGAGAGAGACACAAGAGAGAGAGAGAGAGCGCAAGAGAGAGAGAGAGCGAGAGAGAGAGAGCGCAAGAGAGAGAGAGAGCGAGAGAGAGAGAGCGCAAGAGAGAGAGAGAGCGAGAGAGAGAGAGCGCAAGAGAGAGAGACAGCGCAAGAGAGTGAGCGAGAGAGAGACAGCGCAAGAGAGTGAGCGAGAGAGAGACAGCGCAAGAGAGTGAGCGAGAGAGAGACAGCGCAAGAGAGAGAGAGAGAGCGCAAGAGAGAGAGAGAGCGCAAGAGAGCGAGAGAGAGCGCAAGAGAGAGCGAGAGAGAGCGCAAGAGAGAGCGAGAGAGAGCGCAAGAGAGAGCGAGAGAGAGCGCAAGAGAGAGAGAGAGAGCGCAAGAGAGAGAGAGAGAGCGCAAGAGAGAGAGAGAGAGCGCAAGAGAGAGAGAGAGCGCAAGAGAGAGAGAGAGCGCAAGAGAGAGAGAGACAGCGCAAGAGAGAGAGAGAGAGACAGCGCAAGAGAGAGAGAGAGAGAGAGAGAGAGAGACAGCGCAAGAGAGAGAGAGAGACAGCGCAAGAGTGAGAGAGAGAGAGACAGCGCAAGAGAGTGAGCGAGAGAGAGAGAGCGCAAGAGAGTGAGCGAGAGAGAGAGAGCGCAAGAGAGAGAGAGAGCGAGACAGCGCAAGAGAGCGAGACACAAGAGAGAGCGAGACACAAGAGAGCGAGAGAGGACACAAGAGAGCGAGACACGAGAGAGAGAGAGCGCAAGAGAGAGACACAAGAGAGAGAGAGAGAGCGCAAGAGAGAGAGACACAAGAGAGAGAGAGAGAGCGCAAGAGAGAGAGAGAGAGCGCAAGAGAGAGAGACACAAGAGAGAGCGAGACACAAGAGAGAGAGACACAAGAGAGAGAGACACAAGAGAGAGAGAGAGGACACAAGAGAGCGAGACACAAGAGAGAGAGAGAGCGCAAGAGAGAGAGACACAAGAGAGAGAGACACTAATTAATAAACACGTCCACCAAAAAAAAGAGGGCAAAATCTTTGCTTGCTTTATTGACTTTAAAAAAGCATTTGATTCGATTTGGCATGAAGGGCTATTCTACAAAATTCTACAAAGTGGGCTTGGTGGTAAGGTGTATGACTTAATAAAATGTATGTACACAAAAAACAAGTGTGCAATAAAAATCAAAAACCAAAGAACAGAATTTTTTTCACAATGTCGAGGTGTGAGACAAGGCTGCAATTTGAGTCCAAATCTTTTCAACATTTATATCAATGAATTAGCAGACATGTTGGACCAATCTCCAGCCCCAGGACTCACACTATTTGACACAGAGGTGAAATACCTGCTATATGCTGATGACTTGGTACTTCTATCACCAACCAAAGAAGGTCTTCAACAAAACATTAATATTCTGGAGCAATATTGCCATAATTGGGCCCTGGCAGTAAATTTCCAAAAAACTAAAATCATGATTTTCCAAAAAAAACCCAGATGTCAGAAACACAAATGTAAATTCACCCTGAACAACACCTTAATTGAACACACAAAACATTACACCTACCTTGGTCTGACCATATCTGCATCGGGAAACTTTAATATGGCAGTGAAGGCACTCAAAGAAAAAGCCCGCAGAGCAATGTATGCAATAAAAATGAAATTATTCAAAATCAACATCCCAATTAGAATTTGGACTAAAATATTTGACAGTGTAATCCTACCAATAGCACTTTATGGAAGTGAGGTTTGGGGGCCACTCAATAAACTGGATTTTAAAATGTGGGACAAACATCCAATTGAAGCCCTACATGCAGAATTCTGTCGGAAAATTCTACAAGTCCAGAGAAATACACCAACTAATGCATGTAGGGCAGAATTGGGCCGTTTTCCAGTAATAATGAAAATACAGAAAAGATCATTAAAATTTTGGCTACATCTAAATTCAAGTCCAAATTCGAGTCTGCAATTTAAAGCACTTCAAGCCCAAGAGCTGAGCCCAGAAACGAGCCCTCTCAGTCAGATGGTGTTGGACCTCACCAACCAAGCTGACGCCAGCACTGCTTCAAAAGAAAGAATTCCAATAAGCAAAATCATGAACCAATCAAAGGAATCATATTTACAATACTGGAAAA